>NW_012107430.1:491138-520882 GCF_000951045.1 Mandrillus leucophaeus
GGAGCCGCTGCGGACACCGCCCCGCCGAGCCCTGCCGCGAGCGGCACAGCGCGAAAAGGCCAGTTGAGTCCCTCTAGCAATCGCCCTATTGAAAACAGGCTTCCATGCTCATAGTAAGCTTTGTCCCAGCATTCCGAAGATTGCAGTTGTAGACCCTCGGGGCAAAGGTAAAGGGTGAATGAAGATACTTGCACGGTGAGTTAGCGGAGGGCACGGGGCTTGGGCTGGGGAGAAGGGTGCTGGACGAGAGACCCTGCTCTTTTCTGCTTAAGGAAGGGCTTAGCTGCAGAGACGAGGGTGTAAATAACAGAGGGTCCCGAGGAAGCCGTTTTGCCTCCTGGAACGGTTGGGTAAATCCAGAAACAAGATCTTTTGGGGATCACTTGACAGCCCTACATCCTATGACCACATGTCTAGAATACACTGGTTTGCTGCCCTCCCACTGGTCCCTAGACCCATTCCTTGGTAATCTAGTAGGAGTGAAGGGAAGGCACAGTAGAGAAGACACCAAATCAAACTTTGCAACCAGCCTAAAGGTAATAATTTTCCTACAAGGACTCAATTCCAACGTCTTAACCAGCACCTTATGTGTCCTCAGGGCAGTACTTAAGGTCATTGTGAAAATCTGGGCAAGGGGTTTGGAAGTGTGTTCCCAAGCGGAAGTGGGCATGACAGGAGAAAACTGTTGCAGGCTTAAGCAAGGGACTAGGACTTTATGCAGCTAGAGGTAAGGGAGACGTCCTGAAAACTGTGCTGTCCTCAACACACACCAAGACACGTCCCTAATCAAAACCATTCTTGAAACGTCTCATTCCTAGCTTTGACTTGGAACTCCACCCCAAATTCTACCAACACCAACTTCTCCTGGCAGCTCAGAAACAGTAATTCCATACAGGGCTCCTCGAATGTGATCAAACCTTGGCTTTCCAGACAAGTGTACGCTATTTTGAGGTGGTTTACCAAGGGGTAACAGGTAGAATCAATTAGACCTGGGCTTTAAGATCTTGGTTAAAATGTAAATACTATTCTATACATGGCCTTGCTTACAATGCATTTTACCCCTTATTGGCTCAGTGAGCCTCACAACCTCTTTCTTAATTCCTGTCTTAGTAGGGAAACAGAAGTTTAGAGATGATGAGTATTTTGGCCAGGATCACTCAGCTAGTAGACAGTAGAAGCAAGACCATGAAAGTTAGGTCTCCTTCTTAGGAGTTCGTATTGTGGTGTCCAGGAAGCTTGCCTGTGAATCATTGCAGTCCCCGTTTCTTAGAAACGATGATTCACTTCCACCAAGGCCTGAAAGCAAGAGATGGGGAATCCAGAATCTAAAATACAAAAGCAGGAAGGGTAATGCACAAGCAAAGCCGACCCACAGGATTCCATGGGGCACAACCCTTTCATTGTTTAATCGATATTCCCCTTACTGCTCAGGTGTAAAGCCTGCTTGCTCTCTTTTTTTCGTTATGCTCTGGAGCTTTACTTTCTAAGACATGATTTTTTGTTTTTTAAAGAGTAGCTATATAACCCATGGGATGAGGCAGAGAGACACACAGTGTCTTGCCAGATGGATAGGAAGATAATCTCTCATTTCCAATGAGTGGTTTTCTCATATTTTCAACCTGGAAAAAAAAAATGTGAGAAAGGTGGTTGGATGATTTGTGTAATAGAATGCAAGAGAATTTGTAGAGTAGAATGCACACAGTTCCTTCTGGTCAGCATGGTTCGCCTGCCAAAGCCCTGGGGCTGCCTTGCTCTCCAGGAATCATTGCTTCCCTGTCACTAATTTGTTCATTAATTTTCTTTCACTGCTAAGTACTTAGGCAAGAACAAATATTTTAAAGGTGGAACAAATATTCCTTTGTCCATCTGGAATTAGGAACAACTGCCTCACAAGCTGTAAACTCCTTTTAACCTCCTGCTGGGATTGTAACAATATAACTTAGTCTAGAAAGGGGTCCCTAAAGCCACTTAGATATTTTATTTGGTCCAACCACAACAACAACAACAACAACAACAAAACCAAAACAAAGCAAAACAGCAACAAAAAAC
Source organism: Mandrillus leucophaeus (assembly GCF_000951045.1). Classification (NCBI taxonomy): domain Eukaryota; kingdom Metazoa; phylum Chordata; class Mammalia; order Primates; family Cercopithecidae; genus Mandrillus; species Mandrillus leucophaeus. Next base: position 493,188 of record NW_012107430.1, read on the forward strand.
CACACCTGCTTCAGAGTGTAAATTGAAGATACCATATCCAATGATGCATAACAATAAATAACGCAGAAGCCAGGAAGGGGAGAGAAGAGGGGGTGGAAAACAATAGCGGGGAAAAAGGCTATACATATATTTATTACCATTGAACTGTACACTTAAAATGGTAAAGATGGTAAATTTAAAAAAAAATTACATAGGCCAGGCGTGGTGGCTCACACCTGTAATCCCAGCACTTTGGAAGGCCACGGTGGGTGGATCATGAGGTCAGGATATGGAGACCATCCTGGCTAACATGGTGAAACCCCGTCTCTACTAAATATGCAAAAAATTAGCCGAGTGTGGTGGCACACGCCGGTAGTCCCAGCTACTTGGGAGGCTGAGGCAGGAGAATCGCTTGAACCCAGGAGGCAGAGGTTGCAGTGAGCCGAGATCGCGCCGCTGCACTCCAGTCTGGGTGCCAGAGCAAGACTCCATCTCAAAAAATAAATAAATCAATAAATAAAATTAAAATTAAATAAATAGCAACTACCCATTATTGATTTCCTAAGTGACTGGGGGAAATAAATTATTAGTGTTTAAAACTACCTTTTCTTCCTACCCTGCCCCCAGCATCATGTGGAGGGTGAATTCAGGGGAAGATGCTTGGATTTGCTGGGCAGATTGATGAGTGCAGTTTGGAGAAACAAGGAGGCCAACACTCTCCCGTATGTTTAGAGAGAGAAGGGGGCCTATGGTGGGCTTCTGGTATAGGCAAGATCAGCTTGAGTGTGGCCTAAAGAAAAGAAGAGAGGTAATTGGAGGACAGTGCACTCCTGAGAGGTGGTAGGGCGGTAAAGGGGATGGTGTGGCAGCTGCCATGAGGAGAGGAAATTTGCATCTTTTTTTTTTTTTTTTTTTTTTTACACGGAGTCTCACGCTATCGCTCAGGCTGGAGTGCAGTGGTGTGATCTTGGCTCTCTGCAACCTCTGCCTTCCTGGGTTCAAGCGATTCTCATGCCTCGAACTCCTGAGTAGCTGGGATTACAGGCATGTGCCACTACACACAGCTAATTTTTTGTATTTTTAGTGGAGACAGGGTTTCACCATGTTGGTCAGGCTGGTCTCAAACTCCTGACCTCATGTGATCCGCCTGTCTTATCCTCCCAAAGTGCTGGGATTACAGGCATCAGTCACTGCATCCGGCCCGGAAATTTGAGATATCTTAAAGGGGTATTTAGGGAACTTCACTGTGTAATGCAAACCCTCTTACATTATTTCCTTAGAAAATAACAACTTCAGCAAAAGATGCATTCCTTTTCTCAATGCTTTTGGAGTCGTATTTAGGTTTTTATTAAAAGTGAAAATATTTTGAGATTGCCCTTAGGTGGAAAGCAGGTTCACCCACAAAAAGTCACTTAATTCACTTGTTCACAAGTATTTATTGAGCGCCTACTGTGTGCCATGCACTGTTGTAAGCACTGACTTCTGTATTTTACCTACTGTGCATCAGTTACTTTATATATATTTTCTCACAAAAACCAATGAGCAGGTATTAGTTTCTTTTTCTGTTAGCTTAGTGTTTCCCAGAATTCACTGTGCATGAGAATGTGCACAATTTTAGACCCACCCCCAGAGACTGATTTAGTAGGTTTGGGGTGAATCACACTAAGTCCTTATTTCAAATGTACCCTGTAGCTGATTTTGAAATTTGCTGTGAGTACTCTAGGAAATACTGCTTTAACTTGTCAAAAGTGAATTTTCTTAAGCCTGGGTTGTTGTAGTATGGTATGTACAGTGGGGAAGTGGCGGGGAGAGAAGCAGTATTTCTTAGAGAACAGGAATAGCAATATACTAAAATTCTGAGCAAACTGCAAGGACGGACAAAACTTACGACAAGAATGAGGGAATAGTTGTGCACACATCTCTTTTTATGTGGAGTTACTTGCACTTCTTTTTCCCTTAGGGATTATGTGTTTGTGTGCGTATATAAGCATCAATGACTCAACTAATGTTTACTTTTATAGGTTTTAAACACTCTTAAAGCAGGTATGGTATCCCAAGTCTTCCTCAGTCCTCTTGGTATTATATAGAATTGTACAATAGGGTTCTCCAAGTTCTGTTCCTGATTTTTTACCCAGGAAGACAAAAAGACTGGGCGCAGTGGCTCATGCCTGTAATCCCAGCACTTTGGGAGGCTGAGCGAGCACATCACTGAGGTCAGGAGTTGGAGACCAGCCTGGCTAACATGGTGGAATCCCGTCCCTACTAAAGATACAAAAGTTAGCTGGGCACGGTGGCAGGCACATGTAATCCCAGCTACTTGGGACGCTGAGGCAGGAGAATTGCTTGAACCTGGGAGGTGGAGGTAGCAGTGAGCCGAGACCACGCCACTGTACTCCAGCCTAGGTGACAGAGTGAGACCCCATCTCAAAAAAAAAATGTTAGGCTGAGTATTGACAGTTTACCTTTCCTAAAGGTAAGTATTGACAGTTCCTAAAGGTAAGTATTGACAGTTTCCTAAAGGTAAGTATTGACAGTTTACCTTTCCTACCGTGATTTTCTCCCTTTGGAAGACACTTAAAAGTCTTCCTGTGTTTAGGAGTTTGATCATGAATGTTTTAATGAGGAGGTAAAGTAATTCAGGTAACTTGATGGTAGTTAGCAATCTCACCTGAGAAATGTTTAATTTTCATTAGCCAGAGATCATCTTCCCAATTTTGACAAAGCAATTGAGCTAACAGTAATTAGACCACCCCACCCTTGGCTGGATCTTGGGAGGAAATAAGTTGATGAGGGTGCCTATTTCTGATATGCGCTCTAGAGGAGATGGACCAATAGATTATCTACTCTGATGAATAGTATCTGGGAGGAATGGAAAAAGCACGAAAAGGACCAAGGCCTGTTTGTATGATGTCCATCCTGCTGTATGATGTCCAGAGACCCAATTCTGTTCTGTGAAAAATGTTAATGGACCAACCTTCAGTTCCGATGTAGGCAATAGCAGATCCAACACCACAATCTAAGTGCAGTGGCTTCAAGTACTAATCATTGCAATAAACCTGTGTGGCATCGTCTTGATTACCTTGTAGTTGTCTAAAGCACCATAATTTGGTTCTGATATCATGTGGCCATGTTCTTTAGGTTAGCCTCATCCCAGTAGAAGGGACGTGATGCTTGACTAGTTTTAAATCAATTGCCCGTCAGGTACTGGTTTAGGACTATATGGATGGCACAGTCATGGACAATAAAAGGTAAGGGTTACTTTGCTTAGAATGCTTCTGGAAAAGATTTTCCTTGCTCTTAAAAAGTGGAGATGCAAGGCCGGACACGGTGGCTCACACCTATAATCCCAGCACTTTGGGAGGCTGAGGGAGGTGGATCACCTGAAGTCAGGAGTTCGAGACCAGCCTGGCCAACATGGTGAAACCCTGTCTCTACTAAAAAAAAAAAAAAAAAAAAACACTAAAATTAGCTGGGCGTGATGGTGCACACCTGTAGTCCCAGTTACTTGGGAGGCTGAGGCAGGAAAATCACTTGAACTCAGGAGGCGGAGGTTGCAGTGAGCCAAGATCGCACCACTGCACTCCAGCCTGGGCAACAGAGTGAGACTCTGTTTTAAAAAAAAAAAAGTGGATATGCAGAAGTATTTCTCTTTTTAAGGCCTTACATGTTGTGTAAGGATTTGATGCTTAGAGTCTCTGTAGTCATCTAGCTTCTCTGAGAAAACAAGACCAAGGACAAAGCCAACACCCTTGTCATGACAAAGTAGAGAAATGGAAAACAGGGTCTTGCTATGGTTGCCCAGGCTGGCCTCAAGGGATCCTCCTGCCTCAGCCTCCTGAGTAGCTGGGACTACAGGTGCATGCCACTGCTCTTGGATTCCTTGATGTTTCTGAGATGCTAAAATGACTACTCTAGAAGCTATCTTGTGTCTTAGTGTTACATAAGATACTCACTTTATCATTGAAGCCATTTTTACTTGTGTTTTCTGTCACTTGTGGTCAAAAGTATGCAAAGTAATAACTCTGGCCCTATCATTCCATGTATACTCCTGAGATCCCAGAAGCATATGAGTTAATTTGTCAGTGAAGCTCACTCTATGATTTGGAGGAGTAGGGAACACTGGACTTGGGTTCAAGGGCAATTTATTACTTGTGTTTTAGGCAAGTCACAATCACTTAGCCTCATGTTCATCATCTATAAAATGATAGTAATTATGTAATTACAGAGTAGTTGTAAAAAACAAGTGAAGGCATTTTGTGTACAAATATAAGTTCTTTGTATCACTAGATGTTTTTGAAAGATGAATTTAGAGTCTCCAAGTTTACTGTAATGCCCAAATTTTAACATTCGGTGTTTTCACTGTTGTGTCTTACAGTGGCATTATTGAAATGATGTCTGTTAGGGAACAGCTGGAGAACAATGAGGCTGAATGGGATTCCCAGTGGCTCCCTCGAGGCTCAGTGGAAAAAGTCATGATGATTGTCAGTGTCTTCCACAGAACAGGAGGTAGTGGAACCTGGGCCACATATTCCTATGCTCTTTTGAGGCATTTTCAACTTAGTGCTTGCTAATTGGTTTTGACCAAGTTGGGTAGTTGTATGTAAGCTATACATCCAATAAGTACCTAAAAGTATAGCACAGTTTGTGTAGCCTATGTTTTTAGCTACAGATTTGAATGGAGATTTTAAATATAAACTTCAAATATTTTGTTCTTGATGTAATTTTCAAGTGTAAAAGTCAGTAATTTACATTAACTAAATAGTCTTTCTTGAGTTTTGGGTAACACCTATCTCAAAACTAAAAAATAAAACCAAAAAACCTCATCAACAGAAATTTTGTAAACATAGTTTTTATTCTTATCTTACCTTCAATGAAAAAGTCCTCATGCCACCAAAACATTTTTGAAACTCAGTAACTGAACACCAAACTCAGTAGCCTAATGATTACTTTTCTAGACAATTGCTGAATTATATTGCTTTAAAAAAATAGCTAAGATATTTTTATTACTTTATTCCTTTTTAAAGCAGCAATATCCCATTTTTTTCATAAAAATCTAAAATATCTCTAGTAGTCCCAAGTGTCTTATATTTATGTTTGTTCTAAGCATTTGTTTCATTCAGATTTTTCAGAAATAAGTGCACTTCTAAAGAGAAAATAAATTTAAATAAAGACAGCAGGAAAATAATCATGGTTGTAGCAAAACAGTTATTTTGAATGTTCTGAGTTTTAACAATTCAAAGGAGAATGTGTTTGGTAGCCAGGGACCTCTACGGACTAAATTCTCAATTCATTTATTTGTAGATCAGCAAAAGACAGATAGCTGCTGCTCCTGTCAGGAAGGACTGACTGATTGATTGTCTAAGGTTGTATACAATAAAACACCAAAAATAAATGTACTTAAAAATATTTTAAATTTAGAGATTTACACAAAAATATGCAGGTGTTTAAAAAACAGAAAAAGTATAGAAATAAATGAAACCCTATCTTAGGCCTTACCAACCAAAGAACATTTTTAATACTCCACACTTATTTGCCATTCACTAACTAGCTTATTAAATCAGCTATATACTGTATTCAGAAGTGGCTGGTTTATAAGCAATTCCTTATTTTCAGACAGCACAATGCTTCAATACATTTAAAGATTTAAAGCTATTAGTAATAAATGCATAAAAGAAAAATAACATAACTTGCTTTAATACAAAGGTTTTTAATAAAAAAGTCAAAGTCTACATTAAATCAGGAAATCGATAAATCTGAATTATACAAGCTTTCTATATACTTAGAAAAACCAAAAACACACAGTTTATAATAAAACTCTTTTAATTCAAAATAGAGTCTAATTTAAAGAAAATGTCATTATGCCCAGTTGATTAGATAGGGTTTTGTCATTTAAATTAAATTATTCACCTGAAGTATGGGAAATGTATAATAGAGAAAATTCAATCTCAAGGGTACTTTGCAAATTATCTAGTTAATTTGCATCATGAATTCTTAGCTTCCAAAGGGCAGACACAGTCTTTAATTGCTTTTAGATAGGCACTTAAGAAATGCTTTTGATGAGGAGAAAACCCCAAAGATTGTGAATCACTCTATTAACTCCAGGGAAGAATGAGACTCTCAACAAAGTAGCTTTCCAGAACTACCCTTCCAGTGCCAAGAAAGTAAAACTATTTGCAAGCTCTTTCTTGTAATAAGAATGAGGGAACTCAAAACAAAAAAAATGCTCTATTATGCAATTAAAAAGTAAACTTAGGTAAATCAGTTTCTTTTTATCAATCTCTGTCAATTTGAATTAATGGTATTTTTCAGTACCATTTCAAGAATAGTTACCATACTAGAACTAGACAATGTTGCAATTACTTCATATCTTACCTATTCATTATCACACTAGCAAAACAGTCCTTTTTTTAAAAAGGGGAGTGATGTGGGGTGTGAAAATCTCATAAACCTCAGCAAAAGTTAGTATTATTTAATTAAAGGCAGTTATAATTAGAAAAATTAGAGTTAGTCAAATTGAGAAATCCACAGAGTTTTTAATAGCTCTCTCCCCTAAATACTAAAAAAATCCAGACTAGAAAAAATGGAAGTGAACTGTTAGATAAACACGTAAGTACTCAACAAATATTTAAAAAGAAACAAACCAAAAATGGGAGAGTTGGGGGAAGCAGGATGGTCTTTTGAAAACACTGTGGAGCTACCTAGCAGCAACATTTGTAAAAGCTTTTGTAGATTTGCATAATGCTCCTATGCAATTCTTCCCCAATAGGAAGACATTCCTACAAATAATTCATCACGTTAGATTTTGATCACAGATCATTTATAACGGTTATCATGGTTGTATCTTTAAAAAATTTCATCCATTAACAGTTAAGACAAACATTAGGCCGTTCTTTGCTAGCATATTATTCCTCAGCTACTACTAATGAAACCAAAACCTCAGAGAGTTGTTTGAATTAGAATTAAAATATTAAGCTAGAAAAGATTATTTAATTCTTAGGGAGATACCCAAAGAATTTGATGCTGATATTCTCTCTCCTCTCATCACAACCCCCTGGCCTGCATTTACTTCCTTAATTCCATCTATATTCACCACAGTGATGTAGCTAAACATGAACAATATTGCCCTTTAATAAGCTGACCTCTATCAAAGATCTGTCAGGTCTGAATACACCACGCCCACAGGAAAGGAAAATTCTACTCAGTTGTGAACATCCATTCTGTTCAAGATCTTTGGTACATTTGGAGCATAAGAAAATAATGGCACAATAATACAAGTACTATCAAAGGAAAAATTTTCATCAAAAGAAATAAAAGTTAACCAGCCATGATATGTAACAACTTTCTAGAAAACCAAAGTAAATAGCTTTTTGTTCTCTGCAAGTCCATTTACATGATAGAAGTTTGACATTTAAAAAAATAGTTTAATAAAAATACACTAATTCTACAAGCAGCCTTCATGGTCATTTCTTAATTTCAACTCACCATAATCAAATTAAAATAATGCCATGTCCTCTTGTTAAAAAAAGAAGTCCTCTTGTCACAAGAAAATCAACTTTACATGTTATATAATACAGTACATCTCCCTATGAGTATACAGACTACGTATATAAAGGTCATCAGTATTTCTGAATGCAACGTAAATATATTAGTGGAGTGCTTGAGTGAAGGTGTTAAACTTTCTCTTCCTTATTATAAACTTGTCACTCCTTACTGTGGAGTTTGTGTAATAACTTGATGATAAATTCTATTTTTTAAAGAACCAGTGAATTTCTTTTTAAATCTCTTAAAACCATCACAGAAATTGTCTTCATATATATTCTACAGATGTCCAAACCAATAGGGCAATGTTCTAACACCAACTATGGAAGATGGCTTTTACTGATTATCTAGACCCATAAGATTTGCAGTAAAACATCAATACTGCAGTGTTACCTACAGGTTAGCCTATGTTGCTTTAAATGATATGTGTTTCTCCTGAATTAATTAGAGGTGTTACAGTTCAAAGCCACAGCACACACAGGCAGAATGGACCTTAAGACGCATGTAGGCAGTGCAGTTAGAAAGGGATGTCCGTTCCTTTTATTCCAGTACCTTCGTATAATAAAGTTAACAAAAATAATAAAATATTAAAAAAAAAAGAGCCAGCTGGCACTGCCAACCAATTCCTATAGTAGTCTCAGAAATCCTAATCCTGTAGAATTTCCTCTTGTAGTCAATAAGCACCACCGTCTTCAGGAGTATTTCAGTGTATTGTTATCTACGCCAAGCAAGCCTGGTGATGCAGCTACCTGAGTTCTCTTGGTTGTGGGTGAATGTTATCTTCATTCATAATTTCCCAGCTTTCATGTAGGTGGGAATAGAGCCACGTTGAGTCAACCCTTCAAACCTTTTATAGGTATAATTGAGAAAAACCCAGTCTTTGGATTTGTAGTCCGGTTCTGTGGTATTTGGCACTAGAAAGAGAAAAATTAAAGGAATTTCATTAGTGAAATGCCATCATCTTCACAGACTTTTAATAGTGGTAGTTACATCATAGATTGTCTTACCTGGTTGTAAAATATCAGATTCAGGGAAGTCATCAAAATTTGAAGTATCATCAATGCTTTTGATTTCTATGGGGATTGCTGCTGGCCTTTCCCTATAAAAAGGTATGGAGTAGGCATGAATTCTCAATTTCCAACAAATAATTCTACTTGTAAATTCTGCATACCATTTTATAGATATTAGAAAAGCCAAGGAAATTTATTGTGGATTTGAGAATAAAGGGAGTTCAAAATAGCTGAGTATAATTTTTTATTAAAATGTTTTCATTTACTTAGAATTTAAATTTTTTTTTAATTTTTGTGGTTATGTTGTAGGTATATATATTTATAGGGTCCACGAGATGTTTTAATACTGGCATGAAATGGATAATAAGCACATCATGCAGAATGGGGGGTCCATCCCCTCAAGCATTTATCTTTTGAGTCACAAACAATCCAATTACATTCTAAGTTATTTTTAAATTTACAATTATTATTGACTATAGTCACCCTCTTGTCTATTAAGTAGTAGGTCTTATTCATTCTGTTTTCTTTTTGTACCCATTAAGCATCCCCACCTACTTGTCATTTTTATATCTCTGTACCAAGCCTTTCTCATACTATTTTTTTAAGAGGAAAAATGAGCTAATGAAAAGTAAAAGAAGAGGTTTTATTTAAAAGATTGTATAATTATATAAAGTATGTGAGATATTATGAGGACGGGATCCTTCTTAATTGATTTAGGAATAGAATTCTACTAGTAGACAATCCATAAAATGTCATTTGGGAAAATAAGGGGCACATAGGTGAATGAACTATATATTTGTGATGAAATCCGCATGCAAAAATTTCTGTCATATAAATTTTAAGAGAATCAAAGATACTCAGTTAAAAAGAAATCAGTCAAGATAATGCCTTCTTATCATGCTAAAAAGTTTAACTACAGAAATGGTCAAAAGAAGCTATCAGTTTTTATTGCTTCTGTTTTTTCAACAAATATTTATTGGATTTATTAGGTGCTAAGTTTACCAAATTACGTAAAACCATATATATTTTTTACCTGAATTATTCCAACTCGTTTATACTTAGTATACTACTTTAATAAACCTAGTTTAGAGGAAAGAACCCTGGAGGCCTGAGAGCTGACCTTCCTTGTTATTAACTAGCAGTATGACCTTAGGCAGCCAAGTCCCTGCTCCATGACTGTTCCCACCTTATAAAACCAAAAGAACTGACAGTCTCTAAGCATCCTTCCCACTGTAAAATGGGGGGTATCATAGTTCTATTGAATTAAGTTGTGTGTGTATAGTATTATACAGCATAGTGGTTTAAGAGGCCTCCACACTGCGGCACTGTAACTTCTCTGTGCCTTAGTTTCCTCACTTGTAAAACAGGGATAATAACAGTTCCTATTTTATAGAGCTTATATGAAGATAAGATGAGAAATGCAAGTAAAGTACTTAAAACAGTGCTGGACACAATAAATGATTTTTAAACATTAGCTATTATTACAATAGGCAGAGTGGGCTGGGCGCCTGTAATCCCAGCACTTTGGGAGGCCAAGGCAGGTGGATCGCTTGAGCTCAGGAGTTCAAGACCAGCCTGAGCAATTGGGCAACATAGTGAAACCCCATCTCTACAAAAAAAAAAAAAAAAAGCAACAAAATTAGCTGGGTGTGGTGGCACGTGCCTATAGTTCCAGCTACTTGGGGGGCTGAGGTGGGGGGATCATTTGAGGCTGGGAGGTCAAGGCTGCGGTAAGCCATGATCATGCCACAGCACTCCAGCCTGGGCGACAGAGTGAGAGACCCTGTCTCAAAAAAATAAGTTAATAGTAATAGGCAGAATGCCTAGCACACAGCAGGTTCTCCAGTGAAGAGCTATACCAAGGAAATGACACATAAGCTATCTTGGAAGATGCAAAGGAGCCAGCTAGGCAGGGTAGGGGTAGAGGCAGCAGGGAAAGGGCATTTCAGTCAGGATGAATAGCAAATGGCAAAACTTAGAGGTGGGAAGAGGAGTAGGAAAGGCCATCCAAGATGCAACTTCTGCAGATGAGGCAAGCGCTATATCCTGCAGTCCTAAGAAAGCAGTGAAGGCTTCTTAACTGTATTCCAAGTGCAAAAGGATGCAGCAAAGTGGCATGGCCAGATTTATGCTTCTAAACTGTTGCTGTGTGGAGAACAGATCAAACCTACTGACGGTAGTTTGGCCATAAACTGAAAAAAAGCCAATGCTCACAATGAACAACTGTAAGCAAATTCTTAAGTTACTTGTATAATGCCCAACCAATGTTTAAAGAGGGTACCTTCTTATAAATTAATTAAGGAGACACTATGTGCTATATTACAGCAAGCACAAAAATGAGGGGTCACTGTGTGAAATGTAAATACATCTTTCATGTGCTAACAGCCTTCACTGTGAGTATGAACGTAAGAATTTAAAAAGGTGCCCAATGTTCTTCCCTGAAAGTGGATGTTAGCCTAAAATGAGTCATTGGGCTGTAGCCACAATAGTCCCACTCACTTACATAATCCAGAAAACACTGCAGCAATGACATTATATGTGACTTTTGTATTTAATCTAGCAGAATCAGAGGTAAATTAATTGTCAACTCTAGCAATTTGTTTTCACTCAGACCTTTCCCATTCAAAGCCTAGGAACATACCTTATGTGCTCCCAGTCGACACCTTCAAAAAAGGGATGACCTTTTATTTCTTCTACTCCACTATTTCCAATTCTGTTTTCAGAATCAATACAAAATCTACAACATGGAAGCAGAGAAATTATCATACAAAAGTTACATCTAAAGTATTCTAGCTGCATTACTTCAAATATTTCTTTTTTAAAGCAATATGTTTTTCTTTTATTGATGTTAACTACGTTTATTGTAGGAAATGTGGAAGAAAATAAAAATCATCGGTAAGCACATTATTTAGCAATAACTACTGTAAATATTCTGATCTAATCTTTTACAATATTTAAAATACTATGTTGCTACCATGGTTACTATGTTAGGTCTACTTTTTTTCACTTGATATACTGAGAAAATTTGCCAAAGTCATTAAATATTTTTCAAGAATTTTTTTTTTTTTTTTTGTGAGACAGAGTCTCACTCTGCCGCCCAGGCTCCAATGCAGTGGCGCGATCTTGGCTCACTGCAAGTCCCACCTCCCAGGTTCACACCATTCTCCTGCCTCAGCCTCCCGAGTAGCTGGGACTACAGGCGCCCGCCACCACGCCTGGCTAATTTTTTGTATTTTTAGTAGAGACGGGATTTCACCATGTTAGCCAGGACGGTCTCAATCTCCTGACCTCATGATCTGCCCACCTCCGCCTCCCAAAGTGCCGGGATTACAGGTGTGAGCCCCTGTGCCCGGCCAATAAATTTGTTTTCTAGAACTTACAAATAGAAATATTATAGCCAGTCTACTATTGAGCCAGTCCACTGTTGTTGAACATTTAAATAGTTTTCAATTTTCACTATTAAATACCATGATAAACATATTGTACTTAAATCTTTATACGTATCTGATTATCTGCATAAGCGAAATCCCTCGAACTTCTGGGTCAAAGGTCATATATAGTTTAGGGATTTTAAAAAAATAATATGCTGCCAACTGCTATTCCCACAAGTTGTTCCAATTTATATTCCTTCCAGCCATTCACAGCAGTACCAAACACTTCATATTAATTGAGGAACACATGGAATTTTTTGCTTAGCAGATTTCACATATATACTTTTCATGACAGGAATCTGCTATTAACATTTTCTCTCTTCTCTTTAATGGAATCAGATCATTGCATTCTAACAGAAGTGACCTTCTGCTTTTATATATATCAGTAACTGAAGCAATACAAGACCTCCTCCCTCTTTTTCATTCCTAATTTTTTTTCCACATACTTCCTTTTAAGAGTTTACATTTTTAAAAACACCTTTATTGATCTCTTTGACTGTATACATCAGTGTATACATCCCCTCTTCCCCCACAAAAGTGAAATGAGTCTTTTAGGTTCTTAGGAAATTTTAAGACACTGTGAACTCCTCTAGGAATTTAACCACTAACCTGAGAATTAAGTCCTTGGCTTTCTCAGATATAGGTACCTCTGGAGGAAATACCAGAGTTTCTTTCCAGTTCATCACTTTTCTGTATGTTTCTTGAGGTGTTTCAGAGCAGAAAGGTGGATATCCTAGGTATCAAATAAATAAAAAACGTTTCATCAGCTTTGTGATCAGTGAAGTTATACCCACCAAACATGTGCTACAAGAAACCAAACAACCCTGAGTGCCTATTTAATAGTCAAAAATGCCACCATTCATCAATTTACAATAACGTTGCTAATAAAGTCAATAAAATAAAGGATTTAAAGCACTGCCTCCCCTTTTACCTGAAAAGCTATGAAGATAACCACTTTTATACATGGGAGTCTGGGTTAAATACCCACCTTCCTGAAACAGGATCCCTGGAGAGCTCACTGGTATTGATCAGTATGTATTTAACATTGGGGGAACATCAGAATTAAGTTTAAAAGACCTCAAATATTTTAGTCAATGATATCTGTAATATATTCAAACAGTGGCACTCAAGGAAATATACATGTTTTGTACATAAATGAATGATAAAACATACCTATTAGCATTTCATACATAATCACTCCCAAAGACCACCAGTCACACAATTTGTTGTAACCAGTCTGCATGAATACTTCTGGAGCAATGTAATCTGGTGTCCCAACTGTGGAATATGCCTACAAAGGAGCAGCTTGTCAAACCAGCATTCTTAACATTTAAAAACTATCTATCTGAGGATGGCTTAGTACTAGAAAAAGCAATATATAGAGGAGGTAAATTTTCACTTATATTTATTTTGCATGTTAATCATGTGCAAGGCTTAGCGGTAGGTAGTGAGTCAGATAATATGTTATAGCCTATTATTTTTCAGTCTGTTGACTTTCCTGAGGGAATGCTGAATTAGTTTTCCTTTCCCCACTTGGTTGAACAAATATTTATAGAGTGTCCATATGTGCCAGGCATTTTAAAAGAATATATTATTTCTGCCCCCACAAGAAGCTCAATGAAGTTTTTTTATATATAGCCTTCAGTCTATTTCAAAAAGAATGAAAAAGCTGAACCTAGAAGACCTGGCTTCCCCACTCACCACTAATGTGTTCTTGGGCAAATTATTTAATTTCTCTGAGGCTCAGCTTCTGCTTCCATAAAACTGGAATAATAATACCTGCCTTAATAGAGTTGATAGGAAGATGAAATGATAAACGGATGTGTTTTGTACACTACCAACTATAAAAATAAGCATGAGGTATTTTCATTATAAATGTAGTTCCAGGGTACTGCTTATCTATTAGGAAGCTATGCAGTTTTTAATTCTTAATTCATATAAAATCTTACAAAAATGATTTCTACAAGGCAGTAATTGTCAACTAGGGGTAGTACTCTTGGGGCCATGGCAAAATGTATGACTGCAGATTTTGTCATCTCAGTGACATGACTGGCATTTAGAGGGCAGGGGATCCAAGTGCTAAAGAAATTTCCTGCCCCAAACACTGAGTCCTCTCTACTTCTCCCTTGGGAAACACTTGATCTAAGGCTTGGCAACTACTGGCCATGAGAATAAAAAAAACACACACCTGAGTAATCACCTATGAATATTTTGTAAATGGGGGGGTACAGAATTCCCCCACCATAATTTTAAGCAGTATTCAGTTTTTCCCCTTTAAAAATAGGGAATATTGCAATTATTCTCAATCACAAAACCTAATCTAAAACTGACACATTTTAAAAGTAAAACAAAGTGTCTCTCCTTAATGTGTAACTGAATACATTTAAAAATACTGAAATGTTTTTACAAGCATAGGAAGTTTGCAGTTACTTAGGTTAATGATATTATAAACTCAATAATGCAAAGGTCATTTTATTTGGTTTTAGAGGGTATTAGCCTGTTATTTTTCAGTCTATTGACTTTCCTAAGGGAATGGTGAGTTTTCCTTTCATCACTTGGTTGAACAAATATTTATAGAGTGTCTGTATGTGCCAGGCATTTTATAAGAAACGAGGAAAACAAAATCCAAAGGCACATTCTTAACCTGTAGACAGTTCATGGACCATGTTAACAGGACAAAGGGAAAGAGGAGGAAGGGGAAGCAATTATTCTATCTGCTCAGTTACAGAGAGGAAATAGTATAGGGTGAAAAATCATGTAATTCTATATTAAAGGGGTAATTAAATTTATCTGTGGCAAAGCCAGCTTTTTCAAATTTTATCTGTTTTATTGTAACACTGTTTACATCCCAAACTTCCTGTTTACTTTGTCTATAAAGAAGTTCTTAGAAACTCACAACCACTTTACTTGCTGATTGATATTTGCTGTATCAGGATTTATAACACAGGTATGAAAAATGGAAATCACAAGGCATTCATTACAATTGCATTCACCTCAGTGAGTTTTATTTAAAGTGCTAATTACTAGTAAACAGCTTACTCATAGGTATGCTCAGTCAAGTACTCTAAAGTTATAAAGTAAAAACCAACACTTTGCTTTACAGGCAAGGAAACTTAACAGAGAAACTAAGAAAACCGTGTGATTCCAAAACAAGCGCTATCATTGTTACGATGTGAATACTAATTGTTATAAAGATACAAATAATCAAGTTAAAACCAGTTAAGATTTTAGAACCAAGGCACAAAATTCTTTCTTAAAAACTGGTTGACTCACCAGTTGTCTCCTGTTCTTCTTCCAAGTTTCTGCTTTCCTCTTTGAGTTCATGTTCTGAAATGCTAATTTCAACAATATGGAATTGTAATCACGAGAGAAAAATGCTCTCCACAAAAACAAAATCACACATATACATCTAAAACACAGTGGATTAAGGAGTGGGGAAAGGGAAAGAACCTTCCGTTCTCTACAGTATCTTAACCAGGGAAAAAACAAAACAAACAAACAAAACCAAACTTACAGAAGTCACTTGGTGGGTTGTGTGTGAGATTTCTATAAAATTCAGTCCTGTGAGCTTTCTTTAATCCCGTACACAAACCAAAATCAGATAATTTTACATGACCCTAAAAAAAATCCAGTAAAATTAGATTATATTAACTTTGAAAACAAAAAGCCTTGTTATAAACTCCTCTGTTAAATGCCAATTGTTATAACAGTTCTTAGCTTGGGATTTATACAAGTAAAATGTAAAATTATAAGTATCTGATGATGATGATTTTTAAAAGTAGAAAATGGAGGGAGATAAAAAGAGAGCCATATTCCCTGTTGTCATTTCATTCTCAAGTTGTCTCCTAGTACCTTATCATACAAAATAATGTTGTTTAGCAATATTCTAAATTGCAGTTGCTGATATCCACTCACAAAATCAGCTCTACTGCTCTAAAAAAATAATCAACAGCCTAGTAATTCACCAGTTTATTCACATGCCTTGGCATCCAATAAAAGGTTGTCTGGCTTAATATCCCGATGGATGAAACCCAACTGGTGGATCGCATCTATTGCCAGAACAGTCTCTGAAATGTAGAACTGTGTCTCCTCTTCTGTCAAGGTGTCTTTCTTCATTAGCAATGTCATCATGTCACCTAAATAAAGGGAAGTCAAATATATTATTATTGAAAATGTCTCAAAGGTGGAATACCTTGTAAAAGCTTTCCTGAATTTTTTTTTTTTTTTTTTTTTGAGACAGTCTCACTCTGTTGCCCAGGTTGGAGTGCAGTGGTGTGATCATGGCTCACTGCAAACTCTACCTCCTGGGTTCAAACAGTTTTCGTGCCTCAGCCACCCAGGTAGCTGGGATTACAGGTGTGTGCCACCACACCCAGCTAATTTTTGTATTTTTAGTACAGACGGGGTTTTGCCATGTTGGCCAGGTTGGTCTCAAACTCCTGGTTTCAAGCTATCTGCCTGCCTCAGCATCCCAAAGTACTGGGATTACAGGCATGAGCCACCATGCCCAGGTAGCTTTCCTGAGTTTGCATTTTATGATCTACCCAGTATATTTCTAACCATATCTTGGGCCAAATAAAAGTGCCATTGCATAAGCAGAAATTTCATGACTTTTAATGGTTTTAAGGCAGACGCCATGTGAAATCAAATCACGAAAGAGCTGATAATGAAATAATATATACCACTCAACTAACTGCTGAGGAAAATGTCAAACTGCAAAAAAATCAGAATAGTGCGCCTGGAAACCAAATATATTCTTTTGGAGTTTAGTGGGACATTATCCCACTAAAAAAAGGCACCTGCAGACATTCTTTTATTTTCAAGGAATTTTAAAAGTTTTAACAGTTTTAACTGTTGTAAACACTGGTGCACTTACAACACAGAATTGACAACTGATTACATTTTTTTCATATGTGTTTTGAGGCTTAAAAAAAAATAGGGGGGTGGGGGCAGTGGCTCACACCTGTATTCCCAACACTTTGGAAGGCTGAGGTGGGTGGATCACTTGAGGTCAGGAGTTCGAGACCAGCCTGGCCAATATGGTGAAACCTCGTCTCGACTAAATACAAAAAAATTAGCTGGGCATGGTGGCAGGCGCCTGTAATCCCAGCTACTCAGGAGGCTGAGGCAGGAGAATCGCTTGAACCAGGGAGGCAGAGGTTGCAGTGCGCCAAAATCATACCAATGCACTCCAGCCTAGGCAACAGAGCGAGACTTCATCTCAAAAAATAAAAATTAAAAACAAAACAAAACAAACAAAAAAGCAAGTATTCTTTGCCCTCCATTGCCATTCTTTTCCCCTTGCCCTCTTTGCTGAGCAATGATTAAACCTGTTTTCTTTATAAATTACACAGTCTCAGGTATTTTTTTTGTAACAACACAAAATAAACTAACGTAACTTCACTAACAATCAGTGAACCCAGAACGGTCATATTTAAAATGTGCTAACTTTATCATTCCTTTAAAACAATCTGTTTGTGGTAAAAATGAGCATCAATATGGTAGTAAATATTTTTAAACTATGACACTGTAAAGCCTCAGAGCAAGGAATATAAAAGTAAACCTCACCAATAAAATTATCATTGCATATAAAGATGTGCTTGTATCAGTCTGTCATTGATACAATGTTTCCTTTTACCTCCAGGGAGAAATTCCATGATCAGATAAAGATTCCTCTTATCCTGAAAACTGTAAAACATCTTCACCACCCAGGCACCATCTGCTTCTACCAAAATATCTCTTTCTGCTCGGATATGGGCCACCTAGATGAATATATTTTTGAAAAAAAAAAATCGTAAGCACATCACACATTTGTCAAACTCATCTCTTATGGATATCCATCCATATCAGTTAATGAAGAAAAGATGGAATTTCAGAAGATTTGATACATATATGAATGATCATATTCTCATCAAATATGGAGAACCTCAAGAAATAGTTTATTTTAGCTTATATCTTTAGGTCTAAAAAGGTGAGGTCCACAGGTATATTATGTGAGGCTAAGGCCTCTGAGGTAGAGCAAGAATCATTCTAACAACTTTTTAACCAGAATCTCTACCCAGCCTAGGATCCTGGCTTTGTCATGTAAAAGTCATAGTGTGACTTTTAAAGTTAAAAGTAGTAAGCCGGGCTGGGTGCAGCGGCTCACGCCTGTAATCCCAGCACTTGGGAGGCCAAGGCGGGCGGATCATGAGGTCAAGAGATCGAGACCATCCTGGCTAAAATGATGAAACCCCGTCTCTACTAAAAATACAAAAAATTAGCCAGGCGTGGTGGCACGCGCCTGTAGTCCCAGCTACTCGGGAGGCTGAGGCCGGAGAATCACTTGAACCTGGTAGGCAGAGGATGCAGTGAGCTGAGATCGCGTCACTGCACTCCAGCCTGGTGATAGAATGAGACTCCATCTCAAAAAAAAAAAAAAAAAAAAGGAGTAAGCAATGCCCTGTAAATTGGTATAGCAAAGCCAAGGTTGGCAAAAAATAGCACACTATTTTTAATTGTTAAAGGTCCCAGCTTGATCATTATTTGGTGTTTTTTTAAGAAATAGTGACAATTATAGTAACTTTATATTATATTTAGTATTATAACATAAAACCTCTATCGTATCTATAAATGTTAGCTACAGCAAATTCGTGTAACTTTTGGGGATTTTGCCACTGATTTCTCGGACACATAATTACTAGAGATACTATTATGTGAAAATTAGTTATAGACTGGAAAATTTTATAAACTGGATAATGTATGGGGTTGGTATAACTGGTCAGTTTGCAGAAGCTTTTGCATTAATATATTTACACACTTTTTCCAAAGGTTAATAATAAGATCTGATTTATACTTTTGCTATTTTCACTGTGAAACATTATAAACTCTGGTCCAAAGCACATGAGAACATACATTTGTAAACCGTTTTATGATAATAAAATATGATCTGCTTAAAGTGTCACATTTGGAATTACTCCTAGTGCAGTAAATATTCTGAGATCAAAGCATAAGAGTTGAGGAGTAAGAACTTGTTTTCTGGCATGAAAATACTTTATAATTTCTGTGGATCTGTTTCATTAAGTGAAAAGTGGTAGCAAGAGTGCCTCACTATTACCTTTCATGAAGCAATTTAAGGTGGTAAGGAAAAGCCCTAAACTTTGGTGTTGCATCTGGTGTGTAAGGAAAACAGCTACAACATAAATATGACTTGATTATTGTTAAATGGTTTAAAGCCAAATTACAGGATCTCTTTCCAAAACAGGATGCAAAGGTTGGAAAGTATGACCTGTGGTAATCTGGTTCAACAATAGTGGGGAGATCAGTTGCTACTTAATTTTGCGGGGGTGGTTTGCATTAAAATAAATGTGATAAAAGTTAAAATACTGCTGTATTAGAACTAAGTAGAAAAAAGCTTTCTAAGACAAAATTCAGTGGTAACAAATGCAAATTAATTTATACGGGGGTAAAAACCCCAAAATGCAAAAGCAACTAAACGCTGGGCTACAGTGAGATTTCCGCCCCCCACCTCCCCACAGGAAAGAGCAGTGGTCCAGAGGCTCCTTAACTTCCCACAAAATATTCTAGACCAAGGGTTGTCCAGTACAGATGTAACGCAAGTCATATATGTAATTTTTTAATTTTCTAGAAGCCACATACAGAGTGAAATTATTTTTAATAATATAGTTTATATAACCTAATATATCCAAATATTATCACTTCAGTATGTAATCAATATAAAAATCATTGAAATATTTTATGGGTTTTTTTTTTTTTGCACCAAGTCTTATTTGCTAGATATCTCAATTTGTGTCCAGCAGCCACATGTAGCTGGTATCTACACTACAGCTGGAACTAACTGCTTCCTTCTGTCCTTCCTATTATACCCTAGTAGGACTAATCCCATTATGGCTAAGTTAGATTCCTGTTGACCTCCTTGTCTCTGAGCCTATGCATCTTTACCCATATCCTTATTCCCATCATTATCTACAGTTCTCTAATCCAACTCATATCTCAACCTTCCTTGCCTTCCAAACCTCTTCCCTCTGGAGAATCACAGCCTGTCATCAACAAAATCCCCTATAACCCTGTCTCCAGATAGTTCCTATTACCTTCCTACCCTAACTGAAACTACGGTGAAAAATCACCCAACTATGCCAATGGGTTTCACTTTAAATTCAGGACTGCAAATCTCAATGAGCCTTCAATTGCATTTCTTTAGCAGGTCTGCTCTCCCACACCTGAAAATGACCATTTCACAATTTCCCTCCTTAAATCTTCAAAAAGCCATCACTCCTTTACTCGAAGACACCCCCTGTAACTGCATTAAGGCACAGGAAACATGGAGAGAGCCCAGAATATTTATAAAGTTACAGATTTTAGAAATATGTAAAATCAGCAAATTTCCAGGAGACTAGTTTTGATTATCTGATATGTGATAGGGATTCTGGGAGGCAAGAACTGTCCTTTATTTTCACTGTAGTCAGAAAAGAAGGTATTTCAGAAGGTGCGGACTGAATGTTCATGCATCTACAAAATTCACAGAGTAAAGCTTTAATCTCCATTGAGCCTGTATTTGGAGATGGACCCTTAGGGAATTAATTAAGGTTAAATGAGGTCATAAGGGTGGAATTAGTGTCCTTATAAGAAGAGACACCAGAGAGTTCTCACAGGAGTGTGTGTCCCCGCACACACCAAGGAAAGGCCATGTGAAAACTTAGTGAAAGGTGGCCATCTGCAAGCCAGGAAGAGAGGCCTCACCAGAAACCAAAACCTGCCCGAACTTTCATTTTTGACTTGTAGCCTCCAAAACTGTGAGAAAATAAGTTTCTGTTGTTTAAGCTAATCAGCCTGTTGTGTTCTGTTATGGAAGTCTAAGTAGACTAATACATAGATTTTAAACTTGGAAGAAACCTTAAAAGAATTGAGAAACACTAAAACAGGCTACCAAAAAGTTAATAACTTATGTAGTAAGATGTGTAAATTGCTTCTTAAAAATTCTAATATAAACACTCTTAACACCTCGTCAGTGGATGCTCCTTTATATTACATGTGTTAAAGAACTCATACCTGCTCTTTTTCAAGCATATCAGCCTTTCTCAATATCTTCATTGCATAGATATGGCCTGTATCTTTCTTCTGGACCAACCGCACCTAAAATATAAAAACATATATTATAAATGTTACATAGTCACTACTATTTGTTCAGTAATGAAAAGCAGCTTCCCTTAAAGAAAGCAGGAATTTGCCAGTGTTGGCATTTCAAGAAATATATATATATATTTTTTGAGATGGAGTTTCACTCATGTCGCCCAGGATGGAGTGCAATGGTGGGATCTCAGCTCACTGCAACTTCCACCTCCTGGGTTCAAGTGATTCTCCTGCCTCAGCCTCCCAAGTAGCTGGGATTACAGGCACCCGCCACCACGCCTAAGTAATTTTTGTATTTTCAGTAGAGACAAGGTTTCACTGGCCAGGCCGGCCTCAAACTCCTGACCTCAGGTGATCCACCCACCTCAGCCTCCCAAAGTGTTGGGATTACACATTAATGTAATGTGTAATGTAACACACATTACATTAAAATGTGTGTTAATATTTTAACACACATTTTAAATTATCTTAAGATACATATTTGTAGCAGTAATGACTTTTAAAAAGAAGCACACCTCTCCAAAAGCTCCTCTTCCTATAACTTTCAGAGACTCAAAGTCATCCAAGCCAAGTCTCGTCCTTTTGAGCCGTAAGAACTCTGTTTCTTTGCGAGCGTGTTGTGATCGACGTAACTTTTTCTATTTAAAAAAAAGACAATTTAAAAGGATGATTTTATAATCAGGTTTTTTTGAAGGAGCTTCTAGTATTAAAAGATGATGCACATAAAAATAAATGATAGCACTAACATGTAATATACTATTAGGCTAAAACATTTTAAGGAAAATTTTAAAAATTTTTAACAATTGATAAATCTTTACTCTTGAAGTGGACGCCGTTAAATATGTAATCTAGTCCATCATATTTGTCTATATATAACTTATTCTTTCATCTATATGGTAACTTAATTCCATAAATAAAAATTAAGTGTTAGGAAATTTGAATAGTATTCGGATACTGATTTTTATTCTGTCAGGAAATCTGCTTTGCTTCAATCCCTTAACTTCCAAGGTTGCTCTTTCACAACCACTGAGACTTGTGACAATAAAGTAACAACATAATGGTAGTGTTTCCAAAGAGATTTACTTGTGATAGAATTTACTCTTGGGCAAATTTTAATAAACTGCTTGAGAATTGGCATACAACTTCCTGAAAATATAAAATTGCAAAAACAATTACAAGAAGAAGTCATTAAAATATCCAAGTCGGTAATTTTATAACTGATTCTACAAAGACCACAAAAAATAACTTCCATTAATAAGCAACACTGTGAAATACCTGAAGGTTACATTTCGAACAGGCATTTATTTTATTATTCTAAACTTCATTTTTCCCCCCTCACCAATCAAAATTCTGTTTTTTGACACAGTTAGCTCCTCGTAGAGGAAACACTAAGTGGAAAAGAAACAGTATCCGTGAAAAAATTTAACTCCTGTTCATCTTCAACTGAATCCTGTCAAGCTGTTAGTGGTTCTGTTCGGAGGGACAGACAAGTGAAAATGACAGTAACAGCTTAGAAACACTGCTTCTAAATGCAGCTCATGGCATAGCCTCTCCCTACTCCTGTGTATATCTGTTTTTAAAAGGGTTAGGTGAACTATTAATTGGAAATATGTATGTAAACATGTATTATCGATGCAATGGAATTCTGATACTTCTAACAAAGTTCATCTAAGAAGATAAAATCAAGAAATGTCTTCAAACAGCTAAATGAAGTTATACACTAAGGCACACCAATGGGTAAATTACAACAGTAATGAAGATAAAAATCAAGCACATAAATTAACAGGCTTTGCCTAATGTCTTTTTTAAATGTCTTTAATGTCTTTTTCCACATCTGATATTGAGTATAAAATACAATAGTACTATGGAAAAAGTAAGCAAGCAACAATGAAATATAATTTTTTTCATTAAGAACTGAGGCAATAAGCCCGGCACGGTGGCTCACGCCTGTAATCCCAGGACTTTGGGAGGCTGAGGTGGGTGGATCACCAGGTCAGGAGATGGAGACCATCCTGGCCAACATGGTGAAACCCTGTCTCTACTAAAAATACAAAAATCAGCGGGGCGTGGTGGCATGCAACTGTACTCAGGAGGCTGAGGCAGGAGAATCGCTTGAACCCGGGAGGCGGAGGTTGTGGTGAGCCAAGATCCCACTGTTGCACTCCAGCCTGGGTGACAAGAGCGAAACTCCATCTCAAAAATATATATGCGTGTGTGTGTGTGTGTGTATGTGTGTATATATATATCCTGAAATAACAACATCTTTAAGGGAAGCTACTTAAATATTTTAACGGAGCTAAAATTACATTGATAAAATTAAGAAAACAAATGTGGCCTAAAACAACAGTGAAGACTATTTTTTGCTGCTTTTTACATAAATGCAATAATGAATACCTTTTTTTGCACATAGGTATTCAAAAATACCTTTTGAATAATAAAATAAATTACTAGTAAAACAAAAGATAGCTCCAAAAAGTATCTGATTTAAAATTTTAAGACTAATTTTTAAAAGGCCACTTGGCGGCGCTATAGTGTCATGTCCTTTAAAGAAGTGCTATGGAGGGCTTTTTTTTAAATTACATAAATAAGTATAAGAATTTTGAAAGATATTTTGAATCTCTCCCTTTATAGATTATAAAACAGTACAGTTGGATATAGTTGCAGAAATCCTGCCTAATCTGAATGGAAAAGATGACCTCGCTATACACAGTTTCATAAATTGTCTACTAGTTTGTATAATGCAGCACTCAAACAATTTATGTGGTTTTGGCCACAGCCATTTAATAGCAAAAAGAGAGAGTCACAAGTGTATGGAACACATAATTCTATAAAAATGAGCATCACCTATAACATTGTTACATTATTTTTAAAAAATCGATTCCATGATTTTTGTCTTAGAATCAGTGTTGGGGTCCAGAGGTAGCTGAAGCAAATTCATGTTAAACAAACAAACAAACAAACAACCAAAAAATTGGTGAAAAAGCCTGTTGATATATTTACTCACAATCTGTATAGATTAAGTAGCCTTGAAAGACAAATAGTATCCTTCTGGTAATCGCATCCTTTCCTCTTCAAAGAAGACAACAAAAATCTGTGGACAGCTTAACATTTCACGACTCTCTTTTATAGCTTGAACTTGCCTATTTAGTTTTTTGTTAAATAACAATCCATGTTGAATGGGATTTTCGTAAGTGAGATGAAACTAGAAAGTAATTTTCTTCCTTTCTCCCTTCTTTTTTATATAGGTGCTCCTCAAACTCGATCTGTAGGGTGGCCAGTATTTGTATAAGACAGACATGCATACAAAGTTTTCAGATGTAAAAGCGTTCAGCTAGCAACTTCATCTTTTATTTTTATGAAACAATTTTATTTTTTATCAAGCCCACCCCATATAAAGATGCTGTAACATACTTATATTAAGGTTGAGAGAGCTTCTCTATTTTATAGAATTTGATATAATCCAGGCTGTAGCATGGGGCCTAATAATAAGCACTTGCGGAATTAAAAACATTTGTACAGAAAAACATTAGAAGTTTTATAAACTGGAATCATAGGCCACTGACTTTTTATGGAAAAATCATCTCCTATTTTCTACAAGTTATCCAGAAAAATTAGAGAAAATAGCTGTAACTGTAGTTACTACTTGCTGATGCGGACCAGAAGTTGCAAACAGGAAGCTACAAACTATATTCAGCCTACAGATATATTTGATTTGGACTGCAAGTTGGTTTTCAAAAACAGGTGATTGGTTATTCCGCAAAAAAATCCAGATTAACAGCTTCTCTGGAAAAACAGGGCTTTGGCCACAAGGCCCAATGGTAGCAATCCCCTTTAGATGAGCCTTGGTTCCCTCATTTGTCAGTCCCCACCACTGATGCCAGTCTCCAGGAGACATGTCCAAGTGGGCTGGGACTCTTATTACAGCAATGTGAAAAGTGGCATGTCTTTGCCAACAGATAAACTGTGAGGCTCAATATTTAAGAAAATAATAAATATTTTTTAAAGAGGAAAAATATTAATACATTTCTTTGTGGAAGCAAAAAAATCATATAAGTTGAATATGGAAACAAAGTATATCTGGATCAAAAGAATATATAACCCTAGATGCCACTATGAAACTAACCTGGCCAGCTTGTCTCACTTCCGTCGCCTGCTTAATGCTTGGGCATCTGTTTTTGCGGTCTCTTCCCTACACTTCAAATTAAGATCTGATATTTAAGATTTCTGTATCAATATAATGATGTATAATATATAAATGCAATTATATGGTTATTAATTATAAGAAATTTATAATTCTAATTTTAAAATGAGGAAAGATATGCTCAGTCTTATTTTTTCTCTATAGATTGGAATACAGATTTAAGTCACTACCTTTCTCACTAAAATTTAAAGAACATAAATGAGCTTTTAAAATATTAATGTTATGTAAATAATAATAGATAATTTTAAATGTAAAAACATTTGAGTTTTCTAGATTGAGTCAACTGATTAGCAAAGTTACCACCTTTAGTATAAATCATAAAACACTGTATTTGATTTAAACATTGCAACTATAAGGAACAGGTACAGTCCTAGGAAAGGTACAGGGAAGATTAGATACTGATTTGATTTCAATTAATCATTTGATGATGGTCTACTCTTTAAATACAGAAACTCTTTTTTTTTTTTTTTTTTTGAGACAGTCTCTCACTCTGTCAACCAGGCTGGAGTGCAATGGCATGATCTCAGCTCACCGCAGCCTCCACCTTCTGAGCTCAAGTGATCCTCCCATCTGAGCCTCCTGAGTAGCTGGGACTACATACATACGACACGATGCTTAATTTTTAAATTTTTTTGTAGAGAACAGGTCTTACTATATTTCCCAGGCTGATCTTGAACTCCTGGGCTCAAGTGATCCTCCTATCGTGGCCTCCCAAAGTGCTGGGATTACAGGTGTATGCCACTGCACTCAGCATGTTAAACTAATCAATCTAGGTTGTGACTCCCTATTGCCTAGTACTAAAGTATACCTTTTTTAGTAAACTATTCTAAACCTAGCTTTCCATGGCGTGCTATCAACTTACTTCGCTATTTCCTTTTATTGCACCCTTTATAGCTCAAATGTAAACTCATTATTCTGTATACGTATTATTTTGTATACACCTCTTACCTCTAATGTAAATTCTACCCATTCTTTACAATTCAAATCAATTGTTACTTCTTCTATGAAACCTTTTCTGATCCTCTGAATTAGAGGAAAAATCTTCTCTATATTTTCAAAGTTCACCACATTCTATCATGCGTACGTATTTTTACACACACACACTCACTCTCCCTCTCCTAATCTAAAACTCCTTGAGGGCAAAAGTCATTATTTGTTTATTCACCAAATATTTGTTTTAGCTCTGCCAGACAGCTGTGGAGATGCAATAATGCTCAACAAGACGTTACAGTGTCTAGTCTTTGGGAAGACTGTATTTTAAGGCTCCCATGGGGATAGGAACAGTAGAATACAGAAGGTACCTTGAGAGGTTAAGGAAGATTTCCCAGTGGAAGTGATGCCTGAAGTGAGGCCTAAAGCTGCTTCTTTGCCCAGGCTGGAGTGAAATGACGTATCATAGCTCATGGCAACCTCAAACTCCCAGGCTCAGGTGATCCTCCCACCTCTACCCTACCAAGTAGGTAGGACTACAGGCATGCTCCACCATGCCCAGCTACTAAAGATTCTTAAGAATAATGGGAGTTGGGTAGGAGTAAGGAAGAGTTCCAAGCAGCAGAAAGAGCATGTGAAAAGGTCCACAGGCAAGACAGGGGACATCAAAGAAATTCATACTTGTCAGCATGAGGGGTGGGTGACAAGAAGTGAGGCTAGAGAGAGAGAAGCAGAGGCCAACTAGTGAAGGGTGGTGTACACCAATGTTAAAGAGCTTGCCCATATCCTGAGATAAGGGAGCCAGTGAAGGGTTATTAAGCAAAACAGTGATGTGATCAAATCTATTTTTAGACTGATTACTCTAGCTGCAGTACGCAGAAAAACCAGGGGTGGGAAATGGGGAGACCAGTTGGGGACAGTTATTTTTCAGGTTAAAATATGTAGTAGTTTCAACTAGGGTAATAGCACTGAACTAGAGAAATAGATAGCTTTAAAAGAATATTTAGAAAAAATTTTTAGAAGAATTGGCAATTGGTTAATTCCTCCTGTAGCTTGCCTTTCTTGTTCCACACACCTAAAATACAGTAGGCAATGTTCTCTGAATATGTGTTCCTGGAATTAAAAAGAAAAAAAAAAGAAAACCTGCCTCTTTCTAAAGATATCAATAAAAGATATCCATGACAGCAACAAAGTAAGAAGCCCATATTCAAATGATAAAATGCACATTATTTAAGTTATAAAATAGCTGATGTCAAATGAATGAAAAAAATTTGTACGGTAACTACAGGTAATGAATGACATTACCTCTTCATCTGCTAATCCTTCTTCTTCCATGGCCACTTCTAGTTTCTTCTGCCTTTTCAAAGGAAAAAAACAATTTAAATTTTAAACACATTCCTAACTATTCCCACTTAAGAAATATACATTTATTTATTCAAGTTAACCACTTCAGCTTGCTAGGCTTAAAAAAAAAAA
>NW_012107430.1:521567-593971 GCF_000951045.1 Mandrillus leucophaeus
TGGGCGACAGAGCGAGACTCTGTCTCTAAATAAATAAATAAATAAATAAATAAATATTTAAAAAAAAAAACCCACTAGCTACCACAACATTTGCTTTTCTAGGTACAGCCAGGTTCAGTTACTCATTTTTTTTTAAACAGCACCCTTGAAGTTAGTTAAGCTAAGCATTTGACGTAAGGGCAGTATGGATGAAGTAACTAAAACTACAGAGATGGTTGTGGAACACATTTTGCAACTCATTTCCAAGTGAATATTACTATTTTATTTCTATTGTATTGGTTTTCCCTAAATATAAACCTAGTAGAACTCCTCCTAATTAGTTTTGGAGTGTGTCAGAATAACAGTAACTTTTCAGGATTTAACTGAATGGGTATAAGGGTTAAGGACTGAAACCCTCTCACAACTTTTTTGATATTTGTTATTCATGGCTACATGTCCAAAGGTAAGTTTTTTCCTAAACCATCATTAAGATCACTTATTTTTCTTTCTTACAGAAGAGTTGTAACATTTAAAGGCTGTTGATACATCAGCACCCCACTGGAGAGGATGAGGCCTAAGAGCATATCCTCCATCACATGTTTCCTCAGTGCTTGTCATAGGCACCTACCTTGGTGCTTATTACACTGATTTGTATCTTTTGTTTATGCATTATTTCCCCTAGACCCCAACCCTTAGATGAGAATAATCTCCTAACATCAGCGTCGGTGCTGCCATCACCCACCCCCAGGCACTTCAGTGCTGCTTGTTGAATGATTTTCAGTTTTCTCCTCTGCAGACAGAATCCAGAGAGTAAGAGGACCATTATTCTGGGAGGAGCTATCAACATAGAAGCAACTTTATTCTTCTGTTGAATTTCCACTGTCCCTTTCCTCAGTTATTGCCAAGACTAACACTTCATGAAATCATTCCTCATTCTGGAAGAGATACAGTAACTTTTATCCATTTCTACCATATCTAAACAGGAAGATCCATGATTTCTGTTGTACCTTTTTTAAAAATAGTTTTCCACCTAAAATGCTCTTACGCTTTGCTCTGATTAGAAATTTATTGGGCTTATGCATTTCTCCAATTAGTTAAGCCTTAAAAATACAACACATATTTTCTTAAAGTATAAGCTTTTAGAAAATATGAGCTGATTGTTTGACTTCCACTGGCACCAAGCTGAGACGACTTTTTTTTTTTAATAATGCAGATAATTTTATTGTTACTTTCCTTTATTTGGAAATAGAAAGCGAACTGAATTACTTTAACACTGCAGCAAGTAAAGACAATGAACCTTCGAAATTCTGAGGAATTTTTTTAAGTGCCTGCTTTTTCTTCCTTGGTTCTCTTCTACTTTATTCACTCTCCCAGGATGATATAATCACTTCCAGAGACTTTAATTACCTTATCATTCATTTAATTATTGATATATTTATATTTATTTCGAACTTATCTTGCACTTTTTATTTTGGTATTTCATTTTTTCCATTTTTGGTATTTCAGTTTTTCTCTCTTGCATTCTTTTGAACTGACTTTTTTTTTTGCTCAGTCCAATTTTTTCCTTCTGCTAGTCTGGAAATTACAAACTCTATTTTTATCATTTTATGGTTACTCTAGAAATTACAACATCATTTGTCAAACTCTGAAGCTAATCTCTATGCCCTTTCTACTAACATCATTCTAATTACTTCTTTCCTGAATTATATTTTGCTGTTGGAAAATATTATAATTCTATTTTTAATGTGTAAGATATTATCGCTATTATTTCTGTTGCTTTATAGAATTTTTGTTGAGATTTATCCACCTACTTACCATTTAGATCTTCTACTTGTGATCCCTTTCCTTCTGCCTAAATGGAACCTTTTAGAATTTCTGCTGATGCTCTTTTTTTTTATTTGTTTGCCTCTGCTCCATTCTCGTTCTTTTCCTCCCTTTCAAAACTTTTAGAGATATGTCAGCTTTTCTTATGATTCTCTGTGTTTCTCAACTCTCTTTCGCATATTCCTATTTTAGGAATTATGTTTCCTGAATTATTTTCCAGTTCACTAATTCTCACCGTACCTGTATCTAATCTGCAGTTAAATCCGTCCAAAATTAAATTAGACTCTTCCTCTCTATTTCATTTAAACTGTACCACCCTCAGTTTGCCCAGGCATGAAATTTCAGTGGCAACATTGACTTATTTCCCTCATATTGCATATCTGGCTAGTAGCCACATTTTATCAATTTTTCTTGTCAGTTCTCTGTTGTCACGATTCTAATTCAAGTCCTCTCTCCATTTACCTGGATTACATCACTAGCCTTTCCTGTTTCTAATTCCCACCCTGACCCCAAACTATTCTCTGTATCACAACTAAAGTTCCCTTCCAGAGAAACACTTGTTTTCATTTGATTCTTCTGCTCAAAAACATCCAAAGTTCTCCACTACCATGAAAAGAGCTACATTAACAAAGAATCCAAGGCTCCCAGGATGTTGAAATCTAGCACATCCTGTGCTTGAGCCAAATTGGTCACCGCCTGACCTGGTGATTTCTTCTGTCTCTAATATCCTTCCCTCCTGCTCTTTTGCCTCTGTCTCCTTCCTTTTATGCATATATAAATAGTTTTCTTCCTTTAGAGCCCTGTTTAAATGCCACCACTATTTACAAAGCTTTCCCAGTTGCCTAGACAAAAGCACATTCTCCCTTCCTTGTACTTATCTTAATATTCTTCACTCTTTCATGTAATATTTATGTGTGTTATCTCCTTTACTGTAAGTTTTCTAAAGGGAAAATAACATGTCATTCTTTTTTTATTCTTCTCTTCCCACCGATATGCACACAACACTGTAAAAGGTTTTGGAGTAAAGTCAGTCATTCATAAAGCATCCTTTTTGAGTCTCACTCTGTTGCCCAGGCTGGAGTGCAGTGGTACGATCTTTGCTCACTGCAGCCTTGGCTCACTGCAACCTTCAAGCAATTCTCCTGCCTCAGCCTACTGAGTAGCTGGAATTACAGGCACCTGCCACCACACCCGGCTAATTTTTTGTATTTTCAGTAGAGATGGGGGTTTCACCATGTTGGCCAGGTTGGCCTTGAACTCCTAACCTCAGGTGATCTGCCCACCTCGGCCTCCCGAAGTGCTGGGATTATAGGCATGAGCCACACCACACCCAGCCAGGCGCCCCTTTAAAAGAAAATGTAAAAACATATCATAATTTCCTGTTTGGAAAAGGTTTGTTGAAAACATAATTGACATGTGATATGGGTATATAGATACACAAGACTTGGGGCACCTCAGGAAACTACTCTGTGAAAATAAAACACATGTTATGTGCACTGTCAGTACAGGAAACTTAAAAACAGCATGCAGGGATCCATAATATTCATATTATTCATGGAAAACAAGTTTCTATTCCACTCACAGCACAACAGCTTATTTAACTAAAAAAAAAAGTTTTGATTAGCCCTTACTATACCTGGTTTCTCTCTCTTCATGCTGTAAAATTAGGTTGCTATAAAAATTCTCCAATGTGAGCTTGGCTACAGTCACTCTTTCCCGGGTATGGTTGCTCATAGGAAAGGTTGTTGTAGTCCCTGCCGTCATTGCCATAGTAACAGAAACTGAAACAACATAGAAAAACAAATTATTCAGTGGGAAAAAAAGCTATCTTTTATAATAAACTCTGGAACTGTTTAATTTCAACTAAGAAAAATTCTACCTTAACAGTTAACACAGCCAAGTATTTCACATGACAAATAATACAAAGCTAGGGAAGAAAGAAAAGCACTATTTCCAAAGCAAGAGAAATTCATTTTGTGGTGGCAAAACCAGGAGTTAATGACAGCAAAGAAGAACAGGTGGTATTCATATATAATATAGACACATTTATATACAAAGGTCACATTCAACAAGCATTCAAGACAAGAAAAGTTCCATCTATTTTGTCATTTCATTACTAAATAAAATCTGTAAGATAGTGCTAATAGTTATGTCCCTGATAAATGTCAGTCTCCTAAGAGTTAATACAGTTTAGTTAAATAGTAAGAAGTAGCTTCTGCCTTATGAATTCTATGAAACATGAAGTGTTGTATCAAATATGCATATAAACACCAGCCTAAAGCAGTTTTTACATATATTGTAGGGGGAAACTACTTTTAGAAACAGGCCCCTTAGGATGGGGCTCATAGCTGCCCCATCTCATTCTGAATTCTGGGTCATTCCAAAAAGTGCTATAACAAGGTATAATATACTTCTCCAGACTGTGCAGCCCATTGCATTTTCAAATGAAACTCAAATGCCTATAGGAACCAAGAAGGAAACAGAAATGTATGAATGAAGCCAGGTAACAATAGGAAAGCTCTGTGGCCTTAACTGGATGATGGATGTCTGCTTAAAGGCATTCCAGTGCCAACTTTTAGAGATCACTGGGCCACACAATCGAAGTACTGGTTCAAAGGAGATAATCTGGACTATTAGATAAGGAGTGTGGCAAAATGGCTACTTGACGGGGGGAAGACTGAACTCTGGTGTCTGCGGCAGGTGGGCACTGACCCTAAGAGACTTGCCTACCGTGGCCACATCTGGATAAAAAGACTAGAACAGTTCATACATTAAAGAGGCTTTGCTTATCTAGATGAAGATCATAACAGATCAGTCCAAAGACACAGCTTGCCAAGAGTGACCATCCAAAGCATTCTTAGTTGAAAAGTATTCCCCAAACCTGCCACCTATGCCCCAACATCCATCTTGCTTTAATTACATGAAGATACAGAGTCCTGGATGTGGACCTGAAGTGGACTAGATTCCAGGGTTGATGGAATGAACCAAAAGATGTCAAGCAAGTCAAGTATAGGTTGAAAGCAAACAAGTATCTTTGGCAAACTCCCAGTTCTACTGTTGTCCTGTTAGGGGTTTATACCTCAATGTACTGCTTGAGCCTGAGAATCATTATGTCTAAAACTGCATCGATTATTTTGGCATTATAAATTTGTTCCTCTGCTGACTACTTTAAACGAGAAGCTGATCGTGTCACTTGTTTAGAATCAGTCATGGCTCCTCATTGCCTTACTGCAAGTCAAATTAGCTAAACATGATAAATAAGAACAACTCACATTCACTGAGTGTGGTTATATTTCAGGAACTTTATGATATTTTCTTCACTGATTTCCCCTTTTTTTTTCTCCTGAGGATTTAAGATAGAGGCACTTGCCATGCATGATTGCATTTCATCCTCGTAACAGCCCTGCAAAGTAGGGAACTGAAGTTTGGAGCAGTCACACAGCTAGTGTGATGTGGAGTCAGGACTCTAACTTGCTATCCTTATCTGTTGCTTTTAATCTTTTCGATCCTTATCTGATGCTCTTCCTCACCACTCATTCTTTTCCCAACATACCCAGCTCCTTCATGCCTCCAAGCTCTTGCATGGCCTATCCCTAAAGCACTTATATCTACCAGTGATATCCACCACCGTCTCTGCAGGAATCTGCTGATCCCTTATGGCCCAGTTGAGCTGAAATCTTACCGTGGTAACTTCTCTAGCGTGCTCTACCGGAAGAGATATCACATCTCTCATTTTTTTGGTGCATATTCTCTAACATTTGTAGTCAGGTACCGGTGCTTATCACTCCTAAGAAAAATTCAACCCTAACAGTTATTCCACCAAACCAGGAACACCTCCAAGTAAGAACTCTTTCTGATTCATTTTTCAAAACACTGCAACACCACTGCATCTGACTCAGAGTAGCCATGAATGAATGAATGAGACAACCTATTGACTGGGGGGACGGAGGGGGCACAGTAGGAGTAGTTGAAAGAATTAGCCAATAGTAAAGTACTCTACAAAGATTGGCTAATAAGCAACTGTGGAAAAAGAAATGACAGAAGGTAGAAGTCAGAAATTAAAAGATCTAATCCTAGCCTTGTTGCTAAATGATCATATGGTCTTATTCAAATCACCAGAACACCCTTAACTCAAGTCACTTTTCCCGAAACAGGGTTTAAAATATTTGCTCTGCATGGTTCACAGGCCTAGTCTATGGCCATCTGAGATAATACACAGGAAAGCCACAATGGCTTATACAAATGTAAGATACTATTCTAGGCACCTAGTTTAATCTTTGTATTGTGCTAAATGCTTTAATAATAATGAGCATTATTTTTAAAACAATAAATAGTGAAAAATAAACTCAAGAATTATCACAGCCAAGTGATTTTTAAGGATTAAGTTGCTCTTACTGGATTGCTAAGACAATGCTGCCAAATCATTTTTGGAAATTTCAGAATCATTGGGTTCATGTTCTGTGTTTCAGGATCAGATGCAGAAAGGTCAAAGAATGCCAGGCACAGTGGCTCATGCCTCTAATCCCAGCACTTTGTGAGGCCAAAAATCACTTGAGGCCAAGAGTTTGAGACTAGCCTGGGATCTCCTCCTCTCTACATTTTTTTTTTAATTAGCTGCGTGTGGTGGTGCACACCTGTAGTCTCAGCTACTCTGGAGGATGAGGCAGGAAGACTGCTTGAACCCTTGTTCAAGGTTACAATGAGCTGTGATTGCACCACTGCACTGCAGCCTGGAGCTGCAGAGCAAGACCCTGTTTCTAACTGAAAAAAAAAAAAAGAAAAAGGTCAAAGAAGGAAAAGTGAAACAGGGATGGTGCACAGAAAACATCTCTGAAATCAATCATATTTGTTAATTGGGGCTTGGGGTGGGAGAGGAGAGATGGACTGGAAATTGAGGAATTTAAGTAAATTTAAGAAACCCAGACTACACAAAGTTAAATACGTTTCTTACCATAAGATTTCCCAGCACCTTTTTTTTTTTTTTTTTGACAATTTCACTCTGTCGCCCAGGCTGGAATGCAGTGGTGCGATCTCCGCTCACTGCAACCTCCACCTCCCGGGTTTGAGCGATTCTCCCACCTCAGCCTCCCGAGTAGCTGAGATTACAGGTGCACGCTAACGTTTGTATATTTAGTAGATATGGGGTTTCACCAAGTTGGCCAGGCTGGTCTCAAACTCCTGACCTCAAGTGATCTGCCTGTCTTGGCCTCCCAAAGTGCCGGGATTACAGGCATGAGCCACCTTGCCCGGCCTTCCCAGCTTCTTTAATATGCTAACATGCATCCTGAATCCTCAAAAGGAGGACAGGTATACAATTTGCAGTAGTATTCCAGTGAACCTTCCCTAGACATATAAAATTGAAGTTCATGGATACTTTTCTTCAACTGCCTGTTACTTTTTCAACAAATATTTGGAGGGGGGGAACCTTAAAAGTTCCATTAAAGAGCAACACCCTACGATTGTAGAATGATTTCTGACTTGCCTTGTATTTGTTCTAGCAAGCAGATATTAATGAACAGAGAAAACGTCCAGAAGATCTGTAGCTAATAAAAATTTATAAAGTGGTTTGCCACTTTACAAGTTTGCCTTTACAAAAGTTCAAGACCCAACTCTAGTTGTCCAAGGCCTTATATAGTCCTTTCAAAAAATGAATGGTGAAAAACATAAAAAACCTTTTATAATGCCTCTTGAAAAAAGCACAAAGAAATAACACATCACTCACAGAATTATGCTGTTCACAGTTACACTTGCAGAAGTTGGAGAGAAAGATGTATGTTGAACTTGGGGTGTGGCCTTGGAGGGAGCTGACTGCCAAGAGGCCTTGTCGAGCAGGCTGCCCTGCTCAGTCTGCCAAGTGGCAAGGTCTGGCCCTCAGCTGCCAGTGTCTCAAGGCAATCAAATTCTGGAAGCTACTTTATCCTAACAAAGTTCACAAAAGTCAAATATACAAGACAGAATGGCAGTTTATTGATTTACACAGTAAGAAACTGAGTCACAAGAAATTAGGTTCAGAAGATTGCTTGGTGAACATGGCATCAAAACAAAGAGAACTGTTATTCAATTTAAATGTTTAATAGCATCAGGATAAGGTGGAATCTAAAACACACAAGGCTGATGGCTATCTTGCCTAGGCCGCCTATGCCCACTGGAAAGTGGCTGTAGGAGATGGTCTGCTACTGACCAGGCCTTCCCAGAAGGAAGCCAAATTGGGGGGCCAGAGGTGGACAAAACTTTTGAGGAACATTATTGAGCAAAACTTTTGAGGAAATTTTTGTGAAACATAAAGAAGTGTTAGGGAATTCAAAACAATTCCAAACAACAGAAATTATCTGCATTTAACAGTATAAAAATAGGGCCAGGCATGGTGGCACATGTCTGTAGCCCCAGCTACTCGGGAGGCTGAGACCGGAGGGTCATCTGAGCCCGGGAGTTCAAGGCTGTGGTGCACTATGGTGACGCCTATGCATAGCCACTGGACTCCAGCCTGGGTAACAGAGCGAGACTCAGGCTAAAAAACAAAACACCCAACAGTATAGAAATACATATGAGGTCATTTTAGATAAATATTTATGAACCTGAGGTCTTCAAAAAAGAAGGTAAACAGAAGATATGGTTTTTTCCATCACAAAAAGGTGTAATGAGTTTTACTCTAAAATCAGAAGTGGATGTCAAGTAATGAAATATTACTTTTAGACACTATATAATTTATCATGATTACGATGTTCTTTCCATTGTAGTTATACATACGTGTATGCCTTGTTTAAAAACCAAATAAGAGCAAAATCTCCATCTATTTATCTTTGTAATGAAAGCATCATAGTACCTGGCAAAGTGCTGAGCACACAGTAGGCAGTCTGTAAGTGATGGTAACTCAACTCTAATGTTATAGATTTTAAATTATATGTGTGTTTCATATATAATAATTTCATTTGGGTTAAGAAATACAGAATCATTTGGTATTCTATTAGTCTTCAGAAATAAATGTTACTTAAGAAATACATTTGCAGAAAAAACAAAAATTCCACCCTTACTCATGATTATACAGTATCTTTGCAAAGATTAGTTTTAAAAACAAGAAAAATTTATTTCCTTCTTACCAGACACAGACTTCTAAAAATTTAAATTATACAAAACTAAGACGTGATCAAATTATTACAAAGAATGGTCTAGATGACTGGCACTTACTGTATTGCAAATGTATTCCTTTAATGGATTTAACACTGTTCTTTTTGTTTTATTAAAGCCCTTTCTTTGGCCAGAAAAAGAACAGGATACAATTTGCAAGTCTAGAATTCCTGGACTGATAAAAACAACACAAGGTGCCCTTGAATTTCCTGTTCACGTGTGTTTTCTCCAGACTGCTCTATTCATTAAGGGAGACACTACCAATAGTTAAGTCCAACATTCTTTAGTTTATCAAGCCTGGGGGAAAGGAGATAACAAATCTGGCACTCAGGCCATTTATAAATAGATGCGGTATCTCCAACCATTTACCATCAAACTTCTAAAGGAAGAAAATAGAACTGCTTTACCTGGCTGTAAAACAAATTATTTAACTGGTGATTTCACCTTAGTTTTCACATACTGCATTTCAGAGGGAGTACCCTTAATGCTACTATAGTGCCCTGTAGTATAAAAATTCTCCTAAATTCAATTCACTCGTTGCAATCATAATGCCCTAGGCTACAATTAAGTCCTCAGATTGGACACTGTATAAACTGAGTCCCTAACGAAAGGGCAGCCACAGCTTCTTTCCTCTCTGAGGCACAGTCTAAAAAGCAAGAAATTCATAGTCAGGTGAAGGTTCAAATCCCAGCATTAACTTTTACTAATTGTATTATTTTCAACCAACATTTATTGCAGATATATACTATGACGCCTGTATGAAGTGCTGAGAACAAGAAGACTGATAAAACACAGTTCCGGCCCTTAGGGAGTTCATGATCTTATGGAGACACAAAGCAGGGAGAAATCCGTGCTTCAAGACGAAGGGTAATCAAAGGTTTAATAGAGGAGGTGATGCCTGAACTGAATCTTGGAGGGGAAGGGACTATAGTAGGAGTTCACCAGTTAGGTGTACTCAGGGGAGGAAGAGCTGTAAGGCATGAAATACACTGACACACTTAAACATACAGATAGACTGAGTATATGTGGTTGAATGGCAGAAGATGAAGGTAGAAATAAAGACCTTTTCTGTCATGTTAAAAACTTATCCTGAGCATAAATGGCAATCACTCAAGGCTTTTAATTTAGTGAAAACCTTACAGCCATTACAGAACATTTATTGAGTATTTACCCAAGTACCAATAATTCTTCTAAGAATATTACATTCTTAGAAGCATTTAATTCTCCCAACCAGCCCTCAAATCCTATCTGATTTGCACTTCGGATAGATTATGCTGGTACAGGGAGGATGGCCAAAAGGCTGGAAGTCCAGATCAGACTAGAGGAAGTAAATCTGCTCAGGAGGCCTTAATAATGAATAGTCAGGGATTACAACCTGGTAGCCTGCAGACTTACTTTGTTAGGCCTGTACTACAATCTAGAAAGTAGAAGGTTAGAAGGTTTCATACGAAAATCCAGGTTTCTGGTTTCTCCTGAAAAGTCTGATCTGTCCACAATGAGCTCTCATTCCTGCCTGCAAAGAGACAGCTGGAGCAGAGCTGCAGCCAGCCCCTTACAATACAACATCCTACCCGTCCACCAACTCTCCATTCCCGCGTGTCCAGACTCATTCACTTTTTATTACCCACATTTTATTACCCACCTGCTTCCTTTACAGCACATTTGAGATTACAGAATAGTGAGGGCCTAATTAAGATAGTAGCAAAAGTGATGAAGAGAAGCCTCAGTCAGCTGGAAAGACTAAAATCTCTAATTATCTCTAAGTTTCAGATTTGGATGACTGGGTAAATGATGTAAGGACAGAAAGGACATCAGTAAGGACAGAAAGTATAAGAAAAGCTAGTTTAAGGCTAGTTTAAGAAAGTTAGTTTGGCCGGGCGCAGTGGCTCAAGCCTGTAATCCCAGCACTTTGGGAGGCCGAGGCGGGTGGATCACGAGGGTCAGGAGATCGAGACCATCCTGGCTAACATGGTGAAACCCTATCTCTACTAAAAATACAAAAAACTAGCCGGGCAAGGTGGCGGGCGCCTGTAGTCCCAGCTACTTGGAGGCTGAGGCAGGAGAATGGCGTGAACCCGGGAGGCGGAGCTTGCAGTCTCAGGATCCACATTTCTAAAGTGGAGATCATAAATGCCAGCCTTATAGGGTTAATATGACACTTTGATGGTGGCAGAGCACAGGATGAAAGGCCAGATTGCCTGGATCTGATTTTTGGTCCAGCCATTCAGTAGCTCTGTGACTTTAGGCAAATTAAACTTTAAATTTTCTGTGTGTCAGTTTCCTGTTAAATAAATATAATAATAGCCAACTTGTGTGCATGCTTATTACGGTAATATAAGACTTAAAAGAATTCTAAAAGTACTTGTAAAAGGACTGAGATATGTCATGTGTTTGATAAACCAATAAAAAAGGGGAAAATATTTTTAAAGTATCTCCTGGCACATATTAATGCTCAAAAATTATTATTTTCTTCCCTTCGCTGCTCAATCTTCCTGCTCATCCCTCCTGCCTTGGGCTGCTGCCATTGTAAGTTAGTTTGTAAATTTAATCTCTAATAGATATTCCCTCTCTCTTCTGATCTTAGCCTACTTCTTTGATAAATTAGATTGCTTTTAATGGAGAGGGGAGAGAAATGTATCAAAAAGAAATATTTAAAGTAAAAAAAGAACTCTTGTTAGAAGCCTTACTAGAAGTTAGTAGTGACTTAGGGTAGAACTAGAGGTAGAAGTGTTCCAGGGAAGAGCTAACGCTTTCTCTCACAAAAGAGTGATTCTCATGAGGCAACACACACCAATTGATTAATAATCTCTTTACTGTGTCTGCTGTTAATAGCTTTTGTTTTTATTTAACGTGGCCCTTTCCATGTGGCGTATGCCCTGATCATTAGACTAGAGGCACGCATTTCATAAACAGACACACTTGTCTTTGCTCCTTCTGTGAATCAGAAGGTTGGTGATGA
This sequence comes from Mandrillus leucophaeus, assembly GCF_000951045.1. Lineage (NCBI taxonomy): Eukaryota > Metazoa > Chordata > Mammalia > Primates > Cercopithecidae > Mandrillus > Mandrillus leucophaeus. The sequence goes on from NW_012107430.1 coordinate 533,455, forward strand.
TGGCACAGTGGTGCTGAACTCAACATTAGCATTCTTATTTTCAAAATTGTTTTAGAAATACACAGTTTTCCTATGCACAAAAATATGGTTCAGTGGTTGAGTACCTGAAAGCTTATTTGGCTATAGTAATGTTGTTCATGGCAGAATACCTAAGTTTATTGGTCCAAATAATTACTAAAAATTCCTCTGAACTTTTTTTTTTTAACTCGCAATGAGAAGGGAAAGTGTTTATAAACCAAATGTAAACAATTAAACTACAACGTAAATTTACCAAAGCAGCAATTTTATTTAAAATTCTATTTACCGATCTTAATGTTTAACGTATCACCCTGTCTTTCTCAAAAACATTAAGAAGCAGTCTATTCTTGTAATATTTACAAAATGTAATTGTTCTATTGCTGTATGCCTATCTAGTAGTGCATTAGATTTTGTCTGCAAAAAAATGTTCAGCTGAATCAAGTCATAGTTAACTTTAAAAAATTACCTCAGCAGAAATGCCATATAACTTCAAATATTTATAATCTAGCACTACAATGGGAAAAAAAAAATCAATGCCAACTTTTAGATAGTCGGGGCATCCCTAAAAGAATTTTAAATCAGTTTCTATTACTGGCACACACATGAGCACATACAGAAAAGTACTTTCCTTGATTGACATAAAAGAGAGAAAAAAAAGCTACAATTTGCAAGAAGGGGGAGTAAATGGCAGGGGGGAGGGAGATGACGGGTAATGAAGGTGAGGGGGGACCAGAGTGAGTATGTCAACATTATTTGTAAAGGAGGAAATATTCAGAGGTAAAACAAAATGAAAACAACTGGGAAAAAACAAAATTATAAATATATGCATATAAAATGACATATATTTATGTTATTCATATTTCATTATAAAAAATATAGAGGGAAATTTATAGAATTTATAAAGATGAGAATTAAGTAGCCTAGGGAAACTTTTGGAGAGCATGAGAGCATGCTGTGGGGACAGACAGATATTACAGTGATCTAGAGAATCTAGGGCCAGCAGGTTTAAACTATGGCTCTGAATTGTGGGTTTGGATGAGTGAGATGATAGCTAGTACACCCAGAAGGATCTATCCTTCCCTTTGCTTTGGCAGCTGAGCCATGCTTCCATCTATCAATACATCCAGTAACCCAATATCATGAGTTTTCTTCTATATTTTTCACTTCTGTTATAAAGAATATGGGTCAGTAAAAAGTAAGATGAATGATTTTTTAAATAGGGGAACTTAAAGTTTAAAATAAATGTATGCTTTAAAATGTTAATTTTAAAGACATAAATTTAGAAATGGAAAAATAATCCTGTTCACGAAAGTAGCAAGGAGGAGGAGATGGAATACAACATTCATAAAATATGTAAGAATAATCTTGGCTGCGCGCAGTGGCTCATATCTGTAATCCTACCACTTTGGGAGGCTGAAGCAGGTGGTTCACTTGAAGTCAGGAGTTCGAGACCAGCCTGGTCAACATGGCGAAACCCCATCTCTACTAAAAATACAGAAAAATTAGCTGGGCATGGTGGTGCACACTGGTAGTCCCAGCTACTCGGGAGGCTGAGGCACAAGAATCACTTGAACCCAGGAGGCAGAGGTTGCAGTGAGCCAAGATCGCGCCACTGCACTCCTGCCTGGGTGACAGAGTGAGACTCTGTCTCAAACAAAACAAAACCAAACTTTGATTTTAAAAAGTCTTGGCTTCTAATGAGGCAACGTAATCATAGATTATGGGAAGATGAGAAGAGGAGAAGACATTCAATTAATAGTATTGGAACAACTGGGTATCCATTTGGGGAAAAAAATCAAGTCAGGCATTCATTTCATTCCAGAATGCAAAATAAATTGCAAATGGTTCAAAAGGACAAACATAAAAATTAAAGGAAGGAAAGAATGAAGGAAGGAGGGGAAAAAATTAAAGTTTAAAAAAATTAAACTTCAAAAAAATTAGAGGAAAACATAGATAACCTTCAGAAGGAATGAGCTTTCTTAAAAGGAAATCATCACAATGAAAACTTGTGCTACATTTCATTCTACAAAAATGTGTAATATACATATGTATATACTGTGTATCAAACAAGATTTAAAAAATAATTTGGAGAAAAACACTGTAAAATAACAATGTCAGTTATAAGTATATCTAAAAGCGCCCAGATGCAGTGGCTCATGCCTCTAATCCCAGCACTCTGAGAGGCTGAGACAAGTGGATCTCTTGAGGTCAGGAGTTTGAGACCAGCCTGGGCAACATGGCAAAACACTGTCTCTACTAAAAATACAAAACAAAAATTAGCCAGGTGTGATGGCATGCGTCCGTAGTCCCAGCTACTCGGGAGGCTGAGGCAGGAGAATTGCTTGAGCCTGGGAGGCGGAGGTTGCAATGAGCAAAGATATAGCACGCACCACTGCACTCCAGCCTGGGAGACAGAGTGAAAGTCCATCTCAAAAACAAACAAACAAACAAACAAAAACCAAAGTATATCTAAAAGCATATATTTAAAATACATATATATTTATCAAGTAAGCTCATACATAGCTTTTTTAATATTAAAGTTGTAAGGAGACAATAAAGACCCTAATAAATGGATAAATAACACTGTTTGACAATAAATAGGAATAGTTTAAAACACATGAAAAATGTTCAATTTTACCAGTAAAGCAAAGACAAAGAAACTTTAAAATTATGCAATATGTTCCCTATATGAAAGTAGTCACCATACAAGGGGAAAACACCCCCTTAGTGAGGTCTAGTCTGTTAGGAGGTACCTTTCTGTCCACGCTATGCATTTGTGTTAGCTGGCAGAGATGTGACCCTTTCTAACAGGGAATATGGTAATTTATACCAAGAACCATAGAGATTTTTTTTATTTTTTGACATAATTCCAACTTTAGGAGTCTATCCTATGGAAATAACCAAAATTCCTGCAATGATTTTTTTTTAAATCAGAGCATTATTTAAAATAGCAAACAACTTAAACCAAATGTTTAAAATTAAATGAAATGATTGATGGAATGATGATAGTATAAAACACCACAGCACTGAAGAAAATTTTCCCTGCAAATTTTAACATGAAGAATAATGTTAAGTAAATAAGCAAGACACAAAGTTGTATTTTCAAGTACAATATGAACTCAACTATACAAACACGGGAGAGGAAGTTAAATTGTGACGAACAAACAGTGTGAAATTATGGATGATTTAAATTTTGTCTTTTATCACATTTTGAATTTTCCAAATTTTCAATAATAGGAAAACAACCATTTTATAATCAGAGAGAAAACATTTAAGAGTGATCCTGGGAGAGTGCTGCACGTTTAGGGGCGGGGGGAAAGGGGAATCAAGTTGCACTTTTCAGCACTCAGAGGTGGTTTTTCAGGTACCTCAGTATTCGAATTTTGTTTCCTATAAACCAAATTCTTAGTTCTGCTTTAGTGGAGGATTACAAAGAACAGCAAAAAAAAAAAAAAAAAAAAAAAAAAGCTGGATGTCATGGAACAAAACGAAAGACAAATGAGAAGAATAATAAAGAGAATTTTGAAGAAGTTTTCCAGTCATATCTTACACGTGGACTTTTAGAGCAACCATTTTTTGGTGACTTATACCTACCTGGGCATATTTACGTAGGCTCAAACTATCACTGTCTTCTCAAATAGCTTTTCCAGTGGTGACTAGAAAGGCCCATATCAAAACCAAAAAGCAGGACTGCACAACTCCTAGCTAAATTATCTTCAAGTCTTATTTAAGGTAAAGGAAGTACTCCTTCAAACTCATACAAACGAGAGAGACAAAATGAATGTTCCAGCTTTAAGGAAGATGCCCACTCCCTTTTACTCTTTCCTTGCCTGTTTTAAGGGAGACAACGCCTGATTCAAAACATCAGTATGCCCAAAATGCATATTTGGAGCTAAAAAGTGAAGGTTTGGTGTGACCAGAGAACAACTGATGAATGGACAAGGCAGGAAAAGGATGAGTGGTGAGAGGCGGGGACACCCTGGCAAAGGGAAGGGGAGAAGCAAGCTTGGGAAGCAGCCCGCACACATAAACCTATACAAAGCTTGGGCAGCTCTGAACACTTGCTTTTCATTTTCTTAAAAGTAAACTTTGAATAGGAACGAGAGAGAGAGAGTGAGGCAGACAGACCAACCAGACACTTGCACACACAATAAACTTGAAAAACAGACTGAGTTTAAGTGAGTATGTAAAATATAAATTTCAAATATAAACTCAAATTTTAATTTTCCCATTCATTCAAAACATTCAAAGCTTCTGCATCACTGAACAGCTTCAGGAGAGAGTTGCAAGCATTTCTCAGTTGTACCAATTCCTTTTTTATTTCTTAATTTTAATTTTTAAATTGCTGTGTTATTTTGTTTGCTGTTCCTTTTCAAATGAAAACCACCCCCTGAAAGAAATCAGACCAATGTTTTAACAACGTAAGAGCCAGAAGCAGCAGTCCTTTGGGGGTACAAAAATTAGACAAGACTAAAATTAAAATATGGTATCACGAAGCTTACAATTTTAAGACCTAAGTAGCTATGAGCTATGTTTGGTTATTTTGAGTCATTTAAACTCTCCCAAGAGACTTTTTTGACCATCACAACTGACCAAAAAAAACTGTTCCCAACTAAAAGCAGACATACCATGTGGCTCATCAGACTCAGATATTGTGTTAAACACACAGACCATTTGACTTCCGCAACCATGAGAAAACAGAGAAGGCATCCATCTCATTAAGATACCAGAATGCAAAAAAACTTTGAGGCAGGAAAGAAATTTTTATGTGGTAATGACCTTTATCATTAATACCTGAACAGCTTACTACCTAAGCAATGAACAGGACCACACTATTTTATTGACTTGTGATCTTTAGAACACAATTCTGGATTATTGGGCAAACAAATCTAGGAGAGGGAAAAAATACCTAAAATGGAATAAAAAGTAAAGTGTAGAGTTGGTTGTCATCAAGGATATCCTGTAATTCAAGTCAGCACGCTGGCAAACACTCCCATAAATCAGCTTATAAGTTCAATTCTATTTAGCAACTTTCTAGACTTTACTACAGGTCTAAGATTGCAAATTTAGTTCATCAAGAGGCAAGGCTGGTAAAATCACAAAACTTGAACTCAATTTCAATTACAGAAGGTGGTCACCATTAAGTGATGTACAGACCATCTTATCTGTCATTAAGTGAGACAGATTATATTATCTAGTCCATCTCCCTCATTTTACAGAAGTGAAGCCCAAAGACATTTAGCTATTTAGTGGAAAAGCTTGGATTAGACCATGTCACTTAACCTTCAGGTAAAGCTCCCGTTCTAGCTGAGAGTCCACAGTGCAGTGACCACTCCAGGACACTGTACTGCCCCTGCAGCAAAGTTGGATATCAGAACATTAATAGCCAGGGCTGAGTCCTGGATTATGTAGCATCTAATAGGCCTAACATTGATGTCCATATCTAACACTAAGTCACTGCTTCCTATCTTACAATTACTGATCTGTGGATCAAACAACTGGCTTCTGCCTGCCTTCTTTGGATGACCAAAGAATGACAATTTTATCCCAAACTTTCTGGAAACCAAAATATTATGACTGAAGGTTTCTTAAAAGCTATTAAGATTTCAATTACAGAAGTTGATCACCATTCAGTAATGTAGATTTAGCCTGGGACTGTACCTCTAAATATGTATTTGACTCTACCTCTAAATATATATTTAGCTGTATGCCCCAAAGTTAGGGTCTCAAAATCTTATACAGTGTATGAGGTCATGGGAACTCCTTGTTCAGGACCCTTAGCATGAGGGCAACCTAAGTGTACATGTATTCAGATCTCTGGAATATGCCATAGGTAGTAAAGAATAGAGGGGAAAAAAAGATTTCTAAAATATAAAAATGCACTATTTTCTTTCCAAACTGGATATCTTCTGCCCCATATATAAAAATAAAATGTTTCATGTAAAAATATCCATAAGTATACAAATTGCAAAGTGAAAGTGACCTCACAATCCTACCTCCCATAATATCCAGTTTTAACTGTTGAGTGAGAGACTGGAGTTACACTCCCTGGATTTAAATTCTGGCTCTGCCACTTACGAACTGTGAGAACTCTCAGGGTGTCAGTGTTCTTATCTACAAAACAGAGATAACGACAGCATATGAAAATTAATAACTAATGTTTATTGAGTGTTTTATAAAGCATAGGCATTGTTCTAAGCACTTAAAAGATATTAACTAATTTTAATCAAGTGACTGATATGTGTGAAAGTCCTTAGAATAGTGCCTAAGACTCAGACAACTGTTGCTATGTCCTTCCAAAACTTTAATGCATAAACACACACACACAGTTTTAACATAAATGGGCTATTAATACAAATAAGTTTTAATACAGCTTTAAAACAAATAAGCCATTGTGTAAACTGTTTTTTTGAAAGGTGTCTACGATCTTATAGACACCTTTCAATATTAATACAAATGGATCTACTCATCCTTTTTAAGGAGCACATGGTAATAATAGTTGCTAACATATAATGAGTTATTTTGTGCTAGACACTGCGCTTTATGTGTATCATTTCACTCAATCCTCACGATATCCTTAAAAAGCATGTGCCACTCTTCCGATTTATAGAAGAGAAAAGTGAGACTTAGCAGGATTAAGTTACTTACCCAAAATCATACAGCTAGACATGGTGAAGCCAGCTTTTGAACCCTGGCTTCTCTTAAACGAAGCAATCAGGCATACTGTACCTTCTGTTAAGCGCCACAGTTTTAAACTAATGCCCACTAACAGATGTTTAAATGGTTTCTATTTTGGGGGGTATTTTTAGTTATGCTGTATTAAACATCAAGGATCACAGACTATGCACTCTTTCTCTTATTTCCTTATTATATACTTCCAGATGTGCAATTGTTGAGTCAAAGAACATTCACATTTCAAATTCTGATATACATGGCCAGCCTGCTTTCCAGACAGTACCAATTGACCATTAATAGTTATATAAGAGCACCAACACTAGGCAATGTCCATCTTTTTAAACTTTGTCAGTTTGATAGGTTAAAACAAACAAACAAAAAAAAACCTTAGTTTTGCTTATACATTCCTTTGATTACAATTACTTAAGCCTATTTTTATATATTTTAAGTAACTATTTCTTTTGTAACCTGCATGATTTAAGACTGTTGCCCACTTTTCTATTGAAAAATTCATTATTTAAGAGATTGCAATTATCATTGAACAATGTAACTATCACAGGCCATTTTAAATAGCTGACATCATACCATAATGCCAATATTTAAATAATTTCAACTTATACAACAGAAGAAAAAGAGTGTGCTTTAGCTCTTGCAAGAACTGTATTTACTACATGAGAAGTAGATATTTTCCTATAAATCAATAGGATCAAATCAAAACTACCATCACCCGACTCAAAAGTTGAGAATGTAAGTAGAAACAGTTTTCCAAACTAAGATTTTCTGTTATTCAGATGTGACATTAAGACTTCATTGTTTATTTATTTGGACCAGCATATATCATTTCTTTTTAAAAATTAATGTCAGTTTACTCTGGTATTCTGTTTTTGGTTTTGAGACAGAGTCTCCCTCTGTCACCCAGGCTGGAGTGCAATGGCGTGATCTTGGCTCACTGCAGCCTCTGCCTCCCAGGTTCAAGCAGTTCTCTGGTATCAGCTTCCCAAGTAGCTGGGATTACAGGCACTCATCACCATGCCCGGCTAATTTTTTGTATTTTTAGTGGAGATGGGGTTCCACCATGTTGGCCAGGCTTGTCTCGAACTCCTGACCTGTGATCCACCAGTCTCGGCCTCTCAAAGTGCTGGGATTACTGGCCTGAGACACCGTGCCTCGCCTCAATTTACTTTTTGACAGAAAACTTCCCAGCTTAGATCATGATTATCTGGAAATCAACTAAGCATTATCCTTATCTCCGTCCTTATCACCACTGTCGTCGTCATGGATACCATTTATAAAACATCTTCTCTGTGCCAGGCAGTACTGTGTACATTATCTTACATCATCTTCACAACAACTCTATGAGGTAGGTACTATTTCTCCATTTTAGAAACGGGAAACCGGGGCTCAGACAGGTTATTTACCAGAGGCCTCTCAACTCAAAAACATCAGAGCAGGGATGTGAACCTTGCTCACACTAGAGCTGTTGTAATGACCATGCCTACTTTTTACAACCAGAGTCAGTTAAATGAAGCTAAAGCCAAAAATAAGTCTGTAGCTTCCTAAAGGCAACTCAAGAGAATTACTGGTCTTCTCTTACATGATCACCTTATTTATTCTTAGTAAATCTTAAATGGTTTTATAATTCCTTGTTTTAAAGAAACCTAAAAGGATCAACTCGTCTAACCTTCTAACAAAGACAAGGCTGTGTTGCCATGCCAGATTCAAACTGCCCTTCTTGCCCAAACAGCTCTGTACACTTTTTAAAGAGTTTTATGATCTGTTGGAAATCTATGCAATTATTTCAGACTATTTAAAATATGTGTTGTCTATATTATGCTATCTTCATTTACTTATCTAAATAGGAAAAAAGTATCAGAATGCTTTCTACATGAACAGCAAGACTAACCAACGTTGAACAGCAGCCAGAATCCTGGCAAAGATGCCATCACAGGAGTCAGGGTTGAAGTCTAGGTTTACGGTGCATCTAGATGGGTTCCCAGGACGCCTGAAGTAGCCTTAGGAGGCCCAAAAGAAAAAGCTCCACTGGCACAGTCTCCTAATGGTGACAAAGGACTCCCTCTCAGCTGCTTGGCAGCCTTACAATCAGAGCGTTCTTACATCTAACCTAATTATTTCCCACTGAAATTCAAACCTAATTCATTTATTTTTTATTCTCTATAAAAATGAAAAACATTACTAGCAAGTAACTTGCTCAACATCTCACAGAAAATAAAGAAAAGGTAGCTGGAATCAGCACTGATTTTGAGTCTCCTTCATCGCATAGTCAAAAGTTATTTTGCTAAGGGAAGAATTGCTTATCTCCCTCAAGAAAACTGTGAAATTGATTTGAAAACAACACTGCCTTTCTGAAATGTTCATGACTACTATATATCTTAGAATTTAGAAACAGAAACCCTTCATAGTACTTTTAAAGGTCTTCTTGTCAAAATAATAACCATGGGTAACTTTTATCAACACTTCTGTGTTAGGTACAGTACTAAAAGTTTAACATGCATGATGTTCTTTGATCTTTACAGTTCTATAAAGTAGGTGCTTGCTTCCCACATTGACAAATAAGGAAGTAGGATTAGTTAAGTCATCATCCCAAAGACCTACAGCCAGTAAATGGAACCTGTCTCCCTAAGCTCAGAACCCTCAGCTATATGGTCTCTCACCAGACTTTTATTTTTCAAATGTGTAAGCTTCCCTTTTTAGGGTATGTTGTTCTAGAAAACATCAAGTTCTTTATAATGACTTGTATTTTTCTCATCCCTTTCATTATAAACCTTGCATAAAAACAACCACCTCAAGGTTTCACAAAGCTAAAGAGAGTCACACTTAAGAATGTAGCAAATTTTTTTTTTTTTTTTTGAGACGGGGTCTTGCTCTGTCACCCAGGCTGGAGTGCAGTGGCGCGTTCTTGGCTCGCTGCAACCTCCGCCTCCCGGGTTCAAGCAATTCTCCCTGCCTCAGCCTCCTGAGCAGCTGGGATTACAGGTGCCTGTCACCATGCCCAGTTAATTTTTGTATTTTTTTCATAGAGACAGGATTTCGCCATGTTGGCCAGAGGTGTCTTCAATGCCTGACCTCAGGTGATCTGCCTGCCTCGGCTTCCCAAAGTGCTGGGATTACAGGCATGAGCCACCGAGACCAGCCAGCAAACATTTTTTTTAAACTAAGGGAAAAAAATATGCGTACTAAGACTTAGAAGCATGAATGTAAGTATAAAGTTTTTGTGCCAGAAACAGTCCATTTTGAGACTCTGTTCCTTTAATCTATTTAGACATTTATTATCACAGCTAAACCAACTATTTTATTTTCACAGCTGTATAATAAAAAGATGCTCCTCGACTTTCAATGGGGCTACATCATTGCTAAGTCAAAAGTGCATTTAATAGCGGTAGCAGAACAGACATTCCCCAACTTACAATTTTTCAACTTTATGATGGTCCAAAAATGGGGCACATTCAGTAGTAATCGTAAGGACCTCCTTGATGGGCTTATATCCCAATAAACCCAAACTAAAGTTGAAAAATCCTAAGTCAGGGACTGTCTGTATTTTGACATCTATTTGGGCAGGCCCCTCCTGTTATGGTTTAAACTATCCAGCCTCAGCTGATTTCAGTTTCAGGGCTGACTTTAGCTACTTTGCCAAGGTATTTCTGCCAGCCAGGGGACAAGTATCCAAACTGAGAGTTAAGGTTTTTAAGGTCCTTTTAAAAAACTGCATCCAAACTTACAGTGTCTGTTACTGATTATAGAAAACAAAATGAGATCTTCAACAAACCTAGTAGATCGTGTCTGCAAGACACTTAGGCTTTCAGGGTGACCAAATAAAGACAAACCTTGAAGAAGCCAACTAAGCTAATAGTTTCATCGGCTTTAGGTAAGGCTTTAGGTACTAGCAACTATCAATGTACCACGCAATATGACAGTAGGAAGAGACCCAAATAGTAGGAGACATGATATGAGCATGCTAAGATCCTATAAAATTGTCGAAGAAAAAGTTAAAACTAACTCATATAAACAATTAGCACATAAACAATTAGCCTGGGTGGGCCTTTCTGATATAAGCAGGGCTTTAGAACAGGGGAAGATCAGTGTGGGCTGCAGTGTCCAGTAAAAACTAATAGATCAAATAGCTCAGCTCTAGCTTAACTAAATGCCTGGTGGTAATCAAAATTTAGTGACAGCTATTCAGAAGTCCATGTGAAAAGAAACAGTGATTATGTCAAGTTGGTTTATAAATCAAGGCTGGGCTACACTTAACAGCCTTCCAATAAAAGGGCAAAGATCCTATAAGAAAGTATCTCTTAATTGCAGCAACTACTCTAGATCATATGCCTAAACTGTGGCCAGCACTAGATTAACCCAATGGGAAAGCCCCATGCTTTGTGGCTTATAGGTTATTCAAAACCAGAATCTGATCCTACTCTCCTTATACGTGACCTGAAAAGTCCCTCCTCCACTGGACTTGCATCCATAAAAACTCCACCCAGTTTCCTGACATCACGGAAATTTACTAGCCCACTTGGAAGACCTAGTATGTAAGCTCATCTATTTGTGGAAAGAGGCAATTCTTTCCAAAATTACTGAGTCAGAAATTTTTACCAGCTCTAGACTTTTTTTTTAAGGGGGGAAAGTTTTATCTTTTTTTTTAAAATTTTACTTGAATAAACAGGATGAGCATTGTATCTCCTTCCAAGGAGCAAAAAATATGGCTCAAATAGCTGGAAAAATTGGTCAGGAGGAACTGGAGTGGAAGCTTGCTTTAAATTTTTTAAGTTATATGCAAACTCCATGGTTATTTAATTTTTAAAGAATTATGAGATAAGACATCTCCATGATTTCTTTACTCATCTGTCACTCGAGAAAACATTACTTAGAGAGGGTAGACAGCTCTTCCTTCCTCAATTATGTCCTTTGAAATGAACAGAAAACTTACCTGTGAGTTGGTTTTAAGGCGGTTTCACTAAAATCAGGGAGTTAAAGACTATTTAACCCTCTGAGGTTCCTTCCAGTCCTCCTACTGCTGTGTGTGTGTGTGTGTGTGTGTGTGTGCTGAGATGGAGGTCTTGCTCTATTGCCTAGGCTGGTCTCGAAGCCCTGCGCTCAAGAGGTGCTACCACCTCAGCTTCCCAAAGTGCTTTATACTTTTGAAAGGTAATTACTGGTACTTTAAGTTAAACAGAGGAATAAAGCAGGGTGTGAAGTTTTCACACACATGCCTCAGGACTCTATTTCTAATGAGATGATACACTGTAAATCATGAAACACTAATTCACTTCCTACCTTACAGCTTTGTATTAAGTGAAATTGGGATAATTTGGTGGGTTGGTGACGTAAATACTTCAAGAGTTGTGAAGATCAAATGAGAGAGGTAAAATGCTTTATAAAAGGCAAGACGCTATTCAACGTAAGGTTATACATGCTTTAAAACAATAAATCTAAATCCAGGATAACGGTTATTTCTGGGAGAGAGGAAAGGGAAGGATTACCAAGGCATCTTAACTCTACCTGCAATGCACTGTTACTTAAAGAAAATCTGAGGCAACAGGGCAAAATAGAGACTTGGTAAAGAGATGCAGTAGACACATGAATGTTCCTTGTATTTTTCTCCATAACTTTGTGTATGTTTGCAATAATTCATAATATAAACTTCAGTTACTATACTGTAATTTTTATAAAATAGAAATGACAAAGATTCCAAGGAATTTTAAAGGTTTCTTATGGATGATTTTTAAAAACTATTTAACCTTATACATAAATAGAGTATCTTGCTTTTTACTAACTAGTATCTACTCTCATTCATATAATCACCATTGCTTTTCTTCCTTGCAACTCCACCTTGCACAATTTAAACAACAAAGCACAACTCTCTCCAGGGCATGTGAACAAAAGAAATTTCTAGGAGATGGGCTCTGCGGAAGTCGTGGTCCTGGGAACAGCTTCACAGAGAAGGAGAAAGCACAGGGACAGGCTGCCAGATTTCTGCAGCTGTGTCTTCAATGGGCTTCGTTATTTTGTTTCAATTATCATGACTTCCCAGAATATCAGAGAAACTCATATTTAGAAGTTTAAAAACCTGTCCTGTACATACTAAAATATTTCCAGATGAAATCATACAACATCAAGGATTTACTGCAAAATAACATGAAGAGGAGTAGGCGTGGGAATAGATGAATCAAGACTGGTCATGGTTTGAGAACTGTTTAAGCTGGTGATGTGCACATATGGGGATACAGTTTACTCTTTCATTTACTTTTGTGTATACTTAAATTTTTCCTTAATGAAGTTTAAAAAAAAAAAACCTCAAAGCTAAAATAAATGATTTAAATATCAATCTATTAAGTCTTGCACACATTTCAATTTGTTAGGCCTATCCATGGCAAGGGGATCAGGGAGCCAGGCCAGGTTAGTCCTGAGGCACTGTTAGTCAGCTGTGTGCTCTTGTCTAAGTTACTCAGTCTCTTTGATTTTGAGTTTATGGATAAGATATCTATGTTCTCTTTTAGCCATATCACGATTATCGGATTTATAAAACTGGCTTACAGATATTATATCATATAGTAAGAATTGCAAATGTTATAATGGTACACTGTGACCACATGGGAGTATCTTTCATCCCTCATTTATGTATTTGAGAAACATTTAGGGAATGCATACTATGCACCAGGCAGTGTGACATGTGGGTAAAATTCAAAGTTAAGTGACACAGAATCTCTGCCTTCAAGATGCACTCTAATCAGGCCGGGCGTGGGCTCACGCCTGTAATTCCAACAGTTTGGAAGCCCAAGGTGAGTGAATCACCTGAGGTCAGGGGTTCAAGACCAGCCTGGCCAACATGATGAAACCCCATCTCTATTAAAAATACAAAAAAATTAGCCAGGAATGGTGGCAGGTGCCTGTAATTCCAGCTACTTGGGAGGCTGAGGCAAGAGAATCACTTGAACCTGGGAAGCAGAGGTTGCAGTGAGCTGAGACCACACCCTGCACTCCAGCCTGGGCAACAAGAATGAAACTCCATCTCAAAAAAAAAAAAAAAAATGCAGTCTAATCATGGAAGACAGACACAAACAAATGAACAACACCACAAACTAAGTAGGATGATGGGGTGATGGAGCTGAAAATACCAAAAGGCCTTAGTAGTGTGAGAGAACAAGGAATTTGTAAATAATTTTGTATGAAGGGGTGAGAGAGGAAAGTGGCAGAAGATGAGGGAGGACAGGAAAGTAGGAACCAGATTGAGAAGGACCATGAACGTGATGCCATAGAATTTGGATGGTACCCTGAAAAGTGGTAAGGAAGTCATTTAAACGATTTTAAGTCTGAGAATGATGTGGTCCAATTTACATTTTAGATTAATTGTTGGGGCAGGAAGGTGGATTTGGTGGTTGCTGGCAATGTTTGAGGAATGAAGGAAGAGGGGAGGAATGGAAGGGAGGTTTACTGTAATTATGAGATAACTAAAATGGCCTACCAGGATATGACTGAACTGGGGCAGGGTTATCAGAGATGACCGAGATACTGTTAGAATGCCTTCTTGGGTTTGGAAGTAGAGAAAAGAAAACATAGTGAGTTATATAAGTAATCATTAATGTACAATAAAGGTTACAAGTTCCTTCCTCAAAGTATAAAAGTGATGAGTTTGGAAATGCAAGTTGTAGGTACTCTACTATTTCTCCCTCTGTCTTTCAAAATAACATACGAACTGCAGCATTGAACAATAGTATGTATTCATCATGAATGGCTTATGTGCTTCAAGCACAGCATCTATAGGTACTGAATAAATGTGGGTTATATGTGAACGTGATAAATTATTAAACACATGAAATGGACTGGACCTGTTTTCTCTGGTCACGGCCACATAGTACGGATGGTAACTCCCTGCTGGCCAGATTAGTAGTGACTTGATAAAATGCACAAACAAAAAGGATTATTTTTCAGGTGATTTTTACACCATTCTGTAACCTTTCCCCCCAGATTTGAAAACCGTATCAGCAATGATCCTCACCATCATTTCTTAAAATAATGGAGAGGATAGTTAAGCTCTGGTTACTTAAGATTTAGACACTCCCGACATGTAGACTCCAACAGGACACCTTTTTTTCTTACAAATTACATAGTGTCTTTATCTGAGCTCCAAAAAGGGCCTTTCTTTCTTTTTTTTTTTTTCTTTTTGACAGAGTCTTGCTCTGTTGCCAGGCTGGAGTGCAGTGGCGCGCTCTCGGCTCACTGCAATCTCTGCCTCCTAGGTTCAACCGATTCTCCTGCCTCAGCCTCCCGAGTAGCTGGGATTACAGGTGTGCACCACCACGCCCAGCTAATTTTTGTATTTTTAGTAGAGACAGGGTTTCCCTATGTTGGCCAGGATGGTCTCGATCTCTTGACCTCGTGATCCGCCCACCTCAGCCTCCCAAAGTGCTGGGATTACAGGTGTGAGTCACTGCGCCCGGCCCAAAAAGGGCATTTCGAAGAGAAGTATCAGAAGCGATTAGTCAGTCCTCAGTGCCACAAACCATACCTACTTATGTTTCAATTTTTACAAAACAACAGCAATATTGTTTCCTCAAAACACGTTATCTTTATTTGAATAAAGATAAAAAGGCACAGAAAGGTAGATTATCTAGACAGTGTCCTGCTGTTAATGACTATTATTCTGAAATTAGAAAATTCTGCCTATCTTTTAACCATTACCTCCTTATACTTCCCAGATTTTCTCAGCAGTGAGGCTATAGTATCAAACATCAAAACCTAGAAATCTGATCATTCTATTCCATACCCAGAACTTTATTCAATGCTAACACTCTATGTTATTGACAATAATAAAAATAAGTAATTCATAATAATTAACTATACATTAATTATGTGGTAGGTAATATGCTTAATACTTTATATACATTATCTCATTTGGTTCTGATCCTCACATTAGCCCTAACAAGTGGTACGTAACGTTACTGCCATTTTGCAATAGAAAAAAATGGGCTCAGACATGTGTATGTTATAAATGTTATAAAACCAAAACAAGCCTGTCACACTCACTAGCCCAGGACTCCTCACACTATGCATACTACTCTCCCAAGCCATGTGTAGGTGGGCAGGTATTAAAGATTAAAAAGCTGAGGCTCAGGAAGTTGGCAAGCCTTGTCTAGGGTCACACATTTAGAAATGGAGCCACCATTTGACTCCCAGTCCAGGACCCCTCCCACTCTGCCTCCAATACTGGACCTTCTTACAGGGATCAACAAAGTAGAAAAACTCCACCCTTGTTTAAAAGAAAAAAGATAAACATACAAAATAAGGAAGAAAAAATATCAAACACAAACTGGCTTTGTCAACATAGCATAAAGGTCATACCATTTTTGTTTTTCCAGTATTTCTTTGTATGTTTCTTTTACAGTCCACATTTAACTGCCAAAGTTTTCAGTACTTATCAGAGACCTGGTAAAAGGTTAAAGAGCATTTTTCTGTTCCCAACCCACATAGAAAACAATGCCCACAATCAATCATCACGGAATCTATTGCCAAGTAGCAGGCAGGTGCAACTTTTCTCTGCTGTACTGTGTGTTGGGGGAGGAGAGGTTTTGAAAGAAACATTAAAAACAAACCACATTTGGGGGGATAATTTCTTCTAAGTGACTTACAACTTGTAAGACATTTGGCTGTTGACAAGATGATCCCACCCTTGAATACACGGAAGTTGCACTCAGTCTCACAAAGCAGATTCAGTCGCCCCAGGCAGAAGTCTGGACTTCCCTTCAAGACAAATATGGAATTCAATCTGTGTGATGCCTTGAATGCAGCTAATTAATTTGCAATCCTTTATTATGACCATATAAAGGAGGGAAAAGAGCTACTTTCCCAGTCCTTCCTTGTGGGGAAGTCAAAAGGAAAAAAAAGCATAATATTTAAATCCCATGGCAAAGTTCTTAAACTTTTCCACTAATATACACACCCTAGCTAATTCATCAGCGTAATACCCTACAGCGGATCACCTCAGTACTATCTTTCCTATACATGCTCGTTCCAATGCTATGCTCATTCTACTCAAAACTGAATGGATAAGAAGCTATAATGTCTCATTCTTTTTGCTTAGCCACTTAACCCTATAATTTTTAGAGTACATGAATTGACCTTAATTCATTTTATTATTTATATTTGCTTACAGCTAAGTAAACAAACCACAGCTGAGTGAAAACTCTATCTAAAAATAGCCAAGAGCCGAAGCAGTAACAGCAACCTAATGAAAACTGCTTTATGAACCAACGAGAGCGTTTAACATCCAAAATAAAGGTTCAGAGGAGGAAAATACTTTTAACCTCACGCCTGTAATCCCAGCAGTTTGGAAGGCCAAGGCAAGTGGATTACTTGATGTCAGGAGTTCAAGACCAGTCTAGCCAACATGGTGAAACCCCGTCTCTACTAACAATACAAAAATTAGCCAGGCGTGATGGTGTGCGCCTGTAGTCCCAGCTACTCGGGAGGCTGAGGCAGGAAGATCTCTTGAACTCAGGAGGCAGAGGATGCAGTAAGCCGAGATCGTGCCACTGCACTCCAGCCTGGGTGACAGAGCAAGCCTCCATCTCAAAATAAAAAATACAAAAATAAAGCTAATGAGTAGACACATTTCAAATACGGTTAGCTATCTCCCAAATAGCTGTAGTCTTTCAGAATGGCTCTGTCTCAACTGGACAGTAACTATACAAGCTCAAAAACCAATTGGGAGTCCTCTGTGGAATATTTAAAACCATTCTCTATTAACTACCTTCCAAACATTTGCCTATGGCATATAGGAAACTGAATTACAAGTTATGAATTTTCTGAAATCTTTCAGAGGCCAGCAACCACTCATGAGGAGCCAAAACTATTCATAATGAAAGCCTGATCCACTATACACTTCCATTAGGCAACTCCAGCTCCAAGTTCTGCTCCTTCCTTAAAAGTACTGGATCCCACCAACTACACTGAAAATGTATTTTCCCATTCTCTCATCATCACATTAAAAAAACAGAGTTTTAGGTGAATTCTTCTTTTAAAAACTAAAAATGAATTAGTGTTTCTTCAGATACCAAGTTGATAATATCTATGAATCTACTTCTAAAACTCTGCCACTAGACTGACTGACTTTGAATCCCTAATTCCATTCCTGCTGGCTGTGTGATCTTAGACAAGTTACTATATCTGCCTGTGCCTTGGTTTTCTTACAGATCAAAAGGATTGTTGTGAGTTAATATACGTCATGCACTTAGGGCAGTACCTGATTCATGATATAATTTGAAGAAATTATAATTATCATTATCACTGCTATCGTCACTGTTACCTTTACAATTACACTGTTAACGTGTCCCTTTTGTCATCCTCCAGTATTCGGAAAAATCTACCAAAAGATAATTAGGATCTCTCCACTAAAGGAAGTAATTCATAGACAGTTTGGTTAGCAAGTTACATATTACAAATAACATCGTAAAGATTTAACTAAAATCATAGTTTAAGATTCAAGCCAGGCATGGTGGTTCACACCTGTAATCCCAGCAATTTGGGAGGTGGAGGTGGGAGGATCCCTTGAGTCCAGGAGTTCAAGACCAGCCTGGACAACAAAGCGAGACCTTGTCTCTACAAAAAAAATTTAAAAGGGCTGGGCGTGGTGGCTCATGTCTATAATCCCAGCACTTTGGGAGCCCAAGGCAGGTGGATTACTTGAGGTCAGGAGTTCAAGAACAGCTTGACCAACATGGTGAAATCCCATCTCTACTAAAAATACAAAAATTAGCTGGGCATGGTGGCGTACTCCTGTAATCCCTGCTACTCGGGAGGCTGAGGCAAGATAATTGCTTAAAACCAGGAGGCAGAGGTTGCAGTGAGCTGAGATCATGCCACTGCACTCCAGCCTGGACGACACAGTAAGACTCAAAATAAGTAAGTAAATAAAAAAGAATCAATCAGGTGGGTGTGGCGACACACTGGTAGACCCAGCTGCTCGGCAGGCTGAGTGGGGAGGATTGCCTGGGTCTGGGAGGTAGAGGTTACAGTGAGCCACGATCACACGACTGCCTTCCAGCCTGGGTGATGGAGACACTGTCTCCAAAATAAAAAATAAAAAAGAGATTCATTTGGATCCCTTATAGGCAATTGTTGCAAATTTCAGGTAGTTCCTAAAGTCTTAAGATTAAACTTTTGTAATCACAATGCCAAAAACGTTTTGACTTCGAAATAATCACAGTACATTTGGAGAGATAAATACATCTACAACTAGGCGACAACACTGAAAATAAAATTGTAGCAGTTTGAACAGGGGATTAAATGTGTTAATTTTTTTCCTGGGGTTCAAAAAAAGAAACAGCAGCAAAAAGTGGTACTTAAAAGTTGGCCTGGTGCAGTTGCTCACACCTGTAATCCCAACACTTTGGGAGGCCAGGGTGAGCGGATAACCTGAGGTCAGGAGTTCGAGACCAGCCTGGCCAACATGCCGAAACATCGTCTCTACTAAAAATACAAAAACTAGCCGGACGTGGTGGCGGGTGCCTGTAACCCCAGCTACTTGGGAGGCTGAGGCAGGAGAATCGCTTGAACCCGGAAGGTGGAGGTTGCAGTGAGCCAAGATCATGCCATTGCACTGCAGCCTAGGTGACAAATCAAATCTCCATCTCAAAAAAAAAAAAAAAAAAAGATTGAAAGTTATGGGTTATGATACAGAACATATACAACATGAATATGTCATGGTTATGAACATGTAGATTATTCAAGATGGCGTATTTTTGAAATAATACAATACCAGGTTAAAAAATTTGCATCACAGAATGAAAAATAAGCCACAAACTAGCAGAAGATAATTGTAACACATAAAAACAAAGGATTAAATACAATGGTAATACAATGATAGCTATTCTTACAAAGTTGTTTCTATGTTTCAGGTACTATTCTAAACAATATACACGCATCTTGAATGCATGAAGAATTCCTATATAAGAAAAACACAAACAACAAAATTTAAAATGAACAAAAAACCCAAATAGGAATTTGACAAAAGAGAAAACATAAATGGCTCATAAACACAATAAAAGATGCTCAACTACAATTCTAATCAGGAAATGAACATTAAAACCCCAAAGAAATACCACTTCATACTCCTAGTTTAGCAAAAACCTAAAAGGCTGTGAATATCTAATTTCATTAAGGAAGAACAATGGGAAAACTATTCACTGCTGGTGAGGGTATAGATTGGTATAACTGCTTTGGAGAACAGTTTGATGCCACTCAATAAAGCTGAACACACACATGCCCAATGACCAAGCAATTCCACTCCAGGTACATACTGTAAAAATAAACCTGCACATGTAGAATAGAAGACACTGCATAACAATGTTCAGTGGAACATGAGGCTGAGTTGGGAAGACAGCTTGAGGCCAGGAGTTTGAAGCTGCACCAGTAGCTGGGACTACAAGCATGTGCCACTGTGCCTGGCTAATTTTTTGTTGTTGTGGTTGTTGTTAGAGATGAGGTCTTCCTTTATTGACCAAGCTGGTCTCCAACTCCTGGCTTCAAGTGATCTTCCCACTTCTGCCTCCCAAAGTGCTGGGATTACAGGCGTGAGCCACCATGCCCAGTCAAGTTCTGCTTCTTAACCTGTCGTAGATACTTTGATGTTCCATTTTCCTTTACTGTACAGATATACTTCATATTCTCATCTGTGACACAAGTCAAACTTTTTAAAAAAGTTAACATTTATTCCCTTTAGATGAATGATCGGCAAATTTACGTAATGAATTAATTACTGAAACAATGTATAGATTTCAGACTAGGAAAGTAACTATAAAAGAAAAGCTTAAAACCTGCAACAGAAACAAAATCCTGAAACTGTAAAATTCAGTCAAACTAAAATTTAAAAAACAAAGCAATGATATAAAGTATCATTTGTCCAAATGTGGTCTACAAAATGCTTTTTTCTTAAATACGTCTGAGGAAAAACAGGTTCCAGGAGTAAAGTATGTTTGAAAAACACTGGGTTAAACAACTGAACCTATGAAGGAAGGAACAGAACTTCTCAAGCTCTTGACTCTGGAATCATTTTTACATGGCAATTACCACCATGCTTCTTCTTAGATTTGTAGTTCAGATAAACACAATCTGGGAAACATTTTATAACACAGAGGCCACACCAGATTGAACGCTGCCCCCAGGAATGAAATGAAAACAGGAATGGATACTCCAGTAACAGGTAACCAGATATCCTAATCTTCAGTAGCTGACATAAACCCTGGATAACTGGGATCAAACCCCATAACCAAATACAACTTTTTAGGAATTAAGTGGATATTCACTCTGTGTTGTATGAACATGTGGGCAATGTGCTGCCTACACAGCTTTTCCATGATTTCCCTGAGGGGCAAAAAAAAAAAAAAAAAAAAGTACAACAAAAAAAGATCTAGGTGTAATATAAAGAATTTCTACCACTGTTAGGGTAATGGTGGACTGACTGGCAGAGGGTCTTAGATGTGACTTAAGTAAGTTCAACAGAAGCTTCCAGCACAGAAATTCATGTTTCAAATTGGATTGTTCAGTCAAAAAGTTTTTGCATTAGACTTCCCCTAATCAAATTAGAAATTATCTAACTTTCTACTACAGTTTTCCCCAGGCACAAGGAATCTGTGAACCGGACCTAAAAAATTCTTCATCATGTGCTTTTATCACCATAGGAAAAGATGCACATTTATTTTAAAAACTTCTCTACACCACTATCATAAACCTTTGCACACATCTATTCCTTTTGGAAGCTAAATTCTGAGTGGCAACAAATATATTCTTAAGAAAAAAGTCTGACACAATGCCTCTGCATCTTAAAACATGTTAAAATACCATTTGAAAAGAGTCAAACATCTGTCTTTTCTGGGCATCACAGGGAGTCAAACTGGAAAACGTGGCACTGCCAGGATTTCTACCTGGTGAAGGGTGGCAGACTTTTCTCTTCAGAGGGCTCTCGACAGGGCAGCATTCGTTACCTTGCCAATTTACCACAACCGAGGCCCAATCCTCAGTCGTACAGGTTCAGAAATTTATTTTTATCAGCATCAATAGGGTAGCTGCATTGCTTAGAAGCAAACAAAATTAACCGTGCTTCAATAGAAATCAGGATATAGATGCATTAATACAGAATGACAAATGATAGAAATAGGATTGCCTGTTTACGGTCATACCTGTGATAGAAATAGGAATGCCTGTTTATGGTCATACGTGGCCAATACTTTCATTACAGCCAAACTCATATATGCAGCCAAATAAGAGGCCCCTGGATACACAGGGAACCAGAATAAAAAAAGAGGATCTGAACATTTAATAGTCTTCTTTCATTCAATCAATAATTTTTTTTAATTAAGCAACTACTATGTCCAGGTAACCTTCTAGGTTCTGAGGATACAGAGGTCTCTGCTTACAGAAGTCATATCTGAGTAGCAGGCAAGAGTATGTGTTTCACAGAAGTTTATTATAATATATTAGTAAGAGTAAAAACTTTTGGGAGCAATCTAAATGTTCAATAATAGAACTCCAATTAAATAATGATAAATCCAAATAATGAAAAATAATGTAGCCCTTTGAGAATAGCACTTGCAAGTCATAATTCATGACATGGGAAAATTATCATGATGGGAAAAAAAACAAGCTATATATAGTACATGATCCTACACACACACATACATACACACATATTTCCTATCCCTTTATATGCATAAGAAAACAAGTAGAAGGAAAGTCGTATCTTTAGACAAATCTTGTTTACTAAAGTACTATTAATGATTTTTTCTTTTTCTTTATACCTTTTTGCATTTTTCAATTTCCTAAAAGAGCCTTACATGCCTTTTATCACCAGGAGAAAAATTACTTCTGAAGTAATTTCAGTCAACATGCATACTAAGAACTCTTCAGATTTATCTATTAGAAGCTGTGCGCGAATGCCAGTCTCTGCATCTGTCTTGGAACTCAGAGAGGTCTTTTCCCATGGCTTTAAGCAATACTCAAAAAGACTAGCATACCTGAATTTCCTAGTCCTATGTTTTTTTCATCCAACAGCCAGTCTTGTATTTCTAGCTGTTTTCTAAACACTTCAACCAAAACATTTTACAGATAACTCATACAGTCATCCTTTGACATGTATGGGGAATTGGTTCCAAGATCCCCCGTGTATACCAAAAGCCATGGATGCTCAAGTTACTGATATAAAATAGTGTAGTATTTGCATATAACATACACACATACTTCTATATACTTTAAATCACCTCTAGATTACTTATAATACTTAATATGATGTAAATGCTATGTAAATAGTTGGTATACCATGTTGTTTTTTATTTGTATCATTTTTTATTGCTGTATTGTTTTTTCTGACAATTTTGTTCCACATTGTTTGAATCAGTGGATGCAGAACCCATGAATATGGAGGGCCAATTGCATTTCATTACGTCCAAAGGCAAATGCATAATTTTTCCCCACAGCTAATTTTCTAGCAACACCATGGCTGTCCATGGCATGAACCTCTCTTCCAGTCAGAAAGTTTGGGAAGCAGGCTTAATTAATCTCTCCCTTTCCCATTTCAGGTTCATTAAAAAACTCTTGTCAAAATCTCTTTCATCCCACCTTATTCTTTATTCTCACTTCCATCAGCATATCAGTCCAGGCCCTAGTAACATTAATGTTACTAATGGCATTGTTAGTAACATTACTTACCAGCATTCAAGTGGGTCTTCCTGGTGCCATTCTCTCCCATCCTGAAATCACTGTTCTTTACACAGAACTTGTATGATGTCATTCATTGGCTCAAAAACTTTTCAAGTCTTCCTTTTTCTACCACCCCAATCTAAATTTCTATGCCTGGCTTTTATTAAAACCCATAATTTGACCCCACCCTAGCTATTTAACTTTATTTTTCACTATTTGCCAGTCTCCTCCTTCATCAACGAGAAGACATAACATAATCAACCTCACCACTAACCCTTGGAATATCTAAACTTAAAAATGGTCCTTCCTTTCCCCTTTATTTGTATTTAAAGAACCTGACAAATTATTCCTCCTCTGCTAAATTTTTCACAATTTCTTCAACCTCATTTATGTTTCACGTTTTCAGAACCTGTCTTGCATTTATTAGGAATCTCACAATTAGGCACTCTCATGTAGATAGGTTTACAGTCATGTACATTGTCATCTTCTATTAAATTCCATACTCCTTGAGGGCAGGAGCCACGCCTTATTCTGTCCCCCAAAGTACTCAGAATGATGCAGAGCACACAGAAAGTACTGAAATCTTGTTGACTGATCCAGTGAGAAACGACCAACTTCAGTTTCAGCCTCTCTTTAACATGTACATAGCAATTTGGGCAAGTCAGGCTCCATCCTAAAGGACGTAATAGGAGACTCTTTAAGCACATTACTATAAAGGACCTTTAGGGATAACACTGGAGTGATGAGGTGCTCCATACCAGGGATAATGGAGACAGAGTTCTTGGGATTCATCACTGGGGTTCTCAAAGCATCTTCCAAGGGGATAATAAGGAAGGACTCAAACACCCTTGAATCTCCATGAGAACAGGCATGAGGTCTTCTGAAAGAGTTAACTGCAGTGAATGTCAAAGGGAAGTATAATAAAATAAAAGACCTGAGTAGAGTCCTGCTTGTTCATAAAATGACACTATCTAAATCACCAAATCTCACTGAGCCTTGGTTTAACTCAAGAGGTTCCATGCCACTATAAGAGGTGGTAACTGCCAACTGATAGAAAATATTTTCATATGCATAGTCGTAGTGCCCCATATTTATGAACTTAAGAGTCTTCAAAAAGCTTTCTATATACATGATCCTTTACTTTCTAACTTTTCTAAATACAAGGTGAGAGAGACACAAAGTGTTCTATCAAAACAGAGTCTTGGCCAGGCACAGTGACTCACGCCTGTAATCCCAGAACTTTGGGAGGCCGAGGTGGGTGGGTCACCTGAGGTCAGGAGCTCGAGACCAGCCTGGCCAATGTGGCAAAACCCCATCTCTACTAAAAATACAAAAATTAGCCAGCTGTGGTAGTGCATGCCTGTAATCCCAGCTACTCAGGAGGCTGAGATGGGAGAATCGCTTGAACCTGGGAGGCAGAGGTTGCAGTGAGCTGGGATCCCACCATTGCGTTCCAGCCTCGGCAACAGAGTAAGACACTATCTCAAAAAAAAAAAAAAAAACCAAAAAAACAAAACAAACAAACAAAAAACACCTCAAAGTCTACATATAACAAATATTTTGTTTTACTCTTAGTGTACTTTAAATACATTTACCCATATTATTCCTTCTTTTATTTATTTATTTTTTAAATTAGAGATAGAGTCCAACTCTATCACCCAGGATGGAGTGCAGTGGTGCCAACATAGATCACTGAAGCCTTAAACTCCTGGCCTCGAGTGATCCTCGCACCTCAGCCTCCTGAGTCACTGGGATTACAGGCGTGAGCCACTGCACCTGGCTGTTTACCCATATTATTCTAAAATTAAGAAACATTTCAGAAATTGACTACTCAATGGTTTTATGAGTTTTCTGCCATGGAAAATGTAATGTTTGAGGATTTTTTAACGTTAATACCTAGCAAAATTTCTATAGTGCTTTCTCAAGAGGTATTTTGACTTAAACATTTTGTACTGAATCAGTGAAAATATATGGAATTTACCAAATGTAAATTATAAAAACCAATTTTCAATAAAATTTCTATTTTTAAAAGTTGAAATTTTACTTTAAATTTAAAGACATAATTTGTATTCAGTTTCAGTGTGTAATAGCTGGCTTCTCAATAATAGCATTATTATTGTCTGGGCTCTAATCCTTTAAGAGAAGGGACTATTGTGAGATTCCTGTGGTTTCTTCCAGCAAATGAATAGTGTTAAAAATGGTATAAATGGTACACAAATGTCTGGTTCATACCGTAGTATACAATCATCTGTAACAGAGTTTTTGCTGGTAAGGAAGTATACTTTGCAAAAACTAAGAAAAGAGTGTTTACCCAGAGATGTGCTGCTGCTGCTGCTGCTGCTGCTAATAAAAACTAACATTTACTGACTGCTTCCACGTGCCATGCATATGCTAATAAGCAGAACTGTATACCATATATACTGTATTAGTTAATAATATGTAAGGCTTGTAAGACAACATCTGACAAATAGTAAACCCTACATAAAAGTTTATCATCATCATCTTCATATCACTGAATTCTGAAAGCAAAGATTAATGACGCAAGAAGCAGGCATTACTGCTCCCCACTCCCCATTTTACAGATACGAAAACAAATTTAGAGAAGAACTTAAGAAATTTGTTCAGGTCACACAATTAAAATGGTGGATGGATCTAGAGCTTTTTCTAATCACTATGTAATTTTGATTAACTGATCAAGTAGAGCTTAAGCTGATCATGGAAGAAGAGATAGAAAAAGTTCAGATATTACTGTAACAATGAAAGAAGCTGGCTGGGCATGCTCTGAAAAAGAAAACTGAAAATAATGGGAATGCTTGGGTCAATTATTTGTTGTAGAAAAATAAATGGGAGAGGTGTTAGCAACAATGTGGTCTCAGGTCTGTGGAAACCCAAGCCCAGAATATGGGTATTAAACGAAGAAAGAAAACTGACAATTTACAAATAAGTTAATATACTATTAAGCATCACTGAGATTTGATGAAACAGGACTCTGCACTAGAATAGGGCAAAAGCAAGGAAAGTAGAAGCATAAAGAATTGCTGGTGTTCTAGAGACTGAGGCTGACACAAATAGGCTGTGATGGGGACTTCAACTTTTGGGATATCTGCTAGAATTCTCCCACAGCTAAAATCAACGTCTCTGATAAATGCCTTGCTAACCCTTCCACCTCTCAAATATGAAAAGAAATATTCTGGACATGAATGTGACCACTGGGAAGAAATTCGATGATAAATGGAAGTACTGGGAAATGGGAGATCAATTTACCATGAAATTTTCAAGTTTGTTACAATAGCTGGGAATGGAAACATGGGACACAATTAGGCAACAAAAATTACAAAATGTTCAGAGAAAAGAAAAGTAAATCCTGCCTGAGACTCAAAAAAGAAAGATGAGTCATCTGCTTTAGGAAGCTCTCAAGAACAGAAGTCTAGTTAAACTGGCCTTGATTAATTAATTCAACAAATATTTACTGAGCATCCACTATGTGTCAGATACTGTTCCTGGCACCTTATAAAAATACAAGTGACACAAAATACCAGCCCTTACGGATCTTATATTCCAGTGGGGTAAGGGGATGGATAGAAAGTATAGGGGCTGGGAGAGGCATTAAAATTTTAAATGAGGTCATCAGAAGAAGTTTCATTGAGAAGGAGGTTTGAATGAGATGAAAAAGAATGATTTAGAAATCTGGAGGAAGGAGGGTACCGCACAGCGTGTATAGTAAGTGCAAAGGCCCTGAAGCAGAGGTATGGTTTAAGAAATAGCAAGGAGTTCAGTATGGCCCAGATAGAGTGAGGGGGAGTGGTAAGCAAGAGTTCAGAGAGGTGACAGGGGCAAGAACATGTAAAACCCTGCAAAGACAGTAAGGACTTTGGATTACTCCTGAAGTATGCCCGTAAGAATTCGCACTTATTAGGCTCCCTTTCACTAAATGCTCTCTTATGATAAATTACCTATATTTGACTAGGTGTTAGGAGAAAAATACAAAAGAAGGTAAACATGATTATTGCCCTGAAGACAGTGTCATTTTAAGTTCTGTTGGAAGTAAATTATAAATTGAAAATGAATTTAAAAGAATAACAAGGGAAATGTTCTATATCTACACACGATCTGATAAAATACCAGACTGAAACTTGTGAGCTTTAGAATAACTCTTAAAGTTATATCACAAGAAGAATCCAGAAAAGAAAGATGAAAAAAAAGAGACAAAGAAAGAGAATGAGTCAGAAAAACATGGTGGTGGTGGTGGGGGGGGACTTGTGTAACCAAACAAGTGATGCAGAGACTGACATAAAACCAGTATTGCTCCTATTCTTTCTTCTAGTCACAACTAAAAGATTAAAAATTGGTATAAGAAACAGAGTTCTCGCTATAAACGGCAAAGGATATTAATGACAGAAAATGGGAAGATTCTGAAAAGACTGGTTGCACAAAGAGCTCTTCAATGAACTCAGATTTTCAAAGACACAGAAAAAGAAAGGAGGGACACGTAACATGGATGCCTATAAAAGAAACACAGGATGGTATCAGGAAGTAAAATGTCCACAATGAGCTGAACTTAAGAAAATCATTGGCCGGGCGCGGTGGCTCAAGCCTGTAATCCCAGCACTTTGGGAGGCCGAGACGGGCAGATCGCGAGGTCAGGAGATCGAGACCATCCTGGCTAACACGGTGAAACCCTGTCTCTACTAAAAAAAAAAACTAGCCAGGCGTGGTGGCGGCGCCTGTAGTCCCAGTTGCTAGGAGAATGGCGTGAATCCGGGAGGCGGAGCTTGTAGTGAGCTGAGATCGCGCCACTGCACTCCAGCCTGGGCCACAGAGCAAGACTCCGTCTCAAAAAAAAAAAAAAAAAAAGAAAATCATTAAGGGCTACAAAAGGGACTTTTGAATTTATATCTGGAAGAGAAAGTTTACAAAAGGCCTGGTATACACAAAAGGCTGAATATGTTGGTTAAAGTAAATGGTGTAGTTAATACATGACAGGAAAGAAAAAAAGGGAAAGAAACCCTTCACTTCTATTTTGCTTTTTAAAAATTCTACACTCAAATACGCCCTCACAGTTTACAAAGACCTTTTACATATTTCCACCTGAAGAGGTAGGTATGACGCCTATTTTCTAAAGAGAAGGTCCAGTCCAGTGTCCATCACTCAAGCTCTGCCTCTCTTCTTAGTCTAGGAGAACGACAGCAAAAACTGGCGTGTTGGGATGAAAGAACTGATGCCCGTGACACGTGACGCGGCCATAAAACACCTGCCCCCAACAACACTGCAAATCTGACTTGACCAGTCGTGTACTGTAAGCCTGCATGAGAATTCTGCTGAAAGCTACGATAACTCTTTAACAAGTAAGGAAGACCAAAGAGGTTAAGACGGGAGACAAAGTACTCCATCTTTCAGAGTGAGGACAAAACACAAACACAACAAAAGAATATGAACATGGCAAAAGATTAACTACGTGTTTATCATTCAGCCCGAAGAAAATCCTAGAACAGATTATAAAAAACAGTTTCTGAATAGACAAAGATGGGCGATCACTGAGAATCAGTGTAGGTTCAGGAAGAACAAGTCTTGCCAAGTAACTTTATTTCTTTTGTTGGCAAAGCTATAAGACAAATCTATGTGATTATCTGAAAGGTATTTAACAAGCTCCACTCTCCAATTCTTTCTGAGACCAAAAGAGAGACGGGCTGAGTAACATGTATACAAAACCAATTAAACAACAAAACTCAGAATGCTCATAAATAAGTTCTGCAGTATTCACTGGGCTTGGGCAATAGTGTTACCAATGATCTGGACAAAACTTTTCCCAACATCCTTATCAAAATGTAGGGATGACCAGAACCTGGAGAGAATAATGAAACAAAAGAGAGCAGAGTCAGATCTAAAACAATTTTAACAGAATATTAACTTTAACAAATAAAATTTAAAAGAGAAAATGTAAAGAATTATATTTGGGTTAAAAAAATCAAATGCTAAATATACATTGTGAAAACTGTTGTATACATAAAAAAGCAACTAGGCCAGGCGCGGCGGCTCACGCCTATAATCCCAACACTTTGGGAGGCTGAGGCAGGCAGATAGATCACCTGAGGTCAGGAGTTCGAGACCAGCCCGGCCAACATGGTGAAACCCCATCTCTACTAAAAATACAAAACTTAGCTGGACATGAAGGCAGGTGCCTGTAATCCCAGCTACTTGGGAGGCTGAGACAGGAGAATCACTTGAACCTGGGAGGAGGAAGTTAGTTGCAGTGAGCCAAGATCATGCCACTGCACTCTAGCCTGGGTGACAAAGTGAGACTCCGTCTCAAAATACACACACAAAAAGGCAACTAGCCCAGCACCTTGGAAGGCAGAGGCAGGAGAACTGCTTACGCCCAGAAGTTCAAGACCAGCCTGGGCAATATAGTGAAATCCCGTCTCTATTAAAATATTTTTAAAATTACATTTAAAAAAAAAACAAAAAACTAAAGAGTTTTGTCAAATAAAAGTTTGACATAGGCTGGGCATGGTGGCTCATGCCTGTAATCCCAACACTTTGGGAGGCAGAGGTGGGTGGATCACTTGAGGTCAGGAGTTCGAGATCAGTCTGGCTAACATGGTGAAACCCCATCTCTACCAAAAATGTAAAAATTAGCTGGGTGTGATGACGCACACCTGTAATCCCAGCAACTCAGGAGGCTGAGGCAGGAGAACCAGATGAACCCAGGAGGCAGAGGTTGCAGTGAGCTGAAATTGTGCCACTGCACTCTAGCCTGGGCAACAGAGCAAGACTCCACTTCAAAAAAAAAAAAAAAGCTTGACATAAATTAAAGTGTGAAATGGCTGCCTCTAAAATTTATCCAATCTTAATCTTAGGCTAAGTTGGCACACACATGTAAATAAAGTCATGCACAAGGAAGGTGAATGCCATACTCTACACTGTACCAGTTCGCTCGTATCTGGAGAAGTTATTCAATACTTAGTAATGCCCTATAGTCATACGAAGGGCAAAATAAATGTCCTCATAATTTGAAAATTAAGTCATCCTCTGTGAGTAATACCAGCCTGAATCAAATAGAGTGATGGAATTTAGCCATAATCATAAGTAATTCCAAGAAAATATGTGACTGAAAAGGCTGGGGATACCCAAGTCTGGTCAAAAGAGAGTAGGGTGTAGTTTCTGGGAGGCAGGATTGCAAAGTGAATTAAGAAAGCTGAAACCTTGTCAACTATGTTGACAGAAGGGGGTTATATTAATCTGGGGTAGTGGGGAGAGCAGGAGTTTAACAAGGAAGACTTTGCCTATGTGCCCCCAACACTGACTGACGTGAAAGCACACTGATCACATCCCCAGAGCGGCGCTGGACAGCTGCATCCTTATAAAGACTCTCCATCGGGTTATCCTGGCTTAGTGACACTCCCCATTAAGATTACCCATTTCATTAGAAGGGCTGGCATCCCCTGTAGATTCTCCTATAGTGATGAGAGTGTGCTCATCCAACCATAAGCTGCCATTCCATTCACAGTTATACTAATACATTCACTAACTGGCATTCTTGGTTTTATGTCAGTCTCTCCATCACTTGCTAAATATAAGTAAATTCCCATAATTCTGATGACTTCTGGAAAATGTTCAGAAAAATGTTCACAGCTAAGGACCTAAATAAGTGAGGTCTATACCTTAAATATGACAATCCGTATCCAGCTTCTACCCATCCGAGAAGCCCTACGTTTCTTTATGACAACTGCATTTGATGTAAAATGGAACCACATATTTTAAGAGAGAAAACTAAATAAAACACACGGATGGCAGTGACCAGGAAGGCAAAAGGTCTGAAATCCACATTTGAACAAATTCAATGAAGACACTTAGCCTGAAAGAGAGAAGATGTAAGACAGCCATCTTCAAACATTACTCTTGCAGTGACATAAAATTATCTCTAGAGGCTGGGCGCGGTGGTGGTTCAAGCCTGTAATCCCAGCACTTTGAGAGGCTAAGACGGGTGCATCACAAGGTCAGGAGATCGAGACCATTCTGGCTAACACGGTGAAACTCCGTCTCTACTAAAAAAAATATAAAAAACTAGCTGGGCGTGGTAGCAGGTGCCTGTAGTCCCAGCTACTCGGGAGGCTGAGGCAGGAGAATGGCGTAAACCCGGGAGGCGGAGCTTGCAGTGAGCTAAGATCTGGCCACTGCACTCCAGCCTGGGCGACAGAGCGAGACTCTGCCTCAAAAAAAAAAACAAAAAAAAACAAACAAAAAAAAACTATCTCTAATTCTGTGATGAGAACCAATTGAAAATTATATAAGGAAACACTTTCCAGTTAGCACTGTCCTATGCCTGGCACATAGCAAATGCTCAACAAGTTTTGACACATAGTCAATGCCCAACATTATTACCTCTTACTGTAGTATGGATATTTAAAAAACATGAAAGAAATACATACTAGACACTGTCAGAAAACCTAGGAGAGGCACCTAACCCTGCTGAAGGTAAGAGGTCAAGTAAGGTAGGCCTCCCTGAAAGAGATGCCTAAGCAGAATACCAAAGAAAGCACAGGAATTACCCAAAAAGTATAGGAAAGGGCATTCCAGAAAGTAGTGTGTGAGACCAAAGGTACAAGAAAGCTAGTGGTTCAGTGTGGTTCGAGAGATGAGTAGGGGAGTGATGGAAGGTAAGGCTGGAAAACTAAAAAGGAATTCATGTGTCACACTAAGGAGCCTGGAAGAGGCCATGGGGAGTCACTAGAAATTTTAAGGATGAAAGTTACATAATCAGATTCAAGTTTAGGGCAGTCCTTGAGGCAGCCACATGGAAGATGGACCAAAAGAAGGCAAGATTGGTAGCAGGGAAAGATGGCTAGTTCAATCATTGGGCACCTGAATGAATATTCTGCCACTGGAGGAAGAGCAAAGGCAGAATTCAAGACGTAGTTAAGGAAGACCTAAAAAATGACTAGATGTCAGTCATAAACAAGAAGAACGAGTCAAGGGTGATTTCTGGGTTTACAGCTTAAGAACCAAATAGAGAACAACGCCATGCACTGAGAAAGCTAAGGAGCACAGGAATGGTTCTGGGAAGGGAGAAGATAAAGTCAGCTCTGGGAGAGCAGAATCCAAGTTATCCATGGAACACACCAAAGGTGGTGAGTATCTAGAAGACAGATGGACAATGGGGTCTCAAGCTCAGGAGGGGGACCTGAGCAAGATATACCGGTTTGGAAGTCATCATTGCAGAGCAGTTATTGAAGATACCAGAGCATATGAGATCACCCACACTCACAGTGCAGGGAGTGAGAAGAGGATTGGGACAAAAGAGCACATTAACCATTTAAGGGAATGAAAGTTAGCTATCTTGTGATCTGTTAAGTTCCTTGTCTTTAGGCAAGGAACTTAAATATTTAGGCAAAGACTAAACATCCACTTGTTGGAGATGATGTACAGGGAATTCACAACGTAGTTGGGCTAGATGACCTCTAATGCATCTTTCAACTCTGAAAATCAATCAAAAACTTCAATTCAATACAGTATTTCTTACAATCAGAAATAACTTTTCACCACTATTACAGAAAAGCTAAAATCATAAGTATTTTCGTTTTTGGCTTCGTCAGTCCAATACTTTGTGTAAGTTCTAAAAAATACATTTTTTGCTGTTTCATGTTTTCTGAAAGGGAGAGAGTACTTGGTGTACTTGAACAGGAAAGCACAGGCTCTAATTTCTTCACCCTATTTTTCCTTCTGTGGGTCCAGTTACACTCCTGGTTAGTATGAAAATGCAGTTTTACTACAGTAAAAATTCAAACACACGTTCTCAGCTATTCATCCCTTTACTTTCTGCCACCTTGTGCCTGAATTGGGCTATACAATGGGGCTAATCTATGGATTTAGATCTTAAAGCTTTAACTACATTTCAGAAATGTGCCTATAATTTTCATTGATATTTGAAGTATGCTGATTTCTGTCTCCTTTTCTGCTCAATTCTAAAAATAGACACAGGTCCATACACAATTTTAAAAATTAAATCCAGAAATGTTTGATTAAAACAAACTGCCATTTTTGGCATAAAAATACAACCAGAGTATTTTCAGACAGTACTGCTGGGAGTTCAACTTAATCCTTAAATATGGCACTGGTCCCACTAAGTGGTACCTGGAATAGGTGTGAGAGGTACTTGACCTCTTTTAACCATATGTACTTTTTCTCCTGCCCCCTCTTTATGCCTCTCCCACCACCCCGCAAGCCTGCTTTTTCTCCTCCTGTTCCTTTCACTTTCCTCCTGAGAGTGCCCATAATCTTTTAGTACTGCCAGTAATGCCACTAAAGCCAACACAACAGCCAACCCCTGGCCTAGAAATACAATGGATACAATTTGAATTACAGACTACCATTAACTTTTTGGTTGTCCTTAGAAAAGGACTTTATATTCTGTTTCAGTGGCCCAATCCACAGGACAGAAAAAAAAAAAAAAGCCACTGTAGAAAGTAAATCTATGTAAAAAAGAAACCTGTAGTGCTTTTTAGCTCTAGCAAACTAATGCAGATTACATACAAAGTTTATAATTACGATTTGCAGGTACAGGTCTCTGAATGACCAAACAAGGATAGAGGAAGACCAGAGATGATGTTTGACATCATTTGAAGTTTAGGATCATGTTAGTTATTAAACTGTGTTATTTTTTAAAAATAATAAGGCTTAGAGTAGAGAAGAGGAAAAGAATCAAGGCTAGAACTAAAATAAAAGGACTTCAGTATTAGGTATTACAGTCTTGGGAAATTTTTAAAAGTTCCATAAAACCCTACGGGAAAGGGGAATAATCATGTCCCCATCACAATCCCCTCCGAGAGAGTGAAGTGCTCTCGAAGCTGTGCTTTGATGCAGCATTCTGTTTATACAACAACCTTGGTGGTTCTAGGCTTCAATAAAGAAAAGGATTTCAGTGGATTTACTTTTCTCTTTATCTCTCTAGCTGATGGTATCTTTACCTTTTCTGTTTAATTTCACAAAATGGAAGCAAGGGACAATTTATCAGCAGCACTGCACTCCAGGTTGGGAGTGGGAAGCACAGAAGAGGTGCTTCCAATAGGCTACCAGAGGCAACAGAAACACTTTCTTACAAAAGCTCAGAGTGCTAACACTGGATAAACATAAATACACAGCAAATAAAAAGTTCATTGATCCTGTCCAGCATCATGGCAACAATTCCAGTTCCTGTGGCTCCCTAATATGCTTCAGTGTCTTATATCACTATGTGATAATACCTGCCTAAGGCTTCTTGGCCTGAAAAACTCCTCCTCACCCTTCAAGTCTACGCTCAAACACTCACACATCTTTGGAAAGCTTCTCTCACTATCCCAAGCAGGTGCCCCTCTCCCTTAGGTGTGCCTCTTACCGCTCTTTCACGACAGCTGCTATTCCTGACTGCCGCTATTTCTACCCCTGTGAATGTAGCTCTCCAGTCACCTGTCCGGCTTCTGGGGGAGCACTGCGTCTTTCCCTTTCCATATCTCCTGGCACATGGTGTGTATTTTATGTACAATTCACAGTGAAAGAACTCCCTAGCTTCTTTCACTAGAAAGGAGAGACACATCCATGCAAGTCTCTCCTTCCCAATCTCACCTAGTTTAGAACTTCATTATTATTACCTAGATTATTTAAATTTGTCTCTTCACTGGTCTTCCCATTTCTGGTCCCTCTTTCCTTGAATTCATTCCATATACATTACTGCCACTTACAACTCTAAATAAATGTACCAAGTTGAGCAGGTGGTGAAGTAGAGAATGAAAGGCTGGAAAACATCAGTTCTCTAAGTTCAATGGGTTCAAATCCAATAGGGCAGAAAGAGAAGTAGATAATTAACAGAATTTACCAGGTGCTGTACAGATACACCCAATTTATGCTAATCCCTCTGCCTGGCATGTCCTTCACTCTGAAAGGGTCAATTCATAATTCACTTCATATAGGAAGCTTTCCTAATCTCTCCAGCCAGAAGCAATCTCTCTTTCCTTTGCTCCCACAGTACCCTGTTACTCCGTTATCACTTTGTTTGAATTACAGTTATTTGTACCCATACGTTCTACGTCTTACTGGATTGAACTTTTCTAAATGGAGGGCCAGACATCTATCTGTCTCTATTTTGCCATGGTACCTAACACAGTGCCCTGCAAATAGCTGATAAATAATGCATTATGACGATTAACCTCACTAAAATATTATGAGTCTGTAATTCCTCTAGGATTTGCCAGTATTAAGAATATCAATGGGTCATATACATGCAATTCAGTCCTAAAATTTTCCACTCTAGCCACAAAAATAGAAAAAGTCTATTCTGTTTGGCCAGATAAGAGTCGACATATGGAGAACATCCTCAACCAGATCCGAAAACATCCAAATGAAATGGATCGCTGTTGTAAAAAACACAACAAAGGGCAGCTCCCTAGTACTACAATAAACTGAGCAACCAGCCTCAGCTGCCAAATACAGAAAAGCCATAAGGGGCAAATGGTGTGGTGTTTCCACAATGGGAGCAGGTCAGTGGGTAGAGGCCTAACTAAGTAAAAATGAACACTGCTAGTAAAATTTAATGAAACAAGACACTAGTACAAGATAGTATGTCAAAAATGGATCATTACATAAGCTGTCTGAGCTTTCAAATATTATCACTTTCCAGAAGTGAATAGTACTTGCAGCTTATCCATTCTTTTAAGGATCATATTCAATTTTCTACAAAAGTGCTACTGTAAGATACCTCAGCAAGCCCTTGTTAGGATTCCCAGTTCCTTAATTTCACTGTTTATGTCTGTCCTCCCTTCAACCTATTCTTTTATCATAATTGTTTTTGTTAGAATGTAAGCAGTTGAGGACACAATGAGATAGACAATAACTTAAGAATTAAGGACTTTAACATTTCATGATTTAAAATGCAGAACTATAAAATTCCAGCCTCTCAATTCTTACAAAACAAAACAAAGCTCAAGGCTTAAAACTTTAGAAAATGCCATGCTATAATGATATTTCCCCACTCCTAATTGGTTTAAATGAAGTCAGAACATTTGATTATATCATTTATTTCAGCACCATAATCGCTGAGGGCAAAAACCTTGCCTCACCAACTAATTTTGTAGAGCCCTTGGTGAACAATTTGCCTGTAGCAGCTTTTACTCTACAAGGAAGACCAGTGTGTTAAATAAAGTGTTTATATTAGAGTTGAAAGACTTAAGTTTAAATTCAGGCTCTGTCTCTTATTTTGAGATCTCAGACAAGTCACTTAATCTGAGTTCCTCTCTTTACCTGAAAATAGGTGTAATAGTCATACCCTCACTGCCTATACCACGTGACTGGTATGAAGATTAAGTAAGGAAATGTGTAAAAATGCTTCATAAAACTATAAAGTGTAATATAAATAAAAGGGCTCCTGGTATTATTCTTAAAATAAGTGCTAAGAGCAAATCCCTCTCTATAAGAAATCAGAATATAATTATTTCTGCATCTTTTCCTAAGAGAATTTATGTCTGACATACAAAACTGCAAATAACTCCTAAAGGGGAAATTATCAAAAAAGGAGGGGAGAAAAGAAAGAAAACCTGGGGTGGGACTAGAAGAGGGAGGTAAATTAAAGAGAAAAGGAGAAGTTTTTGTAGTAAAATAATGCAATATAAGAGAAAGCAAACCTGATTTGAAGAATCAACTTCTAACTCTACCACTTATGGCCTACTTGTGTGACCCTGGGCAAGTCACTTCACCTCTCTAAGCTCCAGTGTTCTCATTTGTAGGTAGAGATAATAACTCACAGGATTGCTATAAGGATTAAATGAGATAATATATACAAAGTACTTAGCACTATGTCTGGTGCATTGTAAGTGGTAAGTGGTTACTGGCATTGACAAAATTATTAGACCTGTTCCCCAATGGGTGACTTTCAGAAAGACAAAGGAATCAAGAACATTGAAGAGGGGAAGATGATATTCGGAGAGCTAAATCTATATATTACCACCGGGAGACAAAGTAAGAAATATAAATTACACAAAGTTTTCTTCATATTAAATGTACAGATTACTTACTGTGTCTTTAGAATTGGTGAGGAATCAAGAGAAATGTAGTCAAAATCTCCAGATCATAAAAGCAGAACAGCAATAACTGTATTCATAAAAGCAAAATGGTAACGGAAGAACTAGGCCCCTGAAAAGTGCTTATTAACGTGTACAGAGGCTTCTCTGTCCCAAACTCAATGTTTTAAACTTTCATAACAGAACGAAAGCTACACTCTGCAGCAAAGGCACAGCAACCCCAAATGCCAAAAATACACGGTATTAGCTATCATGCTCTCATGTTAGTTTCTGCCATCTTGTTCTTTATTCTGGGTGTCTTGTATTTGTGGTTGATTTGTGATGTTAAACGTTATTAACTCCAACCTATTCAGGAACTGCAAAAGCAGTAAAAGTGTCCCAGGAATCAGGAAAAAGAGGAATAAAATCTCCTGAATCAGCTGTAGAGATAGTAAATAACTCAAAGAGGTAAGAAAACAATGGATGTTATCTGTGCATATGGGATCAGAGACTTATATATTATAACGTACAAATTCTATACCTGTGGAATCAATGAGAATCAGCAAAAGGCAAGGAAAACATGAAGCCTTCTGTATAAATGGCCAGAGAATCAACAATTTGGGCTACTAACTGATTCGGTGTTAATTCAGGGAAAGGCAAGGAGCTGTTAAGAATTTAAAAGGTAAGCATAGGCCAGGCGCAGTGACACACACCTGTAATCCCAGCACTTTGGGAGGCCAAGGAGGGTGGATGATCTGAGGTCCGGAGTTCGAGACCAGCCTGACCAACATGGTGAATCCTTATCTCTACTAAAAACACAAAACTTAGCTGGGCATGGTGGAGCACGCCTGTAATCCCAGCTACTTGGGAGACTGAGGCAGAAGAATCACTTGAACCCAGGACGTGGAGGCTGTAGTGAGCCGAAATTGTGCACTGCACTCCAGCCTTGGCAATAAAAGTGAAACTCTGTCTCAAAAATAAATAAATAAATAAATAAATAAATAAATAAATAAATGCTAAGCATAAGTGTTATCATCACAAACCACAGACAGCTGCCAAGGCTCCAGGCCTGTTTGAATTTGTACAATACCACAGTGAATGATCAGGTCACCACATGACCTATAACTGTTAAGGTTTTCCCTAAGACCTGTGCAGAGCTCATCTAAGCGCAGGCTACCTGCCTCTGTGGATTTTCAGTGCAGACTAACTATTCCTGATGGGAGAAGATGACCCCAAAATTTGTATTAGCAAGGAGGTAACAGTATGACTGCTTTCCTTTTGATAGACCAACTCACACACCTTTTTACTAAGACAATCTTCCAAAACTACCCGTACTTAGAAGAACCTGTAAACTTTTTATAACAAAGCGAAGTCGACATCTAAGTATCTCCATGAAGTGATGGGCTAAAGATCTGCCAATCAGGGCATGGTAAATGGAAATGATATACCATCACTACTAATTTAAGGCCTGTTTTAAAAAAAAACTTTTACAATTTGTTTTGCCATCTTTGTCTTATTTCAATTATACAAATACACATGCTTTAAATCTTGGCTTTAGTTCTGCTACTTTTCCCATTAGGTTTTAAACTCATCAACCATCAACTGTCCTAGTACAAGTGTCTTCTAGAACCTACCCCATTAAGTCAAGTAGAGAATACTTATATTCGTTCACAGAGACTATGACTCTGGAGCTGTACTTAAACTGTGAGTACGGTCGACTGCGGGCACTGACAAAGAAGCTGAAGAGTCTGGATCCTGCTGGACAGTTAGGAAAAGGTAGGCAATACCTCTCCCACTGCTCACCTGCTGTATTCCCTGCCTAGATACACTTTTTTTTTAACCTTTAAATCCAATTGAATTTGTGATTCCAATTCTTAACAAATATGGACTATTCCCGAAACTTCATAAATAAAATCAGGTGGGCCGGGCGCGGTGGCTCAAGCCTGTAATCCCAGCACTTTGGGAGGCCGAGACGGGCGGATCACGAGGTCGGGAGATCGAGACCATCCTGGCTAACACGGTGAAACCCCGTCTCTACTAAAAAATACAAAAAACTAGCCGGGCGAAGTGGCGGGTGCCTGTAGTCCCAGCTACTCGGGAGGCTGAGGCAGGAGAATGGCGTGAAGCCGAGAGGAGGAGCTTGCAGTGAGCTGAGATCCGGCCACTGCACTCCAGCCTGGGTGACAGAGCAAGACTCCATCTCAAAAATAAAATAAAATAAAATAAAATAAAATCAGGTGGACATTTACACAAGACACTGCTCACTTCTATAGCACCTTTTATTTCACAATCCCAAAGAACTGTCAAAGTTGCCCCAACAGAAAGTATCAGTGATGGAACTTCTCTCATTTTATACATGTACAACACTCTATTCACCCTGTTTCTGCCATTATAAGCATAGCTATTCATGCAAATAAACTAAAAGGGCTGAGATCAACATTCAATCATTAACTAAATTTCAACTTCATAATTCAACCCCAAAACTATTCAGTGCCAAGTGGTTTAAAACATTACAGAACAGGGCTGGGCACATTGGCTCATACCTGTAATCCCAACATTTGGGAGGCCGAGGCAGCAGGATCACTTGAGCCAAGGAGTTTGAGACCAGCCTGGGCAACATAATGAAACCCTGTCTCTACAAATAATTTAAAAATCAGTCGGGCATGCTTGTGCACACCTGTAGTCTGAGCTACTCAGGAGGCTGAGGTGGGAGGATCGCTTGAGCCTGGGAGGCAGAGGTTGCAATGAGCCATGATCGCACTACTGCACTCCAGCCTAAAAGACCAAGATTCTGTCTTAAAAAAAAAAAAAAAAAAAAATACAGAACAAAGCCAAGCACAGTGGCTCAGGCCTATAGTGCCTGTTACTTAGGAGGCAAAAAGATCATTTTAACCCAGAAGTTCAAGTCCAGCCTGGGCAAGATAGTGAGGCTCTGTCTTTAAAAAAATAATAATTACAGGACAAAATATACAATGACTCAAATATTCCATTAAGCAAAAGAGTTAATATGGAATAACTTCTCACTTCTAAGTCCTTATGAGTACTTACAGGTAATAAGTCAAAATTATTAAAAAGTCCCACTCAACAGTTATATTTAATTTGTACCATGAATAACTTCCAAAAATGGATTAAAATAACATGTCAAAAATAACTCATTTACTTGGGTGTTCATTATTTTGGAACTGTTTCTAGAAAACTGACCCAAAAATTTAGATGTCAGAAGAATGTATTTCCCAAGTCAAGTTTTTGAAACTACAGACCTGAGGAAGACCATCATGAATGGGAGAGAAAATATGGATTGCAGTTAAGCACGCCATAGGGTACAAGACAGAATGCCTGGGTCAGAATCCTAGTCCTACCACTCAGTAGCTATCTAACCTTAGTACCACAGTTACTTCATCTACAAAACGGGAAAAATAATAATACCTACTCCATACAGTTGTTGCGAAGATTAAAGCCAGGCAAGTAAGTAGTACATGTAAAGGGTTTAGCAGGAAGCAGCATTATACATTTACTTAACATCATTATCATATGACTAGATCACTTAAATTATCCACAGAAACGCCTTTTCCTATTTCAGTCTTCCTTAATTGGTCTAGTAGCATTTAATCCCTCCCTCCTTGGCTTCCTCATAAAACACATTTTCTATGGTATTTATTTGGGTAGGTACATTTCTCTCCCACTGGATCACATCTCCTTGAAGACAGCAACCACAGTTCGTCCGAGAGTACACAGCAGCAAACACTGTTCACTGCTGCCTTTGATTTCTTTCCCTCTAAAGATTCTGAACAATAATACCCTGTTAATTAGCAAACCTTTACCTGGAGACAGAAGGCTTATGCAACCAGTGCACTTAAGTACTGGTCATACCTTGCTAAATACTTTCTTAAGACTTAAACAAAAATTTTGGGGGGAATAAGAGGAGGATATGCTTCATGTTTTTAAACTACTAATCAAAGATATATTTTTAATTTTTTAAAAAAGTTATGTCTCAAAAGCTTGCTTTCATTATTTCATTCAAAAAGACCATGGTGCTTTTAATATAAAAATACAGTAGCATAATTTCTGCATATGTCAAGTCTAACCTAATCGTAACTTGCCCATCTGCTGATTTTAATGTAATCCTAAGGATGCTAGATGACAATATGCTTGTTTGATTCACCCTACACTATTTACATAAAATAAAAGCATTTTAACAATACATCGAGATGCAAGTCGTTCTGGCTGTGATTTGTGCTCTCTCTCTTAACAAAAAGTGTCACACACACCAAAAAAAGTCTGCAACTTATCCTGGATCACTGGGGAGGCACTTTCGAAAGGGCATTATCCAATTTCACTAACACAATGATGCTCTCCTTACATTTAAGAGAACAGAACTTTTCTGAAAGCAAAGAGCTGAACTGAGTCCATTGCTTTGTTATCATTTTTTAGAAAGTCCAATTTTTCCTTTGTTCTTATAGTGTCCTACCTTTAGAAATCAAGTTTGCAGCATAAAAACTGACAAGGACATCTATTTGTTGGCACAAATCATCTTAGTCTCTATTCTTTGACTTATTTTAAAACAAACTCAAGAGCAAATGGCTAGAGAAGAACTGCTCCTATTTAATGTGGGTTTTCTAAGTCTAATTTTTTCATTCCCAGTGGCAGGGCCTTTCAAAGGAGTACAAAAACTACACCCAACTTTGCTTCTCATTCTAAACACATCCCAACCAAATGGGAAACATTATCAGCCATCTTAACAAGGAGAAAACAAAGCTAAGTGAG
The DNA here is from genome assembly GCF_000951045.1 of Mandrillus leucophaeus. Classification (NCBI taxonomy): domain Eukaryota; kingdom Metazoa; phylum Chordata; class Mammalia; order Primates; family Cercopithecidae; genus Mandrillus; species Mandrillus leucophaeus. The sequence goes on from NW_012107430.1 coordinate 575,640, forward strand.
GTCAAACCAAAGCATTTTTTAATTCATTGTACCTCTTTTGAGATCAGGATTTTTTCAGATGTAAGTAGTTCGATGAACTTATGCAATAAAATTATGTAATATCATAATTTAACATAATATTTTAGACTAACTTCTCTCTCCTCAAATAGTCACAAGGGTGGCTAATTCACATACAATACCTCTCAGCCACTGGGGAGAGAGTATAATAAACTTAATTGTTTTACATATCCTGAGGCACAGAGAGAAAGGCCAAATTCAAAGAGGTTTACAGTACCTTATATACACAGATGATTGAGACAAAGAACTTTCAAGAATCTGTACTGAGGAAGCAAAAAGGGGCTTAAGTACAATAGACCCTGCCTTAAAGTAGAGAGACCGGTCAAACGCAAGCCCCAGCGCCAAAAAGGATCTCACTCATCAATCCCCATCTTACAATCAAGAGGTAGAACTTAAATCACTTAAAGCTGTTTTTTCATATTTGAGCGGTAAAATAAGCTAACAGTCAGGCCATTTCCGATTAAGTGGCCTCTCTCAAAACTTACCACAAGTTATGTGAAATAGGCAAGAGCGTTGGTTCTGCATTTTATCAAGTGAGAAACAACAGCATCCTACTTTTGGACAAGCCACTACTTTCAGAGCCACTAGCCCTCCCCCTACCTTCCATTTCTTTTTATATCATTCCTCCAAACTTAGAATCCGAAAAGCTATTCCACAAAACAAAAGCAGCACCAGTAAAAGGAAAGGCCACTGCTTTTGAAAATAAAGTTTGTTCTTTTGCTGTCAACCTGGCAACTTTTTAAAGGTGAAACGTGCCCTACTCAATTGGTTATAATCTTTTCTATTCCCACATCAAATAACCACTCGTTTGACCTCGATACTAAAGGTGAAAAAAGGAGTGGGAGAAAATGATTTTGAAAAGAAGGGGCTACGGGTGCAATGGTAAAGATAGACTCTAAGACTGGTTTTGAGCACTCCGTGGCTTCTGGGAGCTGGGAGGCTTTCCTGAGTCTGTCTTGAGAAATGTTTGGCAATCTGACGCATCAGTTTTTAGGAACGGTACACAAACAGCCCCCACAATTGAAGAGCCATGCCTCGGATCCTGGCTCTGGGTGACATAGGCTGGAGGGCACGGGACGGGAGCGCTGGGGCTACCCGGAGAGGATCCGCGACATTTGTTATTGTTTATGAAGCCCAGGCGGGGACCCGGAGTGGGGTGCTCTGGGGCTGGGGAGTGGAAGGAGAAAGGAGCAGAGAGAAGGACAAAGATTCCTTCCCGGGCGCGAGGCTCCCTCTCCGGACACACGGGGCCAGTATCACCCCGGGGAATAAGAGGGCCAAGGCCGTCGCCGCAGGTTCCCCGGAGACATTTCCAGCCCCGGAATTAGCCCCGCTTTCCCTGGACACTCAAAGACACCTAAGATCTCCTCCTGCTCTCAGAGTTGGGGCTAGCGCGGCGAGCCCGGACCCCCAGCCGAGCGCCGCATCCGCGAACTCACCTGCCTCCGGTCGCGCCCGCGGCCGGCTCAGCCTCCGCACGGACCGCAGCCGGCCGGGCGCCCGTCCGCTCCCTTCTCCCCGCTCCGCCCTCGCCCCGCCCCCGGGAGGTGGGACCCGCGGCCTCGCCGGAATCTCGGGGCGGCCTCCCTGAACTCTCGCGAGCCCTCCCTCCTCGGCTTCTCGGTGGCTGGGTCGGTCCGACTCGCCCTGACGTCATACGCACCACAACCGGAAGGAGTCTTCTGTCGTCAACGCCGCCCTCCCCGGCCCCACCCATCTCTGGCTGGTGAAGTTCAGACTAGTTCTGAGGGAGTTGACTGTCACCGCTTCTCGTCTCACCAGCCTCACCTCACTGCCGTTTTTACTCAAAACCTGTCCAGGCCTCTCTTGAGGGTGGCCTAGTGTGTTGCGACATTCTAAATGTCATCCGAATTTTTCAAACAATGTAATGCAAAGAATGTTAGAAATGGAAAGAGAGAATTCACACATTTTTCAGATGGGGAAACAGTGGTCAACAAAGATGGATCAGCTAAGTTGCTCAGTCGGTAGCTGTGGGGACTCGAAGCCACCCAGGTTCCTTGATGCTTCCATTTCACCATGAGGGGACTCCAGAGACTGGAGAGGAACTAGGATTTGGAAATGCCACAAAAAATACATTAAAAACCTGTTTGGGTTTTCTTGGAAAATCTAAAATAACTGACAGCACTGGCCTGCTTTATCATTAGGATTTGAGAATTGTGCAGAAGAGCACTCCCCTATAGGATGACCCAAAAGGGACAACTTTGGGAAGGTTGATGCAATTTGCGTATGGGGACAAAACTGGCCTTTGGGAAAGCCAAATAAGAGAATGACTACCAATTATTGTTGACAAGTTTATCCTCAATATGAGTATTGGAGGTTTTATAAAATATCCTTAGCTTTTAGTTTATTGAGACAATATATGAAGCTGGTACTGTGCTTGCAAAAATTATCACTTAGAAATGCCACCTGTCATCTTTAGGTTTCCCAAGAGCAGGTGACACAAGCAAAACACTTAGGAAAGAAGCATTACATCATTTATCTTTCTTACACGGTGCTTTTTCATTCTTTGCTCAGTAGTGGGAAAAGCTCTAGTTTGGTAATTAGTGTATTTTGGGGGAGATTAGCTCCACTTATATGGTCATTTTGAAACTCAAATGACATTTGTCATATACAAGCATAGGAGGTTTAATTGTGATCAGACAAGCTTGACAGAGGCCTATACACCCTTCTCCCTGTAGTGCACGCATACACATACCATTCAAATGCTAAGTAGGATTAAGAATAGTGTATGGTTTGTTCCATAGCAAATTGTTGTCTTCAAATGCGCCATGCTAGAGTAATATGAACTAGTGTAGAGTAGCAGTCTAGGTTAATATGAGATAGGCTAAGACTTTGACCTCTAGTTCCTAAATTTTCCTAAATTGAGACCATTGTAAACAAATTTCCCTGGGAGGTTGTTGAAAGTACCTCAACGGAAACAAATCAGAGCTATGAACCAGAATTTTGGTGGTCTATGGACCCCTTTTCAAAACAGTATTCTTAAATGCATAAACTACCTAGAGTTACAAAGGAAATTAATAATGTTAACATACAGTTACCAGAAATACTAAAAAGTGAGTTTGTGTTATAATTATGTGGTAAGTGGTAGCATCTAAGATGGCTGTCAATGATCCTGTGCTTCTGGTATTCCTGCCTTCTATAATTCCCTTCTCTAGTAACTTAGTTCTTAAAAAGGAAATACAGCAAAAGCGATTGGGATATCATTTCCATGATTAGGTAACAAAAAGATTCTGGGCTCCATCTTGCTTGTCCTTGCTGTCTCACTTGCTCGCTTTCATGGAAGCCAGCTGCTGTGTTGTGACCTGCCTTACAGAGAGGCCCACGTGGCAAGGAACTGAGAGATACCCAGTCAACAGCTACCAAGGAATTCAGGCCCCCAGTCCAACAACCTGTGATGAACTGAATACTGCCAATAATCACGTGAGTAAGCTTGGAAGTAGATTTTTTCCCAGTTGAGCCTTGAGATGACTGCAGCCTTGTAAAACCAGATACTGAGCCAGCAGGCCCAGTATCTAGCCAAGCCCAGATTTCTGGCCCACAGAAACTGTGAGACAATAAACATTTGTTGTTTTAAGCCACTAACTTTTGGGGTACTATGTTACACTGCCATAGATAACCAAAGTGGTTATATATTTGCCTCTTTATTAATGCATTAAATAATAAGATCAAGACCTACAGTAATTTTGTAGTAATATAAACAATATTTTGAGATATCTACAACAACTTTAATGGGGTAGAAAATACGTGTGATTCCTATTGAGGAAAAGTCACAGGTATTGCTAATATTCCTGTGGTTTGCTGCATACATTTATGATGGAACAAATGCTAATTTTCAGTTTGAATTTAGTGAAAAAATTATATAACTATATAATATATAATATATATAACTATATAACTATATAGTTTTCTATATATAATATATATGTGTTTTTTTTCTTTGAGGTTCACAGACCCAGGTTAAGAACCATTGACCTAAGTAATAGATCATTTGTAGGAACTTCCAAAACTCTTATCACCAACTATCTGATACAGAATCAAAGTTCAGGTAATAAACATACACTATGGCCACTGCTAACGTTATTAGCCTACAGCTGAATATGACTTTGTATCCCCTTCCTCCACTTATTCCCTCTTCTTATGCTAAATGTAGGCAGACAGGCTAAAATTGTAGGCCAGAGAGGATGAGAAAACTCATGATGAAAACCTTTTTAGCACTCAATTTATCTAATTTTTGTTTTTACCATTTGAAATTGTTAGCTCCTTGATCAGAAGAACTCTTTGGTATTACTTTTACTCTCTTAGGCCTACCACATAGTAAATAAAAATGAATGCCAAATGGCAGTAGTACATAATAATAAAAGGACAGCTATTGATAAAACCCTTCCACCAAATGAATAAAGCAACTTTTCCATTTATGCAATTTTGCAGCTGTGGGATATACCCAAAGCAGTATTTAGAGGGCTAACTATTGTTTTAAATGCACTTCACAGAAAACACAAAAATGAAAACAAATGAACAAAGCTTTCAACTCAGGAAACCTGAAAGAGAAAACAAAATAAATTCAAAGGAAGAAGGAAGATATAAAACTTAGAGCAGAAGCCCCTCCATTACCCTTATGTCCACCAAGGAATGTAAATCAAATATATAATCATTCCCATATATACCTCTGTTTTTCAAATGTATGTAAATTTTGTTATGATTAATAATTTAAAATATAATTTTAAAGATAAAGGCAGAAATTAACTATTAAAATTGACAATAACCAAAAACTGATTCTTTGGAAAAGTAAAGGAAATAGAAAAAAGCTTGACAAGATTAATCCAGGGAAAACAAAAAGACACAAACAGTAACAATGATAATGGAGATGCGACTACAGATAAGGAGACTTTAAAGAGCATAAAAGTTTATGATATGCAGTGTTATGCCAATAGATTTAAAAAGGAGAGAGAATAGGTGCTTTTTCATTCTCCTGGAAGTCTCTCCTGATGAAAAGCTAGTAAAGTTTTTACCATGGAAAAAAATTGAAAGTTTACAAGATTTTTTAAAAAGCTGAATGGGCCTTTCCAGTTTGAGACTAAAGGTGCTTGACTCCTGGCTCCTCTTCTCATATCCATGACTTTCAAAAGGACTCTAACCAACACCAGACAACTAAGTGCAGTTGAGTTTGTTTGAAAATGAAGACTCTATTTTACTAGCTGCATGGGACTTTCACTGGGCCATTTAATCATGCACATGACAATCCATTCAGAGCTATCACCAGACTGTCTTCTGCAAATTACTTTATAAACCTGCAAACAGTGATTTCTAATTGATCCCTGATTTCTTTTTTAACTGACTTGACTAGACTGAAAAAAGGCTGAATCACATTAGAGATTTTTTAGCATTAATTTTTCTTGATATTATGGATTGACATCCCTCAGTTCACATTTGACATTACATCACAATCACATATAGGGTCACTCTTGAAAAAGTATGTCTCTGAAGATTTGATATTCATGGTTTTAAAAATTCTAAACCATTACTTGCAACAGTTTCCACTGTGTTAAAACAGTTGAACTTCCTTTTCAGTTATCTCCTCCCACTAGAGAATGTGAACTTCAGTGCAAGCTACTAGAAGTGACTCAAAGGCAATGCACACTTTACATTTCTGAGCCTGTTACCAAACTACCATCCAGAGGTTACACCAATTTCCACGCTACCAGCAGGCAGTGCAAGAAAATTCCCATTTCCCCACATGCTTGCTCACATTGGGTTTTGTTTATATTTTTAATCCAGCCAGTGAAAGAAAGATTAAGACCTTGACAGGAAAGCCACTTCACAGGCATGCAATCTATGTTCCTCTTCTTCCTTTCAGCTCTGGCCTTAGGGTTGGGGATAAGGCTATGTAGGGAAGTCAGTTACAAAACCTGTGGCTTGTTTAAATGTAGCGAATTCTAGTAGACTCTGGGGCAGGCAAGATCATTCTTGGTGTCAGCTGGTGCTGTGTTGATAATTTTGGCTGAATGATTTTATAAAGCTACAGAGAGGAATTGTCGGGGAGAAGTTACTGGGTGTGCTTCTCATTCATTCTGCTATACTCTCCAACCTCCCCAGGAATCAGGTGATTGCTTTCAGTGGGTTAGCTTCATGCATTTTTATGCTGATTTGATTTCCTGGAGAAAATAACCCAAATAGGGCTTTCAAGGAATTTTTTTTTCTCTGATTAGACAACACAGGGCCTTGTGGAGAAGGTTAAGAAATTGTTGTCGTTGTTGTTGTTATTGAGACAAGATCTAACCATGTTACCCAGGCTGGAGTGCTGTGGCTATTCACAGGTGTGATTATGGCATACTGCAGGCTCAAACTCCTGGGCCTAAGTGATCCTCCTGCCTCAGCATCCTGAGTAACCGAGACTCCAGGTGTGTGCTACCATGCCCAGCTAAGATTTATCTTCATATAATAGCAATAGGAAGCTGTTGCAGAGCTTTGGGCAGAGGCGTTTTATTTACAAGTATTAAGTTGTATATTGCAAGCTGTCTGGGGCAAGAGTACCTTGGCAAGCAGAAATGAATATCTGGTCTACTCACGGTATGCCCTACCAGGGCTGAATGCTACAAAGGTTATCAGATAAATTGGATAAATTAAAATCAGGTAAATCAATCATTGTATTCATCAAGTAAATTTCCGATTTGACATCCCATGTAGATTTTCTTATGAGGTGAGAGTATGTCAATTAGCCAATAGAAATTTTTGGTTTGCTTGGCAATTACATTTCTCATTATAAATTCCCACTCTCAAATTGCCACATGTTCTCCTCTCAGTTAGACTACCTTTACTCTGTATTGGTTTCTCTGAGTTTGGTCACCTCTGACAAAGTTAAATTTCTGGACATGAAAAGCTAAGTATCAAGCTCTGACTATCCTAAGCAATCCAGACACAATCTCTTGTTGACATCTTTGTGTTGTTACTCTCAGACTACAACAGTTCCTAGGGTAGAATTATGATGAAGTAAAATTCTTATAACAAGATTAATATGCATACTTCCTGGGAAATTTTAATATATTAAAAATGTTTATAAATAGACTTGTTTTACAACTTGAAATGCCTATCAAAAGCCCCACTCACATATGTAAAATGGTCATTTACATAAAATGGTTCGCTCTTAGGTCAGCTTTCCTGGGAAGTCTGAAATACTCAGATTCATGTGCAGGAGATGTATTGGAAAGTGGTCTCTGGATCAACTCAGGTGAGAGAGAGAAGACAGCAAGATCAGGCAAAGAGAAGTTGAAATATAATGCAGTTGCAACAGAGGCTTCAGCCTCTCCCACAAGGGGCTCTGGAGTAGGGATGGCTCTTCAGAGTTGTCCCTGTTGAGGCACAGGACCAGGTCTTTGTACCCCAACCTCAATCAGTCATTGGATGTGGGAGATAAAGCCCACCTGGCGAGGGCAGTAACTGGAGAAAGACTCGGCTGGGGACTCTGAAAAGCCAGCAGTTCCGGTGGCTGTAGTAATGACAGCTGCAATCCTAGAAGGTGGATTTTGGTGGTGCACCACAGCATCTGCTACCAGCCCACTGAAAGCTGCTTCCTCTATCTTCAGTTTGTTATATTGCAGATGCCAATAAAACAGTCATAAAAGCTGCTCCAGCCTGGGTGTGGTGACTCATACTTGTAATCTCAACACTTTGAGAGGCTGAAGTGGGAGGATCACTTGAGCCCAGGAGTTCGAGACGAGCCTGGGCAACATAGAGAGACTACAGCTCTACAAAAAAAAGTAAAAATGATAGTGGTGCCATGCACCTGTAGTCCCAACTACTTGGGAGGCTGAGGTGGAAGGACGCTTGAGCCCAGGAGGTCCAGGCTGCAGTGAGCTGCGATGGCACCACTGCACTTCAGCCTAGGTGACAGGGGACCCTGCCTCAAAAAATAAAAAATAAAAATGAAACTACTCCTTAAGAATGTCCCATTCTGCCTCCTGGTGTGCTGTACTAAGGTCACATCACTTCTATATTACCCTGCTTACCCTCAATCTAATCATGAAGAAACAAAGTGGATATTTGACAAATTAACTGACCTGTACTATTCAAAATGCAAATGTCATGAAAAGCAAAGATCAACCAAAACTCTGTTCCCAATTTTAAAAGATTAAAGCCATAGTACAACTAAATGCAATGTGTAATTCCCAATTAGACCCTTGACTAAAATTTTTTTTTTTTAACTATTATTTGACAGAAAAGACATTGTTGAGACAACTGGCGAAATATGATTAAGATCTGTAAGTTAGATAATGTTAACATAAATTTTCTGGTTTTGATCATCGTTCTGTGGTATAAGAGAATCTCCTTGCTCTTAAGAAATACAGCAGCATTTAAGTATAAAAAGGTAAGATGTTCTGCTTAAGCAGTATTATTTAATTTTATCTCAAATATTCCCAGTTTTGCCCCATGAAAAAACTTCGGTGTCTGTCAGTGGAGAGGAACATGACATTTTCAGTAACTAGGACTAATTGTGCCGCACAGAAAAAATGTGTTTACCTGGAATGCCTACCAGGAGAATAGATGTTGTTTTCTAAAAGGGCCCTTTCTTATAGCTTTTTACAAGATCCAGGTGGCTTCACTTTTTTTAGACTTGTACAGCTACCTCCTTCCTGCCTATGCATTTTGTTATTTAGGTCCAAAGGCTGGTTTCACTTACATTCTCTCTGATTTTTTTTTAAAAGAACAATTTGTTGTGTACTAGTTCCTTATGATGGAAGTATTGTTAGTGAACTTCCATGGGGATTACAGTATCTAAATAATCTATGTTCAATCAGTAAGAGGCTTTGAATCCTGCTGCATCCTTCAGTGTGAAATAATATTGCTATAAACCTTTACAATCACTTGACGTTTTCATCAAAGGATCCCAAAGCTATTTATAAGCGTTAATTTAGCAATTCAACACACCTGTGAGCACATTGAATCTTCTCATTTTAAAGATTGATTCAACTAAAAAATTAAAAGGATAGTTGATAGATGTATGCAAATAATGTATATGTCTTATATGGGATATAAAATACATTAGAAAACAATTTGAGCATGAGGATTAGGCCTAAGCCCATTATTTACTTATTTATATATTTCCAGTATACATAGGGTGAACAAATCCTCCCAGTTTGTCTGTGACTTTGTTAGTTTTAGCACAGAAAATCCTGTGTCCTGGAAATTCCCTCAATTCCAGACAAACCAGAATATTTGGTTACCCTAAATATACCTTCTGTTTTTATTTTAAGTTAAATTAATAAATATTAACTATATACTGTAAGATCCAGGCATGGTGGCTCACATCTGTAATCCCAGCACTTTGGGAGGCTGAGGCAGGAGGATTGTTTGAGGTCAGGAGTTAAGACCAGCCCAGCAACATAGTGAGACCCTGTCTCTCTCTACGTAAATTTTCTTAAAAATAGCCGGGCATGGTACTGTGCACCTATAGTCCCAGCTACTCAGGAGGCTGATGTGGAGGATCACTTGAGCCCAGGAATTCAAGGTTATAGAGAGATATCTATGTTCGTGCCACTGTGCTCCAGCCTGGATGACAGAGTGAGACCCTGTCTCTAAAACAACTAAAGTTATAGACTGGTGAGCTCACTTGTAAACTTAAACTCACACTCTCTTAGTGAGACTTATGAAATTTACATGGGCTTTTTCATTTTCCACCTAAATTTTTAAATTTTTTAAAGAAATGAATATGTAAATAGTGATACAAAATAAAATTATGTGTTGTTCTCAACTTCTTGTGAGCCCAGTCTTAAAATTCATAACACTAAGAAATAAGTTATTAAAGTTCAGGGCTTGAAACTTCATAATGGAAAGGTTCATTAGGAAAAACATAAAATATCAAAAAACACATCAACAGAATTCTCAGAGATGTTGTGAGGAATAATAAACTCTGGGGACAAATACCATATATATATAAAATATCACATATGCAGAGGGATTATGGCCTGAGAGGGAGTAGACCAGATGGCCAAAACTCTTTAGAGTTCTATTTTCATGGGCTAGAAAGTGAAATGAAAATCCATGATTATTTGAAGGTCTGTAAATGGAACTATCACTTTTTTCCTACTCGCCTCTTCCACGTTTGGTAGAATGTCAGGTAGCCAGGCCCTTATCTGCGATCCATGTCCCCCTCGCGGTGGTAAGGTGGTCAGATGAAATACAAGATGTTCAGTTCCGTTTGAATTTCATATACACAATGAATTGTTTTTTAGTGTTAAGGGTGTCCCTAAGTATTGCATGGAACATACAGTACTATTAATATATAATGGTTTCTTTTTTGTCTGAAATTCAAATTGAACTGGTTGACCATTTTTCCCCCCCTAAATCTGGCAACCCTACTTCTTGGTCACAAAGTGGAGGATTTTTTTTTTTTAATAGAAAGAGAACAAGAGCAGCAAGTGTATGTGTTAGACTTCCATAGTGCTTCCCCTTTCATTCAGCAATCTAGGGGCCAACCAGTGTATTGGCTGGATCCAGAAGTAAAGTCTGCCAGTAAAGTCTGGAAATCCCATCCATATTCACAATTAAATTTTCTCTTATCCCATTCTTAAATATGAATAGATAATGGGCCTTTTCATGAAAGTCCATAATATTAAAGAGAGAATTCAAGATAAATAAATAAATAAATAAATAAATAAGGTGATCCTGGAGAAAACAACTAATGCATGGAATAGGTTGGAACTTTTTAAAGATATATATATATATATATATATATATATATATCTTTATATATGTTTATATATCTTTATATATAAAGTATATATGGTGTTTTATATATCTATATATATAAAGTATATATAGTGTTTTATATATATATATCAATTTCAGAGAAATTGAGATGACACTGTGTTATGGGTGGAATCATGTCCCCCCCAAATTCATAAGCTGAAGTTCCAACTCCCAGTACTTAGAATGTGACAGTACTTGGAGGCAGGGTCTTTAAAGAGGTAATTTTAGGTATGTGCCCAAAAGAAAGGAAATCAGTATATCGAAGAGATATCTGCACTCCCATGATTGTTGCAGCACTGTTCACAATAGCCAAGATTTGGAGGCAGCCTAAGTGTCCATCAACAGATGAATGGACAAAGAAAATGTGATGCATATACACAATGGAGTACTATTCAGCCATAAAAAAGAATGAGATCCTGTCATTTGCAACAACATGGATAGAACTGGAGATCATTACATTAAGTGAAATAATCCAGGCACAGAAAGACAAACAGCACATATTCTCACCTATTTGGGGAAGCTAAAAAATTAAAACAATTGAACTCATGGAGATAGAGAGTAGAGGGTTACCAGAGGCTAAGAAAGGTAGTTGGGGCAGGGGGATGGTGAGGGGAAAATAGTGATTGTTAATGGGTACAAAAAATAGAATGAATAAGAACTAGTATTTGATAGCAAAACAGGGTGATTATAGTCAATAATAATTTAACTGTACATTTAAAAATAACAAGAGAATATAATTGAATTGTTTGAAATACAAAGGATAAATGCTTGAGGTGATGGATATCCATTTATCTGATGTGATGCCTGTATCAAAATATCTCACGTAACCCATCAATACATACACCTACTATGTACCCACAATTTGTTTTAATTTGGCAGGGAAAAAAAAAAGAGGTAATTAAGTAAAAATGGGCCCTTATCCAATTTTACTACTGTCTTTATAAGAAGAGATTAGAACATAGCCATGTACAGAGAAAAGATGATGTAAAGACACAGGGAGAAGACGGCTATCTATGAACTAAGGGAGAGGCCTTGGAAGACACCAGCCCTTCTGACACCTTGATCTCAGATTTCTAGCCTCTGGAATTGTGAGAAAACAAGTTTCTGTTGTGCCCACCCAGTCTGTGGAACTTTGTTATGGAAGCCCTAGCAGATCAACGTACACTGTATTCCTAAAATAGGAATATATGCTTTGGAAAAGGAAAAATCAGAAAACAAATCTTACTCTTGGAATTTGAAAATACAGCTGACAAAAAATATGTAAAATCTTGGAAAGTAATGTAAGGAAATCTTGCAAAAGTGAAAAATAGGTGAGAAGGTTAAGAAATAAGGGATCATTCACATTAAGAGGAGAGGAATTTGCTCAACTCATAGGTATTTGAGGGTACAAACCCATGGCAGGGCTCAGCTCTAAAACTGTCTTATCTAAGATTCCTTCTATGAAACAGAGTTCCATCAAAGTCAATTTAAAAAGAGCTTATGTGGAAACTAATAATTATTGCTGTACTTTGTACAAATAATCAGGCCAAGTATAATAAAGCAAATCAGTCTTACCATGATTTGTCTTTAGTAAAAATGGGAAACTGGAGAGAGACATACTATGCTTCAAGAACTATGGACACTTGTTATTAAATTCTAGTCTCATCCGTTGTTTTTAAGTTTGTTTCTGCAATTTAGGCTAATGCTGCTTATTCCTGTGAACCAACAAGTGATCTCTGACTGCTGCTCGGAAGAAACAAGAAGGATGGGTAATGTAAAAATCTGGATCAGTATTCTAATTCTGGGCACATTGGAATCAGCTAGTGACCCCATATCAGCTTGGTTCCAACAGTTGCCCAGTTCATGGAGAGCCTTCTCACTTAGTTTACTTGGGATAATTTTCCTTATTTTGGTTTACTCTTGTGGAATATATTGCTGTTGTACTCTTTGTGTGGAAATGCAGAATAAGCTTACTTAACATTTTCTTACACTGAAATACTTATTAATCTTCCAGATATTACCTTTTGTCAGAACTCAAGAGTCATGAATGACCCTCACCATACTGACGTTTTCTGACCGAGTTCCTCTCTACCTTGAATACGAGAGACCCTAATAGTTACACAGGAATATCATCACATCTATTCAGGCTGAAGAAGTTAGAGAAGATTAATCTTCGTTCCTCTGCAACCCTTAGGGTTAAGGGTTCTCTTAGAAAAAGGAGTGGGGAGCTGGGCAGGATGGCTCATGCTGTAATCCCAGCACTTTGGGAGGCCGACGTGGGTGGATCACCTGAGGTCAGGAGTTTGAGACCAGCCTGGCCTACATGGCAAAACCCTATCTCTACTAAAAATACAAAAATTAGCCAGATGTGGTGGCAGGTGCCTGTAATCCCAGCTACTCGGGAGGCTGAGGCGGGAGAATTGCTTGAACCATGGAGCAGAGGTTGCAGTGAGCTGAGGTTGCACCACTGGCCTCCAACCTGGGCCACAGAGTGAGACTCCGTCTCAAAAAAAAAAAAGAAAGAAAGAAAAGAAAAGAAAAGGGAGAGGGGAAATGTCAGAGGTGTTTAAACCAGAGCAACTCCTTCTTGAATAGGGGCTGGGTAAAATGAGGCTGAGACCTACTGGGCTGCATTCCCAGATGGTTAAGGCATTCTAAGTCACAGGATGAGACAGGAGATAGCACAAGATACAGGTCATAAAGACCTTGCTGATAAAACAAGTTGCAGTAAAGAAACCAGCCAAAACCCACCAAAACCAATATGGCCACCTCTTGTCGTCCTCACTGTTACACTCCCACCAGTGCCATGACAGTTTACAAGTGCCATGGAAACATTAGGAAGTTACCCTATATGGTCTGAAAAGGGGAGGCATGAATAATCCACCCCTGTTTAGCATATCATCAAGAAATAACCATAAAAATGGGCAACCAGCAGCCCTTGGGGCTACTCTATGGAGTAGCCATTCTTTTATTCCTTTACTCTCCTAATAAATTTGCATGAGAGAAGGAAGGAAGGAAGGAGGGAAGGAAGGAAGGAAGGAAGGAAGGAAGGAAGGAAGGAAGGAAGGAAGGAAAGAAGGAAGGAAAGGAGGGAGGGAGGGAGGGAGGGACTTGCATTCACTTTAAGAGAAAGAAGAAAGAAAGAGAAGAGAGAAAGAGAGAGGGAGGGAGGGAGGAAGGGAGAGAAGGGGAGAGGGAGAGGGAAGGAGAGGAGAGGAGAGGAGAGAGGAGAGGAGAGGAGAGGAGAAGAGGGAAAGAAAATTTCAGAAAGTCCAAAGTGGCTACAGAGCATTTCAGAAAGAAAGAATAGCAAAATAATAGAAAAGCTAAATGAAAGAACAAACTCTCTTCAAGTTGAAAAAGCCCTTTGATCGCAGAGCAGGATGAGTGAAGGAAGAAAAGGAGAGAGAGAAGGAAAGAAAGGGAGGGAGGAAAGAAAGAAAAATCCTAGGTATATTACTGAGAATGCATAAAGATAAAACCCTAAAAGCTTCTAGAAAGGAAGTTCAAACACACACACACACACACACACACACACACACACACACCCATCACCATCAAAGGAATGAACGTCAGAGTAGCTGCCAGAATTCAAAGAGAAATGAGTTTCAACCCAGAAGCCTATGGCCAGGCAAACTATCAATTAGGTTGAGGCAGAATACAGATGTTGTCAAATATGTAAGGATTTGGAAATTTTATTCCCAATGCATCCTTCCTTAGAAAGTCATTTGAATATATTCTCTGGCAAAATGGAGAAATGGAAGTCCATGGGTCCTATCGAGGAAAGCAGTGAAGGGAAGTGCCAGGATAGCATTCTATTTAGCAAGTTTGAGAGAGAAACTCCTTCATTTATTCAGCAAGTATTTATTGTGCACTTGCTACATGCTAGGCGGTCTTCTGGGTGCTGGAGCTACAACAGCAAGTAAGAGAGAAGAGAGACACCACCATGCTTGCCTTCCAATGAGGGACATAGAAAAAATGTAAACAAATACGTGTGTGAGCAAATCGTAGGTATTGATAAATGCCATGATGGAAAATAAAGCAGGGAAAGAAGCGTACTGGTGCAGGTGGAGTGGACAAGCAAAGTCTCTCTGAGGGATGACACTTGGGCTGAGGCCTGAGTGAAATGAGGAACTAACTGGGCCATAGGAAACTCTGGGAGAAATGTATTCCAGGAAGAGGAAACAGAAAGTGTGAGGCCCAGCTGTAGAAATGAGCTTTGTGTGTTTGAAGAGTGAGAAGAAAGTAACTGCTGCAGGAATGTTGGGAGTGAAATAAGTGTGGTAGGAGATGATCTCTGAGGAATAAGCAGGGCCCTTCTCTACTGTGTTGGCTGGGACAAGACGTCATTGGAGAGTTTTGAGCAAGAGCATAAAGTGAGCAGGATAATGGAAGAATATGGGAAAAGGGGGCCTTAATGAGCTAGAAGTATGATTGAAATGATAGAAAGTGTTAAGGATCAGGGCAAACAATAGAAGGAAAAAAATGGAAGACCATGCGAAACTCGAGGGAAAAAGGGTTGTACAAGAAAATCGATATAATCTTAGCACATTACATGGCTCTCCATTGAAAACAATACTATAAGCAATTTTCACTGACTTTTAACTTTTAGGATCAATCTTTCATAAAAGTAAAATATATTTCATTATGTTTGCATAAAAGGTAAGAAGAAGGATGAGGCATTAACAAAATAGGGAGTTGGGAGATCTTATCCATAAGGTTAATGGACAAGAAATAGAGGTTTAATTATTTAAAATTTCAAAAGTAAGCAACCGAAGAACTAAAAATGTTTAGTTAAATATATTGGCAAGAGAGGAGAAAGGTGAGTATAGTTTTGGAAGGGAACTAAATTCTCCATGATCATAGCAGGAAGTCAGTAGACAATGTCTGAAGTTGATCAGTCAATCAAAAATGTAAGTATAAGCGTATTATTTACAGAAGTGCAGGTAACCATCAGAATTACAAGTTCTGACCTCTGGAGAGAGGTCCAGAGAAGAAAAGTGAGGGGCACAGGATTCTTAATTATTATTATAAGTCCTTGAGTCTTTAATTTTTTTCATAGCACATATATTAGTTTGAATTTAAAAACATTTTAGGCCAGGAACAATGGCTCACGCCTGTTATCTCAACACTTAGGGAGGCCAACGTGGGTGGATAACTTGAGGCTGGGACTTCAAGACCAGCCTGGCCAACATGGTGAAACTCCGCCTCTACTAAAAATACAAAAAAATTAGCCTGGTGTAGTGGCACACACTTGTAATCCCAGCTACTCGGGAGACTGAGGCACCAGAATCACTTGAACCCAGGAGGTGGAGGTTGCAGTGAACTGAGATTGCACCATTGCACTCCGGCCTGGGCAACAGAGCTAGACTCTGTCTCAAAAAAAAAAAAAAATTAAATTTTATTATATCAGTCAATCAATCAATCTAGACTCACCAAATCTACTATTTGTGTACATGAAGTCAAGATTTTATTTTATGATCCAGCAATAGGTCCAAGTGAAATAAAATGATCTACTTTTTTTTTTTTTTTTTTTTTGAGACGGAGTTTTACTCTTGTTGCCCAGGCTGGAGTGCAGTGGCACGATCTTGGCTCATTGCAACCTCTGCCTCCTGGATTCAAGTGATTCTATTGCCTCAGCCTCCTGAGTAGCTGGGATTACAGGCACCTGCCACCACACTCAGCTAATTTTGTATTTTCAGTAGAGATGGAGTTTCTCCATGTTGGTTAGGCTGGTCTCGAACTCCCGACCTCAGGTGATCCACCCACCTTAGCCTCCCAAAGTGCTGGGATTACAGGCATGAGCCACCATGCTGGCCAAAATGATCTACTTCTAAAAGATCCACCCTGAAGTGTCTATATATGAATGTAGGAGGATGGGAGTGAAGAAGCATGAAACAGAGCTAGCGGAATAGCACAGGTAGTTAGGAGCATGGCCTCTGGAAGCAGACTCTGTGAATTTGAATCCCAGCTTTGCCTTTCACTAACTGTGTGACCTTGGGAAAGATACTTAACTTCTCTGTTCTTCTGTTTCCTGTAAAATGGGGTGATAAAAGTACCTACCTCATATGGCTTTAAGGACTAAATAGGTTAATCTTTGTAATGTATGGGTAAAACAGTGTCAGCAGGGTGCAGTGGCTCATAATTGTAATCCCAGCAATTTGGGAAGCCTAGACAGGAGGATTGCTTGAGCCCAGGAGTTCAAGACCAGCCTGGGCAACATGGTAAAACCCTAACTATATAAAAAATTTAAAAATTAGCTGGGCATGGTAGCACGCAGCTATAGTCCCAGATACTCAGGAGGCTGAGGTAAGAGAATAGCTTGGGCCCAGGAGGTGGAGGTTGCAGTCCAGCCTGGGTGACAGAGTGAGACCTTGTCTCAAACAACAAAACAAAAAAACGGTGTCTGCACATGGTTGGCATTAAATTCATATTTCTTTAAATTACAAAGCATGGTATGATTCGAGGGCAATAGAAGCGTGTTCCATCCAAATTTCTCTCTCCTACAGGTATGAAATTCCATTATTACAGATTTTGTTGAAGGATTTACAATATTTTAGAATTCTCTGTGAATAAAGAGTTCTCTTGAGAGGAATTACATCTTAAATTCTCATTTGCTGCACACTTGTTTGAATTAATCAAACCCTTTCCAACCTTGATCCTTATCTGAACATAGGGCATCCTTGTTAGGTAGCTGAGATAGGGGAAGGGGCTGGTTTGCCAAAAGAGTAGAAAGCATCAGAAAAGGAGGTGAGAAGCTAGTTCCACAGGGAACTAACTAGGAGGACTCTAGGCAAACAACCTCATATTTTGGCCAAGGACCAGACTTTAACAAATAGTCTTGGCTCCTGTTTCCCTATGGCCTGTCCTATTCCTGTCTGTCTCACACTGACACGTTTGAACCAGGATAGACCAGGGAATGCATTCCGGGTTTGGCATAGGTTCAAGTTATTTATTACCAGACTGAAAAGAAAAAAAAAAAAAAAAAAAAAGCCATGTTGTTTCTGGATCTGTCGTGGGGTCAAACCCCAAGGACTATGTTTTTCACATTTATTTTTGTTCAAGACTCACTGGCCACTGCAATAGACTAGAATCCCAAAGCGTGGTCCCTGAACCAGTTCAGCCTTAAGGGCTTGGGAGGGGCTGTTTGTTCAGGCAGGAAACAGCTCACAGAAACGCAACCCGCCTTTGGGAGTGGTTGCCTTGGGAGACCTTTCAATCCCCTCGGAATGGGGCCTCTGGCTGGCTGACCTCCTCTACTCTTTCCACAAGAACAGTGTCTGCATTTGAGTGGAAAGAACATGTGTACAAGTGAGGACTTGCCCCACTTCAAGATGAGAATTTCTGAGCCACAGACAGTCTGCTTTACGAGTTGATGAAATCTGAAGTGTGGCCTTTTATAGGAAGCTTTTTCAAGATTTTAGGTTTCACTTTGAGAGAAACATGATATACGAGGAAACTGGGCTGGATCAGTCACCGTCTGTATTTGCATTTAACATATAGAAATCATAAAATTTTAAGGCTGGAGAAGA
>NW_012107430.1:595376-654415 GCF_000951045.1 Mandrillus leucophaeus
GAAAGTACGGAGAGTTCCCAGATATCCCCTACTTCCCCACACACAGCCTCGCCCACTACCAACATCTAGCACCAGAATGACATCTTTGTTATAATCGATGAGCCTACATGGACACATCATTATCACTAAAAGTCCACAGTTTACACTAAGCTTCACTCTTGGTGCTGTTCACTCAATGGGTTTTGAAAAATGTATGATGACATGTGTCCACTATTATAATATTATACAAAACAGTTTCACTGCCCTGAAAATATTATGTGTTCTACCTAGTCATCCCTACCTCCCTGCTAACCCCTGGCAAACACTGATTGTTTTACTGTTTCCAAAAGTTTTGTATTTTTCCAGAATGTCCTATAGTTGGACCATACAGTATGTAGCCTTTCAAACTGGCTTATGTTTTCACTCAGTGACATAGATTTAAGGTTCCTCCATGTATTTTAAGGCCTTAATAGCTCATTTCTTTTAGCAATGAATAATATTCTATTGTTTGGATGTCCCACAGTTTATGTATCCATTTATGCACTGAAGGACATCATTGTTGTTTCCAAGTCTTGGCATTTATGAGTAAAGGTGCTGTAAATAGTCATGTACAGGCTTTTGTGTGGACATAACTTTTCAACTTATTTAGGTAAATTCCAAGGAAGGTAACTGCTGGATCATACGGTAAGAGTATGTTTGATTTTGTACAAAAACTGCCACACTGTCTTGCAAAGTGGTGCAGCCACTTTGCATTTAGTAGTTTGCATTTTTCTAATGGCATATGATATTACATTGAGCATCTTTTCATATACTTATCATCTCTGTTTGTTCTTTGGTGAGGTCTCTGTTAAGGTTTTTGCCCATTTTTTAATCAAGTTGTTCATTTTTTAATTGTTGAGTTTTAAGAGTTCTTTGAAGATAACAGTCCTTTATCAGATATGTCATTTGTAAATATTTTCTTCCATCTGTGGCTTATCTTCTCATTCTCTTGCAGAGCGGAAGTTTTAAATTTTAATGAAGTCCAGCTTACCAACTTCTTATTTCATGGATCATGACTTTAGTATTATATTTTAAAAGTCATTGCCACACCCAAGGTCATCTAGATTTTTTTCCAGGGTTATTATCTAGGAGACTTTAATAGTTTTACATTTTACGTATAGGTCTATGATCCATTCTGAATTAATTTTTGTGAAAGGTGTAAAGTCTCTGTCTAGATTCAGTTTTTGCTTTCCATTTGGATATTACATTTTTCCAGCACCATTTGTTGAAAAGTTTATCTTTTTCTCTATTTCATTGCCTTGTTTACTTTGTCAAAGATCAGTTTATTATATTTATGTAAGTTATTTCTGGCTTCTCTATTCTGTTCCATTGATCTATTTGTCTATTTTTTCACCACTATCACACTGTCTTTGTTACGGTATAGTGTTGGTTATCTGATTTTGTTCTTCTTCTTCAATATTGTGTTGGCTATTTTGGGTCTTTTTCCCTTCCTATAAACTTTAAAATCAGTTTGTTCATGTTCACAAAACATATTGCTGGGCTTTTGATTGAGAATGCATTAAATCTATAGATCAAGTTGGGAAGAACTGACATCTTGACCAGGTAAGTCTTCCTGTCCATAAACATGGAATATCTTTCCACTCATTTAGATCTTTTTAAAGTTCTCTTATCAGAGGTTTATACTCTTCATTATATAGAACTTCTGCATGTATTATTAGATTTCTACCAATTTCATTTTGGGGAATGCTGATGTAAATGGTATTCTGGTTTTTATTTCAAATTTCATTTGTTCATTGCTGGTACATAAGAAAGCAATTGACTTTTTTTTTTTTTCTTTTTTTGAGACAGGGTCTTACTCTATCACCCAGGCTGAAGCACAGTGGCATGGTCATGGCTCACTGCAGCCTTGACCTCCCAGGCTCAAGTGATCCTCCCACCTCAACCTCCCCAGCAGCTGAGACTACAGGCACATGCTACAATGCCTGGCTAATTTTTCTATTTTTTGTAGAGACATGGTTTCACCATGTTGCCCAGGCTGGTCTCGAACTCCTGGGCTAAAGCAGTTTACCACCTCAGCCTCCTAAATTGCTAGGATTATAGGCATGAGCCACTGCACTTGGCTGCAATTGACTTTTGGATGTTAATCATATCCTGAACTAGTTCCAGGAATTTTACTTGTTGATTCTTTCAGATTTTCTAAATATACAAATTTTAAAGTTTTGTTACACCAATTTTTTCTTTCAGTTATTGTCACTGAAGCAGCAGAGGTAGGGGAAAGGGGTTTGTGGACAGAGACCATTTTTCCTCCAATTTCCCCAGGATGAACTGAGCAGAGCTGGAATTCAGATCACAAGATACCTGGAAGGGTGGCAAGTGGAAAGGCAAGATAGTGGTGAATAAGAAAATTACCCATTTTCCAGATATTTTTGCCTGATTCTCAGCTATTGTTTCCCACCTCCCTTTCCACAATGTTTTCCTTGCCCAGACAACTGTGGATAGTTGGAGATCTTCTCTCATTCTCAGGGCTCTGGACAATGCCTCCAAAATTTCTAACTCTGAACTGTCTGGTCCTCAAGTTTGTTCTTTTTCAATCCTGGCTACCCAACTGGTCTCCAAAGTCTCTTCAGTTAAGCAGTCTGGGGCTGGAGGGTGGGGAGATCTTTGCTGATTTATCCTACCCTTCACTTCCAACCACCCAGCAGGCCTGGGCCAAGTCAAGCAGCCCCTACAAGCAGTATCCTACGAATGTGTATTCAACATTGATTTGGTCAGGATATGGAGAAATGTATTATTTTTTATCAATAAAAAGTCTAAGTAGAAACATATTTTTAAAATAATCCACTTCTACTAGCTGAAGAACAGGAAATGTGCTAAATAAAAGTTTAATGATCGGTTCCCATTTTTCTGAAGCTCATCTCTCTTCAGTTTTGTTTATTCGTAATTTTAAGAATAAGAAATCATTTTGAGAGGTATATGAAAGGGTGGGTTAAACCACTCATTCTCAGGAAACAGTACTAGGCCAACTACTGTTGACTCAGAAGTTTCAACTGACCAAGAGTGCACAGGTGCATCTCAGAACTATCCATCTTAGATGCACTGCTGCTAATAAAGTGTTGTTTTCATTTCCTTTTGAGAACTGTCAAAAGACAAAATTACAACAAATTTAGTTAGGTGATCTAATTGGCTTTTATTTGTGATGAATGGATCAGGGTACTATCTCCCATAAAATTTTAGAAAAGGTGGCTGGGCACCATGGCTCATGCCTGTAATCCCAACACTTTGGGAGGCCAAGGCAGGAGGATCATTTGATCCCAGGAGTTTGAGAACAGCCTGGGTAACATAGAGAGACCCCCATCTCTACCCAAAATCAACAAATAAAATAAAAAATTTAGAAAAGGTGATCTGATGAGCTAAGCAGAAGAGGTGGGCTTTATAGGCAGAAAAGGGGTTTAAAAAAAAAAAAAGCCGAAATAAGGAACAAAAAGTGAATCGGTCATTTCAAAGTTACTTTCCTTGTCATGTTAAAGCAGGGGGGACTCCTTTATCATGTCAGCTAAAACTGGCCTTGTTAGGGGATTTGGCTACACTGTCTTTCCCTCTTTCTCTCCCACCCCTCCTTAGTTTCTTGGAAGGTAGACGACTTAGTTTCTGTTTGGTGACATGAAACTTTAACATGAGTGATTCCATGTTGGTTTGATCTGTAGAGGCCCAGTCCAAATCAATAACCTCCCACAAATTTTAGTTAAAAGAATACTGCTGCCAGGTGTGGTGGCTCACGCCTCTAATGCCAACAATTTGGGAGGCCGAGGCGGATGAATCACTTGAGGTCAGGAGTTTGAGACCAGCCTGGCCAACATGCTGAAACTCCATCTCTACTAAAAATACAAAAATTAGCCAGGCGTGGTGGTGTGTGTCTGTAGTCCCAGCTACTCAGGAGGCTGAGGCACGAGAATCGCTTCAACCTGGGAGGCAGAGGTTGCAGAGGTTGCAGAGATTTCATCACTGCATTCCAGCCTGGGCAACAGAGCGAGACTCTGTCTCCATTAAAAAAAAAAAAAAAAAGAGAGAGAGAGAAAAAAGAATAGTGTCTACCTCAGTGTTACTGGAACCAATTTTCATCTCCACAACTACACAAGGAGTTGATAGAAAAACTGGAGTAATGAACACTGTTTTCCAATTCATCTCACTGGTGTGTGGAGTTGATTTGGTTTTGCCAGTGTTATTTAGCATCTTTTTAAAATCACCCCTCTCCAACCCATCTCCTCGTACAGCTGCCCACAGGCCTGGCTCAGAAATCTGTCTCAGAAACTGAGTCCCACCTAGTCTAGTCACAGTTTCTTTATGAACTACTCTGCCTTGGCTCACTGACTTGAAGTTGACAACTTACTCTTGAATAATTTAACTCCTTTCTTGGAACTGACTTCTTCGTCAGACTTCTCTTAACTTTCACTTCTGCATGTGGGAAGAAAGTAAAGGTATTAGAGACCCACTATGTAACTGGCTGCAGGGTACATGCACCCTATTTCCCCATCCCTGACAGCAAAGGCTCGTACTCAGCCTGATGTCTGGGCATAATATAAACCTAGCTTGATCTCTATTCATCCCAATCTGCACCTTTACTTACTTGAGTGTGATGATTTGTTTAAGATGTTTTGCTTTAGTCAAGAGGGTATGGAAATATGAAAAAAAGAGATAGATTGACTCATACTGTAGTTCTACACTGACACATTGCAGCAATATTAACATTAATTTAAAATTCCACGTTCCACAAGTGTATTTAGCAATGTAGTTCTGGGAGGTAATTTGGAAATACATACCAAAACCTTAAGAATAGTTATATTAATCAAGAGTCTTGATTGCCAAAGACAGAAAGCCAGTTCAGATTAGTTTAAATAAACAGGGGAATTTATTAGGTCAAATAATTGGACAAGTCTAGGGAAGCACCTTGCTTCGGTCATGGCTGAGACCAGGAACTGAAATTATGGCATCAGGCTGGGCGCAGTGGCTGACACCTGTAATCCCAGCACTTTGGAAGCCTAAGGCAGGAGGATCGCTTGAGGCCAGGAGTTCCAGACGAGCTGGGGCAACACTGTGAAACCCTATCTCTACAAAAATAAAAATAAATTAGCCAGGCGTGGTAGTGCACACCTTAGTCACAGCCACTGGGGAGGCTGAAGCAGGAGACTGACTTGAACCTGAGTTTGAGGCTGCAGTGAACCATGAACACGTCACTGCACTCCAGCCTGGGTGACAGAGTGAGACCTTGTCTCCAAAAAAAAAAGTTGTCAGTAGGAATTCCCCTTTATCACTTCATTATTCAGCTCTGCTTTCTTCCATGTTGGCATCAAGAGGGACCTCATCAGTCCCAACCTTAAATGATTTTTGGTGCCATTTAAGAACTTCAGAAGGAAAGAGATGTTTTCATCCAAGAGTTATTATCAGACCTAGAAAAATTCCCTCTTATTGGCCCTACTTAGATCATATGTGCACTCCTGGACCCGTCACTGTGCCTGGAGTGGTAGGAGACAGTGCACTCTGATCAGTCCCAGCCGTGTGATGAAACATTTTACCAGTTGTAGGAGAGGCAGATACTAAACAGCAATGAGAGAGTGAGGTAGGAGGTCAGTTCTGTCATGTGAAAATGAGAAATTCTGGGCAGGCAGAAACAAGTGATACCAAAATACAATGTTCATCCTCGTCTATGAATATTTACCCTTAAGAAATAATCAGAAATGTTAGAGAGTTATGCAGTTATTCCTCACAGAATTATGTATAATAATAAAAATTGGCTGAACATGGTGGTTCATACCTATAATCCCAGCTTTTAGGAGGCTGAGATGGATGGATCACTTGGGCCTAGGACTTCAAGGCCAGCCAGGCAACATAGGGAGACCCCTGCACTAAAAAAAAAAAAAAAAAAAAAAAATTAAAATTAGTCAAGCTTGGTGGCACATGCCTGTAGTCCCAGCTACTCAGGAGGCTGACGTGGGAGCATCACTTGAGCCAGGGAGGTTGAGGCTGCAGTGAGCCATGATCACGCCACTGCACTCCAGCCTGGGTGACAGTGAGACTTTGTCTCAATTCTAGAAAGAATTGAAATGTTTAATAATAAGGGATTTCTTGAATAAATTGGTACCTGGATTCAACAGAACATTATGTGGCCTTTGAAAAGTATTACAGAGGAAAACTCAGCGACATGAAAAAATGTTCAAGGTCTCTTGTTAGGCATAACAACAGTATGCAGATCATGATCCCAACTGATCTTGGGATTATGTACACACACACACACACACACACACACATATCTATCTATATACATTTTATGCATATTATATACATTTTATCTGTTTAAAACATAATGTAAATGTTATGAAAGAGTGAAATAATATACTTTGCAATGTTGATTACTTCTAGTTGTTGAAATTAGGGATACTTTTCATCATACTGGTACTTTTCTCTATTTTCTACAGTAAATATGTCTTTTTAAAAATTAAAAACATTATTGAAAAGCCTTTAATTCCTCCCTACCGATTTAAAACTGATCATACTATTCCTGTCTGTAAGAAAAGGAGCTGAAATGGAGGGTCTAATTACTGGCAAATAGCAATCATCGGTTAGACATTAAGCAGAGTATTTAGAATAATAAATTATTCACCAGTATTTTAAGATTAGCTGAAACCCAAATGTATTCTCTATTATGTCTTATTTCCATAGTTCAAGGCTTTATTTGTATGCACACTGCTGACTTTTTCAGAATTAATCAACCAGCCAGCTCCATGAAGAAAGTAAAGGCCCAGATATCAGCACAGGGAGCGATTCAGGGTATCTTTTCTAAACTTCATAATTACTCTTGACTGTATCTGTAGAAAGCTGAATGCATTTCCGTGCTGCTAGAGACAGGGAATTTTTCTCAATAGCATCAGTAACATTCAGATTAGAGGAAACTACTTCAGCAAAATAGAGAACAATAAACATCCTAAATGACCAAACCTGTAGCTCCTAAATTGCTTGCTCCGCTCATTTCAGTTTTCCTTGGAGAATTCTGATTTTGAATGAGACTTTGCACCATCCAAAGAGCCTCTGCATTATTCACTGTCAGGAGAGAGGATTGAATAACTGGTCTCTCCCCAGTTTACCAACCAAGTATCAATGAGCCAAGTCTTCATACACCCAAAGGGAAAAACCTTAATTATGCCAGTGACTACAGAGATGTACAAAATTTAGGAGGAAGGACAAAGAGTGACACTCTTGTTCACTTATTTCCACCACTGTCCCTCACTGACTTGTGAGCTAGTCCCATTTCTTTTCAGATTACCCAACAAAAGAAGCAACTTGATGCCACAGGAAGATGGAAAACCCGGGTGCTGGTCTCTAATGCAGATGACTTCTGTTTCTTGACATCCTTCCACCATGGGGCACAACTACTAATAGAAGCTTGTTCAACAAACAGTCCTCTTTCTCTGGCAAGACTGTTCTTGTCTCCTGAATAGGAAGCTTAACAAAGGGTGTCAGATACAACAGTGGCCCACTTAACACCCTTTCTTCTTCCTTACTAACAATTCCAAGTTTCTGTGGGGCGGCAATGTGCCTAACTTACAAACTCTATTTCCCAGGGTGGCATTTATAGAGATCTCCTTGCTTGGAGAAAGGACTTGGTACCCACTGTGAGGAGCATGGTTAGCTGACGGCCTCCAGTTATTAACTCCTGGCAGCTTTCAAGCTGAGGTCATGCTTTTCTCGGGGCAGCTCCCAGCCAACAACTAAGCAAGATGGTGGTATGAAGGCCTGCCCATTTGTACCCGACACAGGACTCCCCCAGCAGGCAGCCTTTGCTTTGGAGCTGCATGGTGGGCTGATAGAGTCTTTGTCAGGTCTGTATCAGGGAACGATGGCTCCCCTGCCCAATCCTGCTTCCTTCTTTCACAGATGTTACTCCCCATTAAACCTTTTGCACACCCAATTCCATCTCAAGCATCTGCTTTCTGGAAAACACAACTGGTGACACCCAGCTTCTCCGGTGACTTTGGCAGGCAGATGACACCATTCTGGCCAGTGAGATGTAAGTGGAAGTTGTTGGATGGGATGCTAGGAAAGTTCTTTCCTCGAAAGCTTTCTCAGCTGACATATGCTGTTTTGCTCTTTGCGTTTTCCCTTCTTTTTTTTAGCTGGAATACAGATGCGTTTTGAGGGGTAGAGCAGCCATCTTGTGACAATGAGGTAACAAGCACAAGGTCTAAGACCATGTGCTATGATAGCAGAGTAGGAACATGGAGGGAGCCTGAGTTCTGGGAGGCACTGTGAAGGGATCATACCAGCCTTGACTGCTTACCTCTGGATTTCTTATTTGTGCAACACATAACTCCCTTACTTGTTTAAGCTTTGATATGTCAAGTTCACAGGGCATTTTCTTATGTCCTCTTCCGAATTCACAGGACGTAAGAAAATGTTCATGATATGTTGTTAAGCAAATATAGCAGGTTATAGAGCAATGTACAGAGCAGGTTACCAACTATTTATTAACGTGTGTGTGTGTGTGTGTGTGTGTATATAAAAGCACACAATACATACATATGCCTTTTATATATGTATATTTTAACACATATTATATACATTTTATCTATATAAAGATAAAAGATGTGCTTAAGAAGAAAAGGAGGATGGTAATACCCACCTATGCAGCTGAATGGGATAAATCAACCTCCTGCCACAAAGGGATTGGGAGTGACATCCAGTTTACCTGTTTATTCCTTCTCCCGTAAGGTTTTGACTCATGAGAAATAAAACAATCAGTATGTGAAAAAAAATTCATACAAAACAAAAAGCGTATATTTACGAATTGTATAATACACACTGATTTGTCTAGAAAACTGCAAAGCCCTATACTATGTATAATTCAAGCTAAGAGGTTATTTTTCTATTAGAGTAAGAGAATTCCAAATTTTTACTTTGTTGTCATCTGAGAGTTCCCAGTGAGAAGGTGAGACACTCAACCTTTAAATTACTGAACAAGAGAAGCCAGGCAGCTATCCATGCATGGGGTAGGAGAAAGGGATTTGAACCAGAAATAAGAAAATTTAAATTGTAGACAGTCCACTATTTGTAAATTTTATTCCTAACGAATTAAAAACCAGGCAGCTCCCCATGCATGGGGCAGTAGAAAGGTTTTGAACTAGAAATAAGAAAATTTGAATTGTAGACAGTGTACTGAAAAACTTTATTTGTAAAGAGGGTAATATGACTTGTCTTACTTTCTTCACAGGATGTTGTAAATTCAAATAAGATAGTTACTGCAAAATGCTACACAAATGTAATTTTTTTTTTTTTTTTTTTGAGATACAGTCTTGCTCTGTTGCCCAGGCTGGAGTGCAGTGGCGCCATCTCGGCTCACTGCAACCTCCACCATCCAGGTTCAAGCCATTCTCCAGCCTCAGCCTCCCAAGAAGCTGGGACTACAGGTGCGCACCACTGCGTCCAGTTAATTTTTGTATTTTTAGTAGATATGGGGTTTCACTGTGTTGGCCAGGCTGGTCCTGAACTCCTGACCTCAGGTGATCTGCCCACCTAGGCCTCCCAAAGTTCTGGGATTACAGTCATGAACCACCATGCCCGGCCCACAAATGTAAATTAATAGCAACACAAACACCAGGCTTCCGCACGCCAGGCACTGCGCTCCATACTTTATAGATTTCTAACTCATTCAATCCTCTCAAATAGCCAATGAGATGATGCGATGTGATTATGAGGCCCAGAACACTGGGCCCCAAAATACCCTGAGGTCAGTTCTCCCTGATGTATGCATTTTAGAGGTTGTCGTACTTACGTTTAACAAATATGGTTCATTAGTATTTTTGTACATTAATAATAGCAAGTATGTTTAATTATGATCTAGTTAAACACTGAGCCACTTCTATTTCTTGTGATTCTAATTATTATTATCATTATTATTATTGAGACAGGGTCTCACTCTGTCACACAAGCTGGAGTGCAGTGGCCTGATCATAGCTCACTGTAACCTCAAACTCCTGGGCTGAAGTGATCCTCCCACCTTGGCCTCCTGAGTAGCTAGGATTACAGGTATGCACCACTACACCTAGCTAATTTTTTATTTTTTGTAACGAGAGAGGGTCTCACTATTTTGCTCAGTTGATTTCAAACTCCTAGCATGAGGCAATCCTCCTGACTCAGCCTCCCAAAACACTGGGATTAGAGGTAGTATAAACCATTGTGTCTGGCCCTGCTTCTAATTATTTTTGAGATAAGAATAAAGAAAGAAAAGAAAAGGAGACTGTTGGTTGAAGAGAGAAGGCCAGACATGGTGGTTCATGCCTGTAATTCCAACACTTTGGGAGGATGAGGTGGAAGGATACTTGAGGCCAGGAGTTCAGCCTGGGCAATGTAGTAAGACCCCCATCTCTACAAGAAAAAAAAAAAAAAAAGAGGAACCTTCTTTCACCTTTTCCTCATGTATTTGTTTTAGCCCAAAGAAGGGGAAGCCTCTGCTGTACTTCTGCCCTCTCTTAATTTATCCCTTCTTTTTTTCCTTCTCATAGGAGTGACTGAGATGATAGTTGGGGGCATTCATTGCACCAGTTTCACTAGTGGGCTAGACCAATATTGAAGGCTAAAGATCAGTGCTTGTGACTGTTTCGTCCTCTCCTTCACTTCTGAGCCCATGTCCACAGATTCTATTTCACTTCCTGGAAGGGCGGCAAGCACACGTGGATGGGGCTTGAAAACCACATTTTAGAAGGAGGCTTGTGGTCTTTGCCTTTTGTCTGCTGCTTGGGTAAGTAGAACCAGGGTCTACTCTAAAGGTTCTACCTGTGTCTTCATAGAAGCATGCCTGAAGATGCAGGTGCCAAGATCTTCTCTGCCAGAAGGTTTTCCTGGCCTTTGCAGCTCTCAGCAGACAGGGTATCTCCACTCCGCAGCTGGTCCTCCCGTTCTACCTCCTCTGCCCTGCTCTGGCAGAGCCCAGGGCTTTTATGGACCTCAGAGGCGAGGAAGTGCTTGCCGATTGGTTCATGCGCAGCCAAGGGCAGGCCCAGAAGAGGCACCACAAGTCCCCACTCCCAGCCTTGGGACTGGCAGCTCAGCTCCCAGCCTTCAGGCCTTCCCTGACCTGAAGGAGGGGCCTTATTAGGGACCTGCCCCCTTCCACCCAGGAATCTCTCCGCCTCCTGCTGCCATTCATGGCCCCCAGGCTCACGGGACTTTACTCTGAGATCCAAGCAGGCCATCCACAGCAGGGAGAAGCCAGGCAGCAGAGGCAGGCACCTCTGAGCCTGCAAGAGCAAGGGGTCCTTCCCAGCACCCGAGAGTGCAGGGATGCCTGAGTTTGCAGCCTCCGTTTGGGCAGCTGCAGCGGAGGCCTACGGAGCTCCTGCCCCATTTTGGAAGGGGTGTGGCTCTCTCCGGCTTCATGGACCCTGCAGCCCCAGCGGCGCCTCCCTGCTGCAGCTGGGGAGATGGCAACAGCAAGCTGTATGGAGCAGTGGCTGCCATCAGTGGCACCCTAATCCCCTAACAGAAATCCAAACTGTAATTTGTGAAACTTCATCTCTTCTGCTAGACTGGAACTGCATATTCTTCTCTGTCTCTGGGTATGACATAGGATTTGACCCATAGTAGTAGTGACTTAAAAAATGCTTATTGGATAAATTAATAAAGTATTTTTTAAGTAAAGTTTGAAAGAAAATTTGTAAAGGAGCATAGATTTCCAGAAAGATGAGAAGGTAAACTTAGCTTAGACTGGGCAAGGAGGGATATAGACTTTCATAAAACCAAGCCAAAGTACTCTGGACTAAAAACAATACTGAAATTTAGAACTAACAGAAGGATACAAACTGAAGGGCCAGAGTCAGAACAGAAGAGCAAAAGTCCTCAGGCAGTAGCAGACATGAAAATTAGCTGTCGGCAGTTGAGCTGCTCTACTATTCACCTCTCTCTATGGGTAGGAATTTGAAATATCCACTATCTGCCTCCTGGCAGTTAAAGCATCTTCAGAAGTACAGTCAAGATATCTGTCAATATCATGTGTTTTACATGTCAAATGGAAGCAAACTAGCATGTTACAGCTTAAACTTTTTAAAACATATGTGAAAAGTGTAGGCAGATTCTACTTTTTAAAAATATTGTTTTGTGAGTTAGTGGAATTTTTATCAAAATAATAAATGTACTCAAAAACAAATATGAAAAAATAGTAGTTCCTGCGGCACCATTCACCAGTCCCCAAAAGCATATCGCAATAGTCAACTCTTCATTTTTTATCTATTTCTTTTAGCATATTTCTCAATAATATGATTACATTGCTATTTTTGATTTACTAGCTTTAAAAATGTATTGACTTCCTTTGATGGAGAATAAAACTCACCCCCAATTTCATTTTTCAACAGAACTCACCATTTGGGGACAAATCAATAGTATTATTATAAATATGTAATTATTGTTTACTGTTGAGATAAATGACTTATGATTATGATTTTGGGTTTCTTCTGTTTGCTTTACATCTCTATTTTTCCTAGAGTTAATCACTGCCTTATTTTTTCATTTGTTTGATTTTCTTTTTTTTTTGAGGGGGACAGAGTCTCAGCCTGTCACCCAGACTGGAGTGCAGTGGTGCAATCATGGCTTATTGCAGCCCTGATCTCCTGGGTTCAAGCAATCCTCCTGCCTCAGCCTCCCAAGAAGCTGGGAGTACAGGTGCACAGCACCACACCTGGCTAATATTTGCATTTTTGGTAGAGACGGGGTCTCACTGTGTTGCCCAGGCTGGTCTAGAACTCCTGGGCTCAAGCAATCTTCCCTCCCCGGCCTCCCAAAGTGCCGGGATTACAGGTATGAGTCACTGTGCCTGGCCCAGCTTTTCACTTTAAAAAAAGAAAAAAAACCCATTAGCTATATCTCTTCTTCAAAATCTCGATTTTTTTGCCTTAAAAACCACTTTCTCCCTCCAGCATTAAGCCTTCCTAACAACTATTCTCACCTTCCGGGATTTCTTTCCTGTTCCCTCCCAAACTCTCTCTTATGCCAAACACTTCAGCTCTGCCCCAGTCTAGTGTTCTTAACTTGGTGCAACACCATTTGTTTCTACTTACACCAGTAAGGCAAAGGCCCCTAGATTGATTCTCTAGTTAATTAGGATCCATTGTTCTTAGAAGTCAGTGACGGATTATTAATGATATATTTTCCTCTTTCAAGATCAAATTCAAAATAATGAATTATTATCTACACTAAAATAAAAATTGAACTAATTTCAGTTTTTCCCTTTATAAGGAGATGCACATAAAAATCTAGGTTTACATAGCACCGAATTTCCAGTTTTTTTTCAGATATGTTAGATTCATGCATGGGTAGCTGTCCAAGCAATCCAACAAAGAGTGGGTTAGTTGAAAGTGGAACAAGTGAAATCAAGACCGTCATGGAGTCTTCCAGAGAAGGGCAAGTGAAATGGAGCACAGCTGGGGGTGGGACTGGGGTAGAAGGCAGTGTAGCATACAGTGGTTTGATTTTCTGGGCTGCAAAGAACTGTTGGACTTTCAGGTAGAGAATCAGGTGGGGACTAGATTACAGAGGGTCTTGGGGCCAAACTGAGGCACTGTGAGTTTTTTTTTTCAAATCAATAAGCAATGACAACAAATTCCTGTGGAATGTCAAAAACTTATCTTGATAAGTAAAAATGGAAAGAAGTGTGAAAAAGAAGGAAGAGAAAAGGAAGAGGAGAGAACCAAAGAAAAAAAGAAATAAAAGAATCCTAAGAGTTGGAAGAAATCTTGGCATGTACTTTTTTTCCTTTTTTTTGAGACGGAGTCTCGCTCTGTCACCCAGGCTGGAGTGCAGTGGTGCGATCTCGGCTCACTGCAAGCTCTGCCTCCTGGGTTCACGCCATTCTCCTGCCTCAGCTTACCAAGTAGCTGGGACTACAGGCATCTGCCACCATGCCCTGGTAATTTTTTGTATTTTTTTTTTTTTAATGGAGACTGGGTTTCATCGTGTTAGCCAGGATGGTCTTGATCTCCTGACCTCATGATCCACCCGCCTCTGCCTCCCAAAGTGCTGGGATTACAGGCGTGAGCCACTGCGCCTGACCTTTTTTCTTTTTTAAGTTAAAAAAATGGGGGTCTCTCTATGTTGCCCAGGCTGGTCTCAAACTCCTGTGCTCAAGTCATCCTCCCACCTTAGCCTCCCAAAGTGCTGGATTACAGGGGTGAGCTGCCATGCCTGGTGGGCATTTATTTATTTAGCCCCACCTCCTGCCCAGTGCTGGAATCCTTTCTTCAAATCCAGTAATCAGAGTTCTATATCCCAGAGCTTACCTAGAATTTTAATTTTAACTTTTTATTTTGAGAAAATTGTAAATTAACCTGCATTGTGAGAAATTCTGTATACCCTTCATCCAATTTTCCTTGATGATGACGGCTTACCTAACTATAGTACAAAATCAAGCCAGAAAATTAATCCTGATATAATCCATCAACTTTATTCAGGTTTCCTCAGTTTTATAGGTACTTGTATGTGTGTGTGCGTGTGTATGTGTGCGTATTTTGTTCTTTGCAGTTTTATCACAGGTATAAATTTGTATGACCTCCACCACAGTCAAGACACAGAACGGTTCCATCACAGGGATACCTTATGCTTCCCTATTACAGCCACAGATACCTCCCTCCCTATGCCACCTGCCCTAACCCCTAGTAACAACTAATCTGTTCTCCATCTCTGTAATTTTCTAATTTGAGTAATGTTATTCCATTAGGTCATTCTTGCATTGCTGTAAAGGAATACCTGAGACTGAGCAATTTGTAAAGAAAAGAGGTTTAATTGGCTCACAGTTCTGTAGGCTGTACAAGCGTGGTGCTGGCATCTGCTCAGCTTCTGAGGAGGCCTTAGGGAGCTTTTACTCATGGTGGAAGATGAAGCAGGAGCAGGTACATCACACAGCCAGGCAGGAGCAAGAGAGAGAGTGGGAGGGTAAGTGTTACACACTTTTTGAAAAACCAGATCTCATGGGAACTCACTCACTCTCACGAGGACAACACCAAGCCATGAGGGAATCTGTCCCCATGATCCAAGTGCCTCCCACCGGGCCCCACCACCAACACTGGAGATTACATTTCAACATGAGATTTGGGGGAACAAGTATCCAGACTGTATCAGTTATATAAATGGAATCATGCAGTATGTAATCTTTTGCGATTTGGCTTGTTTCACTCAATATAATTCCCTGATAACCCATCCAAGTTGTTTCAAGTATTAATGTTTTACTCCTCTTCATGGCTTAGTAGTATTCCATGGCACATGTGTACTACAGTTTATTGTGAATAAAGCTGCTATGCATGGAAGGAAAGGATAGGAGGAGATTTGTAAAAGGATACAAAATTACAGCTAGACAGGGGGAATAAGTTCTAATAGAGCTGTAAGATGACTACAGGTAACAATAATATATTATATAGTTTCAAATAGCTAGAAGGAGGATGTTACATGTTACCAACACAAAGAAATGATAAATGTTTGGGATGATGGCTACACTAATTACCATGATCTGAGATCATCATACATTAACTGCATTGAGACGTCACTATGTACCTCATGAATATATATGATATTATTTGTCAAATAATATAAAATAAAATAAAAATTTTGTGAGCATGCTTGTAGAGGGTTTTGTGTGAACATACATTTTCATTTCTTTAGGGTAAATGCTCAGAAATGCAATGGGCCACATGGTAGTAGCGTGTTTCATTTTTTTGGGAACTGCCAGACAGCTTTCCAAAGTGGTTGTACCATTCTACAATCTCACCAGCAACATATGAGTGACCCAGTTTCAATACATAGACATTTCATTTTGTTTTATTCAGCTACGGAAGGGATTTTATTTTTATTTTATTTCTATAGCTTCTGGGGTGCAAGTGGTTTGTGGTTACATGGATGAATTGTATAGTGGTGAAGCCTGAGATTTTAGTGCACCTGTCACCCGAGTAGTGTACATTGTACCCAATACGTAGTTTTTTATCCCACACTCTCTCCTATCCTCCCACTTCTGAGCCTCCATAGTCCATTATACCACCCTGTATGCCTTTGTGTATGCATAGCTTAGCTCTCACTGCTACATGAGAACATACAGTATTTGGTTTTCTATTACTGAGTTACTTCACTTGGAATAATGGCCTACAGCACCATCCAAGTTGCTGAAATAGCAATGTTTTGTTCTTTGTTATAGCTGAGTAGTATTCCATGGTGTACATATACCACATTTTCTTTATCCATTCATTGGTCGATGGGCCCTTAGGATGGTTCTGTATCTTTGCAATTGGAAATTGTGCTGCAATAAACATACAAGGGCAGGTATCTTTTTGATACAATGACTTCTTTTTGAGGGGGAGATACCCAGTGTTGGGAATGCTGGATATACTGGTAGATCTCCTTTTAGTTCTTTAAGAAATCTCCATACTGTTTCCCATAGAGGTCGTCCTGATTTATATTCCCATAAATAGTGTATAAGCGTTCCCTTTTCATCATATCCTGGCCAACAGCTATTGTTTTTTGACTTTTTAATAATGGCCATCCTGGCTGGGGTAAGGTTATGCTATCTCATTGTGGTTTTAATTTGAATTTCCATGATGATTAGTGATGTTGGGCATTTTTTCATGTATTTGTTGGCCATTTGCCTATCTTATTCTGAGAATTGTCTGTTCATGTCATTTGCGTAATTTTTGATGGGATTATTTGTTTTTTTCTTACTAATTTAAGTTCCTTGGAGATTCTGGGTATTAGTTTTTGTCAGATGCATAGTTTGCAAATATTTTCTCCTGTTCTGTGGGTTGTCTGTTTACTCTGATGACTATTAATACACAGACTTTTTAAACAAACAAAAAGATTTTTTAAAAAAATAAAACAGTCTGGGTGCAGTGGCTCATGTCCATAAGCCCAGCACTTCAGGAGGCCAACACAGGACAATTACTTGAGGCTGGGAGTTTGAGACCAGCCTGGTCAAGGTAGCCAAACCTCATCTCTACAAAAATAAAAATAAAAAAGTTAGTCAGGCATGGTGGTGCATGTCC
This sequence comes from Mandrillus leucophaeus, assembly GCF_000951045.1. Lineage (NCBI taxonomy): Eukaryota > Metazoa > Chordata > Mammalia > Primates > Cercopithecidae > Mandrillus > Mandrillus leucophaeus. Next base: position 612,413 of record NW_012107430.1, read on the forward strand.
ATAGTCCTAGCCTCTGGGAGCTAGCTAGGACTACAGACGTGTATCATCATGGAGGATGGGCTTGCGCCCAGGAGGTCAAGGTTACAGTAAGCTATGATTTCACCACTGTACTCCAGCCTGGGTGACAGAGCAAGACCCTGTCTCAATAATAATAATAATAATAATAATAAGTGATGAAACAAAAAACTTAATGCAGATTTAGGCTTGCTTGTTGTCAACATCACTGCCTTCCTCCTATGTAATGGAAAAGAGGAACCAAGAATTCTATTTCTTAGAATCCCCTTCCCCATACAGTTCCAGAGTAGCATCTGCAAATGAGAGGCACACAAATGAACTGCAGAAAGTAGGCAATAAGGTGAAGTCATCACTCTCTGGAGGCCACTCTAGGCGGATATGTGGGCTGACTGTAGACCTGAAGTTCCCAGCAGTTTCTGGATGAACTAACCTGTGGGAATCCCCTATTTTAGACAGTCAGCTGCATGCAGGCTGTGATGACTTGTGGGAGCTTCCCACAGGTTTCTTGATTTTATTATTATTCATTTTTAGTTACCTTGCTGTGTTATATATTATGTATTATCTCAAAATGACTGATTCTGACAATGGTTGTGACCTTTTGCTAATGGCACGTGAACATGGAGTGTTTGGGTCAGGATCGAGTTCAAATACATAAGATAAAAAACCCAACTAGCTAGCTTACACAAGTCAGAAATTTGTTTTTTCTCATTTGTCTTCTCATGTTAGATCAATCAAGGCTGTCGGGTTGTTCTGCGACATCATCAGTGTTGACCCGTCTCCTTCCTCTGTCTATAATCCTGTCCATAGTGCTGGATTCTACCCTCGAGCTTGTCTCATGATCACTGGACAACTGCAGCTCGTTAGCATTCCAGGCAGAAGGAAGGAGGAAGAGAAGAGGATACGTGCGTGAGTACTCTCCTAGATGCTCCACCCAATGACCTCTTCTGACGTATCTTTGACCACCACGATCTGCAAGGGAGGTTGCTAAATATACTTCTCAGGGATGTGGATAAAATATGCCAGGGAGCATGCTTATGCTACAAGTATTTATTGTTTATCTGAAATACAAATGTAAGTGAGAGTCCTGCATTTTTATTGCTAAGTATAGTATGTACAACCCTAATACTTTTATCTGACCAAATCCATTGCCGTACTTGGCAACATGGGGGTTCTAATTGGAAGCTGAGCAGGCAACTGGTGGTCTCTGCCATGTTGAGTCTTCAGTCTATTGCTTGGTCTCCCACTTTTTAACCCATGCCTCCTCTCTCTATCCCTAGAGTAATTAGCCAGTTGTAGTTTTTACTAGGGTTCCCCATCGACTGCCATATCACCTGATTTCTAATATTCAAATGCTTTTTCTTTTTTTTGCAGCACAGTAAACTCCACTATGTGTGTGAAATTTCCCTTGAGAGGTGAATTGGGAGGGGGGCATTTAGTTCAAACTGAATGTTAAAGACAACTGAATTGTAATATAATTTTTCACACTAACTTTATAGCCTGAATCTTCAGTTCCTCTTCCTTATGTAAAATGTCTCCTATCTTACTGCTTTTGTAGCACTTAGCTTTTTGTTTTAATAATTAATTTTAAGGTCATTGGTATAAGAATAAAAATGGTGATGTAATTATATTAAAAGGAGAGCAGAGGGAAAATTGGGAAAGGTGTGGAGAAGCAAACTGTGCTATCATTCATTGCAGTAGGAAGTCAAAATACCATGTTTCACATTGATAAGTCATAAATTGTTGAATGTGCATATTATTTTTAAAGGTTCCTTTGGATTTTGGTGGAGTACAGCAGGAAACTATTGCCTCTCAATATAAATCATTTTGTATTATTCAGTTTTTTTTCAAACCCTGTGATTGAATTATTTCACTGAAAATTAAAATGTAAAGGAGAGGCTGGGCACAGTGGCTCACGCCTGTAATGTTAGCACTTTGGGAAGCTGAGGTGGGCGGATCACAAGGACAGGAGTTCAAGACCAGCTTGGCCAACATGGTGAAACCCTATCTCTACCAAAAATACAAAAATTAGCCAGGTGTGGTGGCGGGCACCTGTAATCCCAGCTACTCAGGAGCCTGAGGCATAGAATTGCTTGAACCTGGGTGGTGGAGGTTGCAGTGAGCTGAGATCACGCCACTGCACTCCAGCCTGGCTGACACAGCAAGACTCCGTCTCAAAAATAAAATAAAATAAAATAATAACATAAAAAGTAAAGGAGAAACTACTGACATTACATGGGAACTTATCTTCTTAGAATGAATAAGACAGCACAGCACAACGCAGCTATAATTAATCAGTAATAAGCACCAATATAGTGGGTCCTAGTAGACAGTGAACTACACAAAGATTGTATTTGGTCTTCAGAACCTTCTCACCTGCAGGGATCAGAAAGCCGTTTGCTGTGCTGTAGATTATCAATGAAACTTAAAGTGCTACATTTTTTCATGGATTTTTTAAAATTTGAAAGGTAGGAAGTATTAAGGTCCAAAAACAAAACTGTGGGTAGAACTCTGGATCTCAGTGGTTAGAGAAGGTCTGGGGCAGCAGGCTTGCATGCTCCTGAAATCCTGCTAAGGACATGGCTAGGCACATTTTACTTGTTGGTAAGGCTGTCACACTAGTAATCATTTACTTGCTCTAGAACGTTGAGTGATATCATTATTATAAGAAATTAAGATAATTTCTCCAACTTGACTTGACTTTAAAATTTAACATAGCCTAAAACAGTTTTGAAAAATAGATAAATCTCTAATTCATAGCCCTATTTTAAATTAAGGCATCATAATATGATTGTAGCTTTAATGGGGACTGTTTTGAAATAGATCACTTTGTGATAATCATAAGGTACACAGTCTCCTCTACTTTCAAGAGAATTGCTCCAACTTACAACTCTGCACTACAGTATAGGCAGGATGTAATGTGATTTTTAAAGTTCTTCATATGGGATGACTGGAAGAAATGTTTCATTCCTTTTTAATTTTATATATTTTAAAATTGGAATAATCTTACATTGTTTTTGTTCATTCTAAAATAAGACACATTCATTGCAAAAATTAAAACATACAAAATTACATAAAATATACTGGAGCAGAATGTATTTTTTTTTCCAAAGAAGGTTGCACCCATCCCACATACTCTTCTTTTATTTATTTATTCGTTTATTTATGAGACAGCGTCTCCCTCTGTCACCAGGCTGGAGTGCAGTGGTGTGATCTTGGCTCACTGTAACCTCTGAGTCCCTGGTTCAAGCGATTCTCCTGCTTTAGCCTCCTGAGTAGCTGGGATTATAGGCACGCGCCACCATGCCCAGCTAATTTTTGTATGTTTAGTAGAGACAGGGTTTCACCATGTTGGTCATGATGGTCTCAATCTTCTGACCTCATGATCTGCCTGCCTCAGCCTCCCAAAGTGCTGGGATCACAGGTGTGAGCCATGGCACCTGGCCCACACTCTTCTTATAATAAGATGTTGACACTCCTCCATTGAGAGGGAGGGTCTGGGTTCCCACCTTTTGGATCTAGACAGAACTCTGAAATTGCCTTTGACCAATAGATTGTGGCAAAAGCGACTTCTAAGGCTAGATCATAAAAGGCAATATGCCTTCTGCCTGGTTCTTTCTCTCTGCACTTGTGTCTTTGGAGCCCTGAGTTGCCATGTAGGAAGTCTACTAACTTGAAACCTCCATGCTGAAGAGATCACATATTAAGAAACACCATAGAGGATCCCAGGTACAGTGGCTCATACCTGTAATCTCAGCACTTTGGGAGGCTGAGGCAGGAGGATCACTGGAGGCCAGGAATTCAAGACCAGCCTGGCCAACATGGTAAAACCCCATCTCTACCGAAAATACAAAAATTAGCCGGGTGTGGTGGTACATGTCTGTAGTCCCAGCTACTCAGGAAGCTGGGACTTGCCTGTAAATGCCTCCCAGGAGTAGAATCCCAGCTACTCGGGAGGCAGGAGAATCACTTGAACCCTGGAGGTGGAGGCTGCAGTGAGCTGAGATCATGGCACTGCACTCTAGCCTGGGTGAGAGGAGAAAAGAAGAGAAGAGACGAAATGAAACATCAGGAAACACCACAGAAGAATAAAGTGAGAGTCCCAGGAATAGTCCCAACTATTCAAGCCTTCCCAGCCCAGGCACCAGAAGTGTGCATGAAACTGCTTTTGAGATGACCCCACTCCCAACCACAGTCTTGCTATAATCTCATGGGAACCCCTGATGCAGAACTCCCCAGTTAAGCAGCTCCCAAATTCCTGATTCACATAAATAGGGGGAGTTAATAAATGAATAGTGCTACCACATTTTAAGAAGAGTTGTTATGCAGCATTCCATTAACAGGACAACCCCTTCTTTCCTCACCCAAGATATAACTACAGTTACTAGTTGGAAGTCTACCTGTAAAGACTTCTTAATGCATATATAAACTTTTTAAAAAATAAGATTATACTACGTATATTACTATATAATCTTCTTCTCTCATTTAATAATGTATCATGGACATCTTTGCATATCAGCACATAGATCAACCTCATTCTTTAACAACCACATAATACTCCCCCACATGGATGTACTACAATTTATTTTCCAATCCCCTATTGGAATGTATATATATGTAAATAGAGTCTTTTAAAAATAAATGTTTATATAAAAATACATACTACAGTGGATCACTTGAGGTCAGGAGTTTGAGACCAGCCTGGCCAACATGGTGAAACCCAGTCTCTACTAAAAATACAAAAATTAGCCGGGCGTGGGTAGTCCAGCTACTTGGGAGGCTGAGGCAGGAGAATCACTTGAACCAGGGAGGGGGAGATTGCACTGAGCTGAGATCCTGCCACTACACTTCAGCCTGGGTGACAGAGCGAGACTCTGTCTAAAAAAATATATATATACATATATATACACACACACACACACATATGTATATATATATTCTGTATTTTGTATAAATTTATAATCATACCATCATACTATTTTGTAAACTACTTTAATATTCAATATATTTCACTTCCATGCTATTAGATGTTCTCTAAAATATTACTTTTATTGCTGGAATGATAGCTATCATCTGAATGTATCATTATTAATTTAAATGAGTCTATTGTTGGACATTTATGTTGTTTTCTATAAAAAAATGCTGCAGTTATCATAATATTGGATACACTTGTCCAATAATTCTTTAGAATACATTTCTAAAAATAAAAATGCTGAACCAAAAGGTATTTTGTACAAACTACTAATTGCATCTGTGTTCCAATTAATGCTCCCACCAAAAGTAAACAAGCATGTGTATTCCCTATCCATTTCTGAATTCTGATCATTTAAAAAAATGTTTAATCTATGCTGATATCACTGCTTAAAATTATTTTATGTTTTATTCTCATTTACATTGATTTGACTATTTTAAAAGATACAGCCAATCTGAGTTTTGGTGCAGACTGCCCTTGAGGAGGTCACTGGAATAGGAACTCTCAACACCACAGGGAGTCCTGCCTGGAGAATCCTAAGCCCTCCTGCCTCCTGGGCCATCAGGTGAACTATAGCCTTGCCCAGAGATGACTAGGTTTCTCACACTGCACCCGTTAGCTTTACTAAGTGTAAAGATACTTATATGGGGCAAAGATACTTGTGAAATATAAGTGACATTGGGAGAACCCCAATGCAGGGCCTTTTTACTCTGGTTATTCTAGGCTACAAAAGGCATTTTGGTCCATTTGGAATAAAAGTGCAAAGTGAGGGAGTCCAGTCTCATTATTTGAATTGGTCTTGCTAGACTGTATTTCAATATGATCTCAACTGATAAATGCCAGGGCCCTTCTGTAGGCTCACAGGAGGGAATGTTCTTACAGGACTGGTTAAGGAGCTCAAGGGCTCAGGGAGAGGCAAAGGTTGGGCCCATAGCTAAGTAACGAACTTTCCATCTAACTATCCCTGTGCCCTGCTAGTGCTGTGCCCAATGTCATGTTCATTTCCATACACAATTCCTCCTTTCTAAAATGCCTCTTCCTTTCTCCAGGTGAGCAGACCCTATGCCTTCTGGCTTTTTTTTTTTTTTCCTTCTGAGACAATCTCTGTTGCCCAGGCTGGAGTGCAGTGGTATGATCTTGGCTCACTGCAACCTCTGCCTCCTGCGTTCAAGTGACTCTCGTGCCTCAGCCACCCGAATAGCTGCGACTACAGGTGCTCACTACCACACCAAGCTACTTTTTGTATTTTTAGTAAAGACAGGGTTTCTCCATGTTTTGCTAGTCTTTAACTCCTGGCTTCATGTGATCCACCCACCTCGGACTTCCAAAGGCTAGGATTACTGGCATGACCCACTGCACCTGGCCCCTTCTGGCTTTTCTAGGTCAGAGGTATCTATCTGTTCCTCACTTAAGGCACTTACCCCTTTTTGCTTCACATTCTGGTTATTTTCTTATTGATTTCCTGTACTCACTGGACTTTAGACTGCGTCTTTTTCACCTTTATCTCTCTCCACAATGTACAATATGATGCTAGCAGTATCTTTTTTATCAAATGTTCCTAGCCTCTCTCCTTTATTTTAAGTCAGAGGTTGGCAAGCTATGGTCCTCAAACCAAATGCAGCTCTCTACCTGTTATTATTTATTTTTATTTTTTATTTTTTTTTGAGACGGAGTCTCACTCTGTCACCCAGGCTGGAGTGCAGTGGCTGGATCTCAGTTCACTGCAAGTTCCGCCTCCCGGGTTCACGCCATTCTCCTGCCTCAGCCTCCCGAGTAGCTGGGACTACAGGCGCCCGCCACCACGCCCGGCTAGTTTTTTGTATTTTTTTTTTTTAGTAGAGACGGGGTTTCACTGTGTTAGCCAGGATGGTCTCGATCTCCTGACCTTGTGATCCGCCCATCTCGGCCTCCCAAAGTGCTGGGATTACAGGCTTGAGCCACCGCACCGGGCCACCTGTTTTTATAAATAAAGTTTTATTGGAACACAGCTATGCTCATCATTTACGTATTGCCTGTGGCTGCTTTTGATCTAAAACAGCATTGTGGAGTAGTTGGGACAGATCTTATAGCCCGCAAAGCTGAAAATATTCACTATCTGGCCCTTTGCAGAAAAGGCTTGCCAACCCTTGTTCATTTTCAGAAAGAAATTTGTCCTTTGGACTGTATCCATTAAATCACTCACTGCCTTTTCTCTTGCCTTATGAAATCTGTAAGCATGATAATTATGAAGTATTTTGAGAAATATTCATCATAAAATAGAATCTCATTTGGGGAAGTGTCAGGTATCAGTTTAAAGGTACTGTAGTAAGCTCATATGCAAGCAAGGAAGTGTCTAGACCCTTGTCAGAAACAGTTGTCATTGAAAAACAGTAACCTGGAATTGCAGATTTGTAGATAATTTCTCAGAGCTTGGTTAATGTGAATCTGCCACATGGAGAGCCAGTTATGTTCCACCCCAGCTGGGATTAGTCTCTCCTTCCTCAATGCTTCCAGAATCCTTCATTCTGTCTGTCACAGTATTCATTTCAATTGGTCTTGTATTAATTTTTTTACAAGTGTGCCTCAAGATAGGGTTATAAATACCCCGTGGTACGGAAGTCTTTTGTTCAATTCTGTTGCTTCCATAGAGTTTTTGCAAGGTGGGTATCGATGAATGTTCACTTAATAAATGTCATTAATGCAAGCATGAAAAATAGGTTTACGACATTGTGAAAACATGGGCAAAACCTCAGCAGAGATTCTTCAAACTGAGCTTCATGCATGTACATTTTCAATACTGTTTATTCTGCTTATGTCCTTGTTTAACTTGCTCATATATGTGTATACAAAGGAAGTCATCTCAAGAATGCCTACTATACAATAGCACTTTGTTGTTTAAAAACAAAACAAAATAAAACAATTCTCAAGAAAAAGAAAACGCCTTGTTTCTAGAAAAAGAAAATGCCTTGTCTGAGGTCAAGTGGTTTTCTCAGGAAATTAACATTATTGTGAACCAGAAAATCCTGCTGGACCCATTTCCTTAACTATTCCCCTTATTGTAAAACTTCAGCAGGTAGTAAACCCTATTTAGCAATCCAAGTGACAGATGACCCAACAGACCTCTGGGTTTTACCTATGTAAAATAATCTTTATAGTCAGGCCCAGTGGAGTCTAACTAGGAAAGCAAAGCACCCCTAGGGTACTTTATTTGCCTTTGTAGAAAGCAGAGCTCTTGGTTGCAAAGTGATAGAAACACAGCTTGAATTAGCCTAATGAAAAAGGGTAGGGTGTGGGGGTTGCTGGTTCAGAAAATCCAAGAAGGAGGTGAGTAACCAAATGATGGGGAAAACTGAAATGCAGCTGGGCCTCAAGGAACTATGGGAACCAAGAACTGGGTGGCTGCCAGGACTCTCTTCTCCATTTGGAATCTCTGCCTCTTTCTATGTGCTACTTCCATTCTTGTTCATTGTAGATCAACTTTCTCTACCAGAAAGGAAACCTAACCATACACAACTTCCTTTTTCCCCCTTTTTTATCTTACAGCTTTACTCTTTGAGAGGGACAGTCCCTCTTCAAATTAATAGAAAAATCCCGGAGAAAAACTTTGAGCCCCAGTTGAGTCAAACCCAACAGGAGATGTGGTCATATAAGAAAATGACAGCCTCTAACATAGATGTGGGTATAAAGAGGAAGAAGAAATGGAGGAGGAGTGACAGTTCCTAAGAGAAGGGGGCTGGAAGGGCATTGAGTTGAAAATTCCGTAGATGTTCTCTGCCTTCTTTTTTAGGGTGTGGGCTATCCTACTTACAAACAAATTCTTAAGCTTTTGGAAAGACAAGAAAGAGAGCTAATGAAGAGCCTCTTTGTGACAGGTGCTTCTCAGCCAAAGGGAAGAAGAGGTAAATGTTCACATTTGTTTGAAGTACAGTCAGTGAGTGGCCAATGGCTTCCCATCAGAAAGGAAGAGAAACTCACAAGTACCTAAAATGTTTAACACCTAAAATGGATCTTCTCAGTAAATAGTGTGAGAGGGCTGGTCTATTTTCCTAATGCAAAAGGCTAAAACTCTGGGCTGCCTTATGGTTTCTCCAAGTCTTGCCCTAGGACTGCTTGCTGCCAGCCCATACAGGACCTTTGTGTAAATTAGAAAGTCATGCCCTTCTTGAGGCAAATCCAGTACCCACTCACTACCCTGGCAAGATGGCAGGACTCCTGTGTTGAACACTGAATTTCAGCCTCCGTCTGCCCCTCAGACAGGCACCTCTGTGCAGGGCTCAAACGGCACAAACATCTGTGGCAGCCCTAGGCCTACCAAGAAGAGGGTAGAGTAAGCTGCCCCTTCTCCATAATCAAGGACTTACAACATCAGTAAACATGAGACTTGGGTGGTAGGTTGGGCTTGGTGATTGAAGACAGTAGTAGCAGGAATAGCAACAATGGCTGAATTCAAAGGACTTTTGGGATGGGTAACCCACCTCCGGGTACTGGAGCAATAGAGGCTCTGCAGATGGAGAGACCAGCAGTAAACTCCACTGGCTGAGCACCAGCAGAAGCAGCACTAGTGTCACTGAGGTTCTTGGAATGATACGAGGAGCAATAGTGATGGTTAAGTCTCCCCAATTAAAAACATTGCTTTTGCTGAAGAACTTATGTAGCAGAATGCCTTAATACAGATTAAATTTTACTGTTTTATTGCTTTAACCTTTGAAACACTAAATATAACTCTCTTTTGAAGGGTATGATTGTATAAGGATATAAGGAAGCTGTCCCTAGAAAAAGTAATGTGCAGATTTAGAAGGTTGTATTCAAACTTGTAGACTAGCCACTCTTAGAAGAGAAGTCACAGCCCCACTGTGTGAAAAGAGGGAAGAATCGGTGTATTTAGGGTGAGTGCCCAAAAGAAAGGCAGTGGCTCCTGAAAGCAGTAACAGAGGGAGGAATAATCTAGAGCAGGGTCTGAGAGGGCACCAGAATCTGGGTGTCCCCTCTGATTCCAGCTGGAGATCCGTGTTCACCCAGGCAGATCCTGGAGGTGTGATCAGGGGACAGGTCTGCTGCAAGTGGCGATCATAGCAGCACCTAAAGTGATGGCCAGAATGGAGAAGCCCTCATCCCAGCACTGCGGTCCAGGGAGTAAATGCCTAGGCAGTCTGCCACTTTGCTGTTAAATACCCATTTATTTTTGTGCTTCGAAGGAGCCGCCCATGAATGTTCCAGGCACTGTGTGAGTCAGTCTTGTTCCCCAAGAGCTGCTGCAATGCTACAGCCATCCCACCCTCTCCCTCTGCTTCCCGGACTCCATCTGAGACACTGCTCAATTCCCCTGGCTGCTGTTGGGCTAGGGGCTGGGCTGGGGCTCACCCTCTGACGCTAGGTAGAGGCCCAGGATTGCAGACAGTGGGAGGATGGGGGACACCTAGACACTTGAGTATGTGACAAAAAGTGGCATTCAAATCCCTGAAGAAAAGGAGGGATCTTTAAAAAATATTGGGAAGACTGGCTAGTAATTAGCAAGAAAATATTAAATCCTTACCTCATTGCACCAAATAAATTAGACAGGCCAAAGATTTACATGTGAACACTTTTAAACACAAAAGTAAAATAATATAGGGGAAAAATAATGATAAATAATGTTGAGTACAATTGAAAACTTCAATTGTACAAAATTATATACAATTGTGTGGCAAAAAAATTATATACAAAGTTGAAAGACAAATGACAAACTCAGGAAAATATTAACAATACTGTCCAAAGGCAAAGGGTTAATATCAACACAATAATAAGAGAGCTTATATAAATCAAGAAAAATAAAAAATCTGATAGAAAATAGTGGTTAGAAGTCACAGATAACTTAAAAATGCAAATGGTCAACAAACAGGGAAAAATGTTCAATTCACAAATATTTAGAAGGCAAATTAAACAATAATGAAAAGATTTTCACCTATCAGACTGGCAAAGATCTCTGAAAATTGATCAAACTCACGCATTGACATGGTTAGGAGAAACATACACTTTGTGCTTTTTCTGCGGGTATATAAAATAGCACAACATCTGGAAAGGGCTATCTGACAAGAAGTATCAAACATAAGATGTGCAGGCTCTTCACTGCAACAATTCTACTTGTCAGACTTTACTCCAAAGAGATAATACGAATTTGAAAAGATGTACTCACACTTTGTTTATGCTTTTGAAAAACAGGAAACAACTTTAATGTTCCTCAGTAAGGGTTGGCTACGTAAACTGCGGCCTAAGCATCCATGGAACACTATGCAGCCCTTAAAAAGAGTGATGCAAATCTATTAGGTTGATGCAAAAGTAACTGCGGATTTCAAAAACCGAATATATCGACACACAGAGATGGCTTCAATTATTGATTCCTTGAGGCTCATTTATTCAATCACGTCAACTGTTATCCTCCCTCATCAGCAGAGTTTCTGGTCATTCTATTATTATTATTATTATTATTATTATTATTATTATTAGAGACAGGGTCTCTGTCACTGACTGGTGTGAGCTCAACTCACTGCAGCCTTGATCTCCTGGGCTCAAGTGATCCCCCCACCTCAGCCCCCTAAGTAGCTAGGACCACAGGCGCATGCTGCTACACCTAGCTTAATTTTATTTGCTTATTTTTTTGTAGAGACAAGGTCTCACTATGTTGTCTAGGCTGTTCTCAAACTCCTGGCCTCAAGCGATCCTCCTGCCTTGAATCCAAAGTGCTGGAATTACAGGCGTGAGCTGCTGACCCTGGCCTTATTAATTATAGACTTTGGCACCTGACATAGAGTGTTTCAAACCACTATCATCCAAGGTAACTTAAATATCTGTGTGGACATATCATCCCATTACTAGTCTCAGGAAATTTTGAATGCCTCCTTTTCAATAAAATACAGTAGATTGATATTCTACAGTCACATGCTCTCACGGCCACAGTACACACAAACTGCCTCATCTCTAAAATTACTAAATCAGGTATCCCTCTCTCTAATCACAGTCTCTTATCCTCTCAACCGGCATGCCTAACTGTCATAATACATTTGTTCGCTTTTTACTTCAGGTCCTCTAATCCACACCCCCATTCATCTTAGACTTAATGATCCATCATTTCAAACTTTCTCCTGCCAATATCTTAATACCTTTGCCTCATTATTCTCATCGCATCTGCAACAAAAGCTTCTATCCTTTGTTTTTTGTTTTCGTACCTAGCCTGCCAAGCACTGTTAGATGATCACGTCTTGGTAGATAAGTATGATGATACTCATCTGGGCCCTTTTCAACTATGCCCTTTGCTTGGGTGCAGTTCCCACAAAGGCAGAGCCTGAGACAAGTATCTGAATGTAAGCGGTTTATTTGGAGATAAACCCAGGTAAAAGAATGAACAGGAGAGAGAGAAGAGAAACAGAGAGGGAGTGGGAAATGGGACAGACTGGGGGAAACCAACACAGGGTGTGTTGATGAGCAGATTACTACAGTGGGCTCAGTCCCACTGGAGACCTCCAAGAGCCCACCTGTGAGTTGGCCCCTATATTTCTCTCTGTCATTGGTTGAGAATGGCTCTCAGCGGCATTAACTCCCTTTCATTCCAGGCTGCCTTGTGCACAAGTCACACAAGCTCCTAGCTAGAGAACACCCCCCCAGAAAAAGTTGTAAGTGCCTGCAATAAAAACCTGTCAGTATGTTTGTACCTGAACCATGAGTGCCAAGGGGATTCAGCAGGGCACCAACAGCACATGTTGCAGCTGTCATGTTCCTTGACGTGTTACCCTAGTCACCCTCATCCCCTCTCCCTACAGCCAGCTCAGAATTGCTCTCATATCTCTGATGCTCTTGTCCCCTCACTCTCAGCAGATGACCTTGTCTCCCAGTTCACAAAGGAACATTGAAGATCTCAGAATGGAACTTGCCAAGTTCCTGTCAACAATTCTAACATCCCACCCACATCCAAACCCATCACTTCTCCCTCCGCACCTCTTCAACAGAGGATGCATCTCTCCCTCATCTAAGGCCAAACTTCTCTGCCTGTTCTCGGTCCTGTCCCTTCCATCTGCTTGGCCATTCTCCTCAGTTGATTGCCTCGTCTCCCTCGTGAATCTTCAACGACTGTCTCTCTCAGCTCCTCTCTCCCATCTCAAAATAAACAACTCTCAGTGGAGTCCACATCCCATTCCATCTATTGTGCTGTCTCTCTCCTCCTCTTCACACCAGAGTTTATTCAAAGAGTAACTTATACATGTGGCCTCCAGTCTTCTCTCACTCATTTCCAATCAGTCACAGGTGATCTCCCTGTGGCAGAAGTCAGAGGACACCAGTCCTTATCCCTCTTCCCGTCTCAGCAGCATTTGACTCTGGACATTCATTTCTCCCCTGGACTCCCATTGGAGCGATTCTTTTGGTTTTTCTCCTTTCTCTTTGGCTCCTCTCATCTCAGTCTCTTTATTCACCTCTTTGATGATGCTGTTTTCAGCTCTCCAACCTTCTTCACCAGTGGCCTTACCCACTTCCACACCATTAATTATCATGCCAAGGCTGATGATTCTCAGATCTACAGAAACAGTCCAGATTTCCCCTCTGACTTGACCTAAATATGCACTTGCTTAACGCTCACACTCTGTTCTGTCACTTTAACCAAGTCATTAAACTTCCCTTAACCTATGTTCTTGGGCAAAACATGGAAATGAGAACAACTACTTCTTTATTTTGAAATAATTCTAGAGTCACAGAAAGTTGCAGAGATGGTACAGAGAGGTCCCCTGTACCCTCACGCAGTTTCCCCCAATGGTTACATTTTATGTAACTATAGTACAATATGAAACCCAGGAAACTGCCATTAAAACAATGTATATAGTTCTATGAGCACAATATCAAACCCAGGAAGTGGACATTAAAACAAGGTATGTAGTTCTCTGACATGTTATCAAGTGTAGATTCATGAAACCACCACTGGAATCAGGACACCGAAGTATTCTGTCACTACAAAGATCTTCCTCATTTGCTTCTTTTTAAAAATGTTTATCATTTTTTTAAAAATCCTCATCAGATCCTTGAGAGAAGGGACATACCTATTATTTTGCCATATGTTCTCAGTGTCTACCATGTGCTCCTAGAAGGCATTGCTAAATGTTTAGGAGAACAAGAATGGAGTAAAAGAAGGCAGATTCCATCTGTGGAGGTCAAAGACATCAGCCTGGGAACCAGGACAGCCATGAAACCTCTTAGCTCCACACCAGGAGCCAGGAGCCTGAGGACAGAGGCTTCCTTCCCAGATTCACATCCTGTTGAATGAGATGTTGGCAGACACAGGCTAGAAGTCGGAGTGGTGAGGCTTACCTCACACTCATTCCAACAATCACAGCCCCTGTCTGTAGCAGAGAGGAAGGACTTTCTCAGTCCAGGACCTTTTTTGGAAATCTCTCACATCACACCACATGGCCAGTTCCCCACTCCACCTATCTGATGCCTGCCCTGCTCTGCCTGACATCACTGGCACATTCCTGTGCTTGCTGGCAGTACCCAGGAGATCATCCTAACCTCGGCTTTTTTGCTACTCAGCCAGCGTGTGGGACAACATTTGTCTCAAGTCTCAAGAAAAGTGTTCGCTCCTAGGGCATGATTTAAAAATTCTGCTTAATAGTAATTGCCCTTAATAGGTCATATTTGTTTGCTCAGTAATTATCATAGTCAATAAGTGAAGTCTGAAACTGAGAAGAGAGGCAAAACATAGAACAAAACAGCTAAAAAACTGCAAAGACAATTACACATATGTTCGGGTTATAAGCCCCATATAGAACGTGTGTGTGTCTGCATCACCAAATTAGTTACTGTTGGAATGAAAAATAAAGGAGTATTTATCCAGCAGTGAACTATGTTATTATATTATAATAGGCTTTAATTAGAGAGAAAGTCAAATTTGTGTTCCCTTAATAGCCTGGTTAAAGTCTCTGAAATTAGAAAACTTCGCTTAGAATCTTTGTGTCAGCAATGAGCAATTTGTGTTGTCTATTCTGCAAGCCTCCAAGGGCGATTATTTGATTTACAAGCCTGAAACCTATTTATCAGTTGTAGTTTATAAACTTAGTGCAGCAATTTGTGAGCTGACATCATGTTTACAGCAGAGTGGTTTGGAAACAGTCCACATGGGGATTCATTTCATTTCCTTTTCTTTTTTTTTTTCCTATTTTTAGACAGGGTCTCACTCTGTCACCCAGGCTAAAGTGCAGTGGTGCAATCACAGCTCACTGGAGCCTGGACCTCCCAGCCTGAAGTGATCCTCCAGCTTCAGCCTCTTGAGTAACTAGGACCATAGGCACGCAGCACCACACGCAGCACCACACCAAGCTCATTTTTTTTTTTTTTTTCTCAAACAGTCCTCCCACCTCAACCTCCCAAAGTGCTGGGATTACAGATGTGAGCCACTGTGCCTGGCTGGATTCATTTTCAGTGGTGGAAGTGAGAGGCATGGAGATAAGGCATCACCTGGTCCACTTGGTCTTGAGAAATTTGGAGATTTGGAAGCACAGTGTGTCTTGTACATTGAGTAGAGGGCCTGACTGATCTCATGTCAGACTCCCTCTGATTTTCAAGCTCTCCACTCACAGACAGCACGCACAGAATGGATGGGCATGTGTGCAAATTCCGGGATCTTTGTTTTGTTCACTGGCATTTCCTCAGCGCTCAGAATAGTGCATGGTGGGCTCTCAGGACATTTTTGTTGACTAATTATTCAGTACTTAACAATATGTGCAAAGGAGAAAGAACAAATCAATAGGTATTCATTCGTCAGCAAGCCCAGAGTGTCACACTCAGACTCAGCCATAGAACTTCGCTGCTGGGTCACAGCAAAATGAAAGAGGAGAGGGAAACCCAGGAACCAGAGGAGTAAGGACGGGGTGAACTGAGGGGGCTCTGGAAACTCCGTGGTCCAGGCCCAGCTTGGGTTTGGTTTAGACAGACTGGTTCGATCTAAAGTGTGGGACACGTCAGTGGGAGTTCCAGTGACAGGCTAGCATCAAAGTCAGGTGGATGGAGAGTGGGCCAATCCCAGCAGAGCCCAACCAGTGACTGAAGGTATCAGAGAAAGGACTTGGTTTTGTAGGGGAGGGATCTGGCAAGAACTAAGAACTTTTGAAAGAGCAAAAGAACTAGAGTGCAGGACTATGGAACTGATCAAAGTGCAGACATAGTGCATTAACATGGTAGGTACCTGGGGAAGGCTGTATCTGTCCAGTCTACATGGATGCCCAGGACTTCCTAGGTCCTTACTGGCGAGTCAGATTCTAAGGGTCAGCAGCTGGACAAGGGCTGATAGTGAAGGCAGGGCCAAGCCTACACGTAAAGGAGACCAGATCAGCTCTGTCACTGCGTGCTTCCATTGCATCCTTAATATGCTTTTGGGCAACACTCTTCACACCTGCAATTACCTCAACAGCCTTAGTTCCTTGCTGGTGTGTGAGGGCAGGCATTGTTTTTATATTGACTACCACTATATCCCCAGCACAATACTTGGCACATGATGCACATGTAGTGTGACTAAAGGAAAGAACTGGGGCCTGTCTATGGAAGAGGCTTGCAAAAGCAGAGATGGACTCTGAGACTCAGCAGACTTACATCCCAGCAATATTTCTCATCTCCTCTACCTCTTACTTCCTTGTAAGGGTCAGGACTGGAATTAAGGAGAAGGAAAGCACACCACAGTCATGACCTGCCCTGTAGAGCCAAGCTCAACAGGCCAGCTCTGCTATGCTGCCCCTGTTGTCCTGAATAGCACCAGGTTTTCTGTTGCAATGACACAGTTTAGTCTTTGAATACTGCATTTTCATGCCAGCATTTTCTTCTATATTAAAGAAGAGAGCTAATAAGACAGTTTGAGGGTCCAAGGAGAGGAAGGTGAGGAGTAGAGAGAGGCATGAGAGAAAGAAAAGGAAGAAAGTAAAGATCTCATTATCATTTGCACCAGGACTGGATTTGGGTTGTTAATGGCTCTGCTGCTCAGTTACTGCCCCAACCTACCCATTGCTGACTTCTACTCTCCTACAATGCTGCAATGGCAACAATCACCTCGGGAGAACCTCCCAGAGACAGGCAGCCCTGCCCACCACACGGCAGAGAGCAGCCAGTTTTGTTCTGACCTCCTGACTTCCACACCTCACATGTTAAAGTTCAGCTCCACTGCACTTGCTCCTCTCCTAGGACTTTTCTCCTTGTAGCATGAGCATCCCAGTCAGTGAGACAGAGCTAGAAGGTCTTAAACTCTAGAATGCCTCTACAGCTAAAGCTAATAAACAACGGAAAGAAGGGTGGATGGTGGAAAAGAAAGATTCTCTGTGTGCATATGTGTATTTTTAAACTAACAGGAAAAACGCTGCAAACGGAATTCCAGTAGGACAAAATCTTATCCAACAGGAAATTTTAAATGATTCTAAGAAATACCAAAGGACGCAGACTGTTTGCAGAAAAACCAATGGATGACAACATTGCCTCTAAAAGGACTTGCTGTTTGAGAAAAAGAAAAAAAAAAAAAAGCTAAAACTGGCCCACACCCGCAAAGCAAATAGCTGTAAGGGATGATGGGAACAAACTGGAATGTGGAATTCTTTGACCCATATTTTTATAGCAAATAAAAATAAAGAATTTCAAATGTAATCCTAGGAGGGTAGGGGAAAGAAATCAAAGAAACCAAATGACTTAGAACTAGCAGAAGTAATTTCCAGAAAAAAGAGTCTCTGGGCATATATGGGAAGGGAAAAAATATCAGTATCTCATTCAGATGTATTGATCTCTTAGACAGGAGGGGATTTGGACTATTCCTCCAAACACCTTCTTCCAGTGAAGTCAGTGCTCACTGGAGCCCAGATGGGAAGCAAGCAGTGAGAGCTTCCAGAAAGTTCACTCACAGACACAGGTGGTTTTTGAGTCAAGCCAAGGGATGTGTTAACCAGCTTACTCTCCTAGGTAGTAGAATGCCAGTTACAGGCTAGGCACAGAGCAGGAGAGACAAGGTATCATTGGATTGCAACCCATTTTAAGAATTTCTATAAATACAATATTTACCCTCATGGTACACTTTATTGGTTTAGGGTCATGCTTTCTTTTTGAATGACAAAAGTAATCCAATACAGAAATATCTAACCATTGTGCAAAGGAGATATGAACATACATTCCATTCATGGCACATGGTACAAATGCAAAATACAGTTTACCAGGGGGAACCTTACAAACACAGAAGTAGCAGAGCTCACGCAATCCCACAAGTTATCTTTCCCAAGAAAAGCATGCTTAGACTGGGACTAGACAGATATAGTCACAAAAGGACCTGTTCCACAATGTTGTACGTACATCTGGAGAAAGGTGATCATGTAGCAATGGGAGCTTGCAGATCAACTGTTCAGAAGGGAAGCTGTTCCTCATCTCTAAAAGAAAGATAATAATTGTACTTACCAGCTGGGCACGCTGGCTGACGCCTGTAATCCCAGCACCTTGGGAGGCTGAGGTGGGTGGATCGTATGAGGTCAGGAGTTTTGAGACCAGCCTGGCCAACATGAGGAAACCCCGTCTCTACTAAAAATACAAAAATTAGCCGGGCGTGGTGGCGGGTGCTTGTAGTCCCAGCTACTCAGGAGGCTGAGGCAGGAGAATGCCTTGAACCCAGGAGGTGGAGGTTGCAGTGAGCCAAGATCGTGCCACTGCGCTCAAGCCTGGGTGAGAGAGCGAGCATCTGTTTCAAAATAATAATAATAATTGTACTTATCTCATAAAGCTATTAGAGAGATTAAGATAACTGATACTTATAAAAGATGTAGAACACTGCCTACACATAGAAAGCAATTTTTCAATTGAAAAATATGTATCAAGTACCAACTATGAATCAAGTGCCGTTTTAAGGGCTGAAAATGCAATGGTGAACATGGAACTTCCATCCAGTGGGAGTGAAGACAATAAACAGCACAGCGTATAATACAATGTCATGTAATAATAAGCACTCTAAAGAAAATAAAGTGATGAGAATGCTTTTTGTACATAGAGTGGTAAGGAAACACCTCTATGAGGAGATGACACTTGGCAAAGACCTGAATGCAGTAAGGACACAAACTATGTGGCTATCTAGGGTGCAGAGTATTCTAGGCAAAGGAAACAGCATGGGCCAAGGTCCTGAGGCAGGAGCATGCTCAGGGTATTCCTGGGATAAGAAGAAGGCCGGGTTGGGCGCAGTGGCTCACACCTGTAATCCCAGCACTTCAGGAAGCTGAGATGGGTGGATCGCTTGAGGTCAGGAGTTGAAGACCAGCCTGGCCTAGCGAAACCCCATCTCTACTAGAAAAAACACAAAAATTAACTGGGCGTGATGGTGCATGCCTGTAGTCCCAACTACTTGGGAGGCTGAGGCAGGAGACTGCTTGAACCCTGGAGGTGGATGTTGCAGTCAGCCGAGATCGTGCCATTGCACTCCAGCCTGGGTGACAGAGACAGACTCTGTCTTAAAAGAAAAAAAAAAAAAAAAAAAGGCCAGTATGGTTCAAGAGCTGTGAGAAAGAAAAAAAAACAAAAAACAAAAAAACAGAGAAGTAGGCAGGAGCCACATCTTGCAGGGACTTGTAGGCCATGATAAGGACTTTGGATTTTGATTAAGAGTAATGGTAAGCCATGGGAGAGGGTTAAATGGTGAAGTGACATTATCTAATTCATATTGTAGAGGGATTGTAAGAGAAAGAAAGTAGAAACAGTTGTTAGGTAGCAATACTCCAGATGCGAGATGATGGTGCTTTAGGCTGGGTGGTGTCAGTATTTGTCCTGAGCGACAGCTGGCAAGCATGGTGACACCATTCATTGAGATGAGAATCATCCAGGAAGGAGCTGTTGGGTTGGGGATATTCAAAAGTTTGGTCTTGGACATGTTAATTCTGAAACATAAATTAGCTGTCCAAACCCAGTAGGCAGTAGCAATGAGATTTACAGCAGTGGACCATTCATCGAAATAATGCCTGCAGCAAGCATTTGCCAGGATGAGTTTGAGGGTCTGTATGGGAAGGATTGCAGGACACTGGCAAGGACCTATGGGTAACGGCAAGTACTATGGATGTCGAGGCATTAGCTCCCTTCTGGAGGACTGAAGGAGCAAGGAAGTTGCATGGCTCAGAGGCCCTTCTGGTGTAGTGTGAACTGCAGTAGGATGAGGTGACATCAGCTGCATTTGGGGAGGTGGGCGAAAGGGGTTTCTCAGCTGGGTCCAATAGCTCCAGTGTCTCACTTGGGATTTTGCTCTGTTTATAGCTTCTGAGGCTGAGGGTTGGGGGATGAGGCAAAGATCAATCACTTAATATTTCTGAACCTCCTGCTTTTATCTATTAAGGAAAACAGACTATTCATAGTAATAAAAGCTAATCATTACTGAATATTTTTCTATATATTGCATACTGTACTAATTGCTTTATAAGCACTGCCTCATTTTATCTTTACAATATGCTGGGAGACAGATGTCAGTTTATAGACGAGGAAACAGATTTAGTGAGAACAAATAACTTTCCCTGGGTCACATAGCTTGCATTTATTTATTTATTTATTTTTATTTTTGAGACGGAGTCTTGCTCTGTCACCCAGGCTGGAGTGTAGTGGCACGATCTCAACTCACTGCAACCTCTGCCTCCCAGGTGCAAGTGATTCTCCTGACCCAGTCTCCTGAGTAGCAGGGACTACAGGCATGCCACAACTCCCGGCTCGTTTTTAGTAGAGACGGGGTTTCGCTATTTTGGCAGGCTGGTCTCGAACTCCTGGTCTCAGGTGATCCACCGCCTTGGCCTCCCAAAGTGCTGGGATTACAGGCTTGAGTCACCACGTCCAGCCACATAGCTTTTATGTGGTTAAGAGACAGGGACTAGAATTGAAATCCAGATAGTCTGACTCTAAGACTGCAACAATGTTCTGCTTCCAGCTCTCATGTACTATTCCTCTAGGATAAAAATCACACCTCACATATGTGTTAACATACGTCAGAGCCCTCTGCAGGAACACTGGCATGATTAATTTAGGTGCCTTAAGGCAACAGCAGCTGGCCAGCATCAAATGCCTTGTTACAATAAATAGTGGCTCCCAGCCTCACTATGGACATTCAGATGTCCATATCCTGAACTCTGTAACCTGTAGCTGTTACATTTATGGCAAAAGAGATTTTGCAAATGTAGTTCCAAAAATGTTGGGAGATCTTGAAATGCGGAGATTATCCTGGATTAGCCAAGTGGGCCCAATGTAATCACAGGGATTCTTCTAAGAGGGAAGGTGATGTGAAGATGGAAGTAGAGAGAGATTGAGATTTTAAGATAATGCTACATTGCTGCTTTTGAAGACAGAGGAAAAGATCATAAGCCAAAAAGTGCAAGGAAAACAGCTCTGGAAGCTGGAAAAGGCAGGGAAACATATTCCCCTAGAGTCTCCATAAGGAAGCACCCTGCCAACACCTTGACTTTACCCAGGGAAACCCATTTTAGACTTCTGGCTTTTGGAATTACAAAACAATAAATTTGTGTGACTTTAAGTTGCCAAGTTTGTGAAAATTTATTACAGCCGCAATAAGAAACTATTAATAATATGAACGGAGTGGGGTGGCAGGCATGGCAGCTACTGGATGAGGATGTCAGGGAGAGCTAGAACTAGTGTGGTGATGGAAGCCCCTGGACATATTCAAGGATAGGATGGTCCGAGAAAAGGCTAAGAAGTAGCCTCAAGCTGTCGAGCTGAGGATGGCTGCAATTTCTAACACATCCCACAGAAGCCTGGGCTTCTGGAAAGGTCAGGACCACTATTTAAAGGATTGTTGAGTGGAAGGAACCTCTGCTGGTCTGACCAGGCTTTCTTCAAGGTGCAGGACTGATGAGACCATGCATCCACTTGGTGAGATGGAGACCCAGGTGCTTTGCTGGTGAAGCGGTGGCACCTTGGCTCAGCACACAGCACAGTGTTTTATACATAATGGGGCCCCCCCTTAAGGTTTGTCCCTTGTTTTCTCCTGTGCAGCGTGACTCAGAAGTAGGAAACACATACACATATCCACCCCCACACATACACATCTCAGAGTTGAGACAAACATTTTCTCATTCTAGATTTCTAAATAAGCCCTAAAAATAAAAGCCCTGAAAAAAATTCGACCCAAATTTACAAGGATTAAAGAGAATAATCAGATGTAGGGCGTGGCTTTTCTCTAAGGAAATTCGTGTCATTAATCACAGATACTCAGGTCCATGAGCACTCCACCCACAGCAGTGGGAAATGTCAACATTAGCAAGGAGAAGTTACCACTGTACCTGATTTATCATGGCCTCTGTGGTAAAACTGCAAACATACGCTGTATTAATTAGTTTTAATCAACCATTGTGTAAGGAATTGAAATACCGATACGCTATCATTTTTAAACAGGACGGTCTGAATTTCCTAATGCTGGCCTCTGGAAAGACTACTTGCCAACACACGGGGAGTATTTCTTGATTTGCTCCCCAGGAAAGCATTATTCACAGAAAGACATTCTAGCATCTCAGAGCTCTGGAGCCCTTAGTTTCAAATACTCTTGGTTTGAGTGACATTGAGTCAGAACTTAATGGTTTTTGGCCTACAGTCAGTGAGATTTATGAATTGGACTCCAGGTACAATGCCATTTCTATTATTAACTTCTTTTTACTGATTATAAATACAGTGCAAGAGCCCGTGGCCTGCAGTGCCACAAGGTCCATCTCAAATGCTAAGGTTCTCACAGTGGTGGTTACACAAGCATTTCCTTTACAGTGTCCAGGTCATACTCCTGCTCCAGCTGTGGTTGGTGGTGACAGAGGCAGTGATATGAGGCTGCTGCTACAATAGCAGAGTTTCCAGCCCAACCAAGATTAGAGGTGCAGGCAGGCAACCCCAGCATCAATTGGTATAACTCATTTCATAACGCTATGAAAAGGAAGTCAATCTGGGAGAGAGGTAGACTCTAGCAAAATGTAAGTGTTACATTTTCCCCTCACCTGATGAACTCCTACTCACGCTTCAAGGCTCAATTCAGATGCCTCATGGAGACATCATGAGATTGCATGACAAAGCTTAGCAGAGTTAGGGTAAGGGCTTCTTCCATGCCTTGACTTAGAACAGAGATGGTTCTGGGGCAACACAGACTGACGGAAACAGTAGCACCTGAAGGGATTAAAAAAAATTACAGTGTATGTCACTGTAGAAAACATAGGAATGTAGAAAGGTGTACAATAAAAAAATCCAAATCACCCATAATAGAACCACATGGATATAGAAATATTAGCAAGGCTAATAAACTGGCTAGCCTTATGTAGAAAGCTGAAACTGAATCCCTTCCTTACACCTTATATGAAAATTAATTCAGATGGATTAGAGACTTAAATGTTAGACCTAAAACCATAAAAACCCTAGAAGAAAACCTAGGCAATACCATTCAGGACATAGGCATGGGCAAGGACTTTATGTCTAAAACACCAAAAGCAATGGCAATAAAAGCCAAAATTGACAAATGGGATCTAATTAAACTAAAGAGCTTCTGCACAGCAAAAGAAACTACCATCAGAGTGAACAGGCAACCTACAGAATGGGAGAACATTTTTGCAATCTACTCATCTGACAAAGGGCTAATATCCAGAACCTACAAAAAACTCAAACAAATTTACAAGAAAAAAACAAACAACCCCATCAAAAAGTGAGTGAAGGGTATGAACAGACACTTCTCAAAAGAAGACATTTATGCAGCCCACAGACACATGAAAAAATGCTCATCATCACTGGCCATCAGAGAAATGCAAATCCAAACCACAATGAGATACCATCTCATACCAGTTAGAATGGCAATCATTAAAAAGTCAGGAAACAACAAGTACTGGAGAGGATGTGGAGAAATAGGAACACTTTTACACTGTTGGTGGGACTGTAAAGTAGTTCAACCATTGTGGAAGACTGTGTGGCAATTCCTCAAGGATCTAGAACTAGAAATACCATTTGACCCAGCCATCCCATTACTGGATATATACCCAAAGGATTATAAATCATGCTGCTATAAAGACACATGCACACATATGTTTATTGTGGCACTATTCACAATAGCAAAGACTTGGAACCAACCCAACTGTCCATCAACGACAGACTGGATTACGAAAATGTGGCACATATACACCATGGAATACTGTGCAGCCATAAAAAAAGATGAGTTCATGTCCTTTGCAGGGACATGGATGAAGCTGGAAACCATCATTCTCAGCAAACTATCGCAAGAACAGAAAACCAAACACTGCATGTTCTCACTCATAGGTGGGAACTGAACAATGAGAACACTTGGACACAGGAAGGGGAACAGCATACACCGGGGCCTGTTGTGGGGTAGGGGCAGTGGGGAGGGATAGCTTTAGGAGATATACCTAATGTAAATGACGAGTTAATGGGTGCAGCACACCAACATGGCACTTGTATACATATGTAACAAACCTGCACGTGGTGTACATGTACCCTAGAACATAAAGTATAATACAAAAGTAAAAAATAAAAAAAAAGAAAGTGGGTCCTCCCTCCTCCGGGGAGGAATACACAAATAGTGTATTTCTGTTGGCTAAAATCAGAGATCTTTGTGACTTTTCCTCCTTTGTTCATCGTATTGCTTTCTTCCACTTAGCTTCTTCATACTTCAATATTTCCTTCTTCAATTTTTGATAATATGTCTGGGTGATTAGTTAAGATGATTTCTCATTAGAAAATGTTGTGGGAAAATACACATATATACACATATTTTATGTGTGTGGTTTCCCGGTTTTCAGCAGTACAATAACCATTTTTAACTAGGAAGACATACTTTTTTCAAAGACTTGTCCAAAAACCTACCAGGTTGCTATTTGATGCAATAAGCAGGTATTTATTAGAGAGAAGTATAAAGGCATATGAGAGGCCATGTGCCTCTCACTACTCTATCTGATTTAGGTCAGGTGGAGGTTGGCTGTGTTTTCTAACTCAATAAATAGACTGTTTAATAAAAGGTAATCTAGCCAGGTGCAGTGGCTGACACCTGTAATTCCAGAACTTTGGGAGACCAAGCCAGGAGTTTGAGACCAGCTGGGTCACATAGCAAGACCTTGTCTCTACAAAAAATTTTAAAAATTAGCTGGGCATGGGGGTGTGTGCCTGTAGTCCCAGCTACTTGGGAGGCTGAATCAGGAGGATTGCTTGAGCCCAGGAGTTCAAGTCTGTAGTGAGCTATGATTGAGCGACTGCACTTTACCCTATACAACAGAGTGAGACCCTGACTCTTAAAAAAAAAAAAAGTTATCTGCCTAATGGATTCAGCCATACCAAAGCCAGGGGGTGCCAACCATATTATTTCTGTCTTTTGGAATCATTCCAAGATATACAGCTCTAAGAGAGGATATTCCATGCTGTAAGACCTTAGTAGCATAAAACATTCCCCCGACCAGAATTGCTTTGAAATTTCTGACACTCCTGCCCCTGAAAAAAATACTGGACAATAATACATTCAACATCGCATTAGGTCTGAATACGAATAATTCATTTTAATTACCTGCGTATATTTAGTACGGCATTACACAATGTTCACATGCCTGCTATTTTAGGAACAATAAGACTTTGAACTAAGCATGCTTTTGCCTTAAATCCAAGATAGGATAAATTTGGACACATGTCTGTAGGACTACTCCTCACTCCTAGGAGGAAGGAGATTCTTCAGAATCAGCTCTACTCATGTGTTTGTGGTAAGCCATCTCTGAGCTGTTTTTATTCACAATACTTCTGACGCTGAACACGGGGTTTTCACTCACATCAATCCATTCTCTAACTCTTCTAACACCAACTAGGTGTTCTACAATTCAATTCAATTCTGACACCATGCACCCAGAGTGAGTGCAGACCCCACAGCTTAAGGGCTTGGTCCCACAAGACTGCTCCCACTTCAGATGCCAATTGCCAGTTTGGGCCATCCATACTCCTGAGCAACTGGTGTGCATGTACCCTAGAACATAAAGTAGGGGGATTCCTTCAACCCTATCCTCAGATTCACAGACATCAAGACAGTCCTTTACTTACTATTCCCAATTTCTTACAAAGGATACAACTGAGGAACAGCCAAATGGAAGAGATGCATAGGGCAATGTATGGTGGGCTGGGGATGGGGGAGGAGTTTCTAAGCCCTCTTTGGGTCCCCACCCTCCTCCCAGCATTTCGATGTGTTCACCAACCCAGAAGCTCTCCAAACCCCATTGTCTAGGGATATTTTTGTTTTTGTTTTGAGATGGGGTCTTGCTCCGTTGCCCAGACTGGAGTGCAGTGGCACGCTCTCGGCTCACTGCAACCTCTGGCTCCCAGGTTCTCCTGCCTCGACCTTCCCAATAGCTGGGACTACAGGCGTGTGCCACTACGCCCAGCTAATTTTTGTAGTTTTAGTAGAGACAGGGTTTCACCATGTTGGTTGGCCAGGATGGTCTCTATCTCTTCACCTCCTGATCTGCCCGCCTTGGCCTCTCAAAGTGCTGAGATTACAGGCATGAGCCACCGCACCTGGCCTGTTTAGATGTTTTTTTATGGAGACTTCATTACATAGGCATGATTGATTAAATCATTGGTGATTAGTGAATGAACTCAATCTCCAGCCCCTTTCCCCTCATTGGAGGTTGGGGGTAGTGGGAAGGCTGAAAACTCCAGCCCTCTTATCACATGATTGGCTCCTCTGGCAACCAGCCCTCTATCTTGAAGCTATCTAGAGGCCCACCAGGAACCACCTTATTAGCAAAATTTAGGTATGGTTGAAAAGGACTTGTAATGAGTAATGAAAGATGCTTTTATCATCCCTATTGCTCAAGAAATTCTGGGAATTTTGGAAGCTATATCAAGAACTGGGAACTGGCAAGGCATGGTGGCTCACGCCTGTAATCCTAGCACTTTGGGAGGCCAAGGTGGGTGGACCAGAATTTCAAGACCAGCCTGGGCCACATAGCAAAACCCTGTCTCTACAAAAAAATGTAAAAATTAGCCAGACATGGTGGTCCACGCCTGTGGTTCCCGCTACTCAGGAGGGTGAGCTGGGAGGATCACCTGAGCCTGGGGAGTTTAAGCCTCAGTGAGCTGTAATGGCACCACTGCATTCCAGCCTGGAGGGCACCTGTCTCCGAACAAAAAACAAACAACAACAACAACAAAAACAGAACTGGAACAAAGACCAAATACATGTTTCTTTTTACCACACCATCTTTCTGAGCTTTCCTTCTATAGCCCACGAATATAAACAAACACTCCCCACCCTCATAACTGTCTCTTCCTTCAGGGAGAGATACAAAACTTATTTCTTGGGTGAAGACCTCCACTTTAAGTTGGGGACTCCACTTTAAGTTGGGATATTACTGTGTCCTTGGGAATATTAACTCATTCATTCATTCAGAGAGTCAGTAAATCTTTTTTGAGGCATAGTTTTAGGTACCGTTCTGAGTGCTTCAGGTTTAGCTGTGAATCAAAAAGATAAAGTCTGTTCCCACGGAGCGTAATTTAGTGGGGGTAATCCAGTCAATGAAAAAATGAGTAAACCAAATAATTTCAGATACTGCTATGAAGAAAATATAACTCAGTGATGTGCTAGAGATTGTCTGGAAGACTACTTTAGATTCCATGCCAAGGGAAGGCTCTCTGGCAGGCGGTCTACAAAGGTAAGCCACCCTTCCCATCCCAGCCTGGTCTGACAAGGAGGGGTTGAAAAAAACAAGCAGAACTTCTCTATGTAATATGCAAAAAGCATTTTTCAATGCTTGTGGGGATGGGAAATAATCTTAGGGAGATTCTTTTGCTGTGAACTGATTTCTTTTTCTTAGAAAGAATCACTATAGTTCAAAATTTCAGAAAAATTATGATCTTAGGCGATCTTATAAGAACCCATCTCCAGCTCTTCTTAAATTTTGAATTTTCCTTCAGACATTGTTTCTGTGGTGTAATGCTCCTATCTTCTTTCCTTTTTTGCCTTCTCCTCTGATATCCCATTAGAAATACAGAGTCATTTACTATTGAGTCTGGTCAACCACATGCATTTTGAAATATTTACTTCCCAATAAAATTTAGATAAGTAATTTACGTCTAAAAAGAGCTTCTACCACTGAGTGCCTTGGTCGTCACTCATAAACATAACTGATATGACTTGGCTCCCTTTTGTTTTATTTATTTAATTATTTTTTAATTTAATTTTTTTTTGAGACAGAGTCTCACTCCGTCTCTCAGGCTGGAGTGTAGTGGTGAGATCTCAGCTCACTGCAACCTCTGCCTCCCAGGTTCAAATGATTTTCCTGCTTCAGCCTCCTGCGTAGCTGGGATTACCACGCCCGGCTACATTTTTTTTGTATTTTTAGTAGAGACAGGGTTTCACCATGCTGGCCAGGCCAGTTTTGAACTTCTGATCTCAAGTGCTCTGCCCACGTTGGCCTCCCAAAGTGTTGGGTTATGGGTGTGAGCCACTGCACCCAGCCAGTTCACTTTTCTTTTGCGTTAATAGGCACCATGATATTTTGAAGAGGGCACAGAGTGGTGAAAGACCACGGGCTTTGGGGTCAGGTCTACCTTTGAGTCCCTGCTCTTCCATTTGCTGACTGAGTGAATGTAATCAAGTTATTTAATCTTTTCTGGCTAGAAATCATAGCTACATTTTAGGGCTATAGAACCACAGATATTCAATGAAAATTGTCTGGCAAACCCTAGGCACTTAATTCAAAGAAATTATTACTATTATTCTAGTTAATGTTCAGTAATCTATATAAACTCTTGGATTCTATATATGGTTTTTCTGACATTTCCACTTTTGCCTTTTTAAAATCTGCTATGAATGTACTTATAAATATAAATTTTGTGTCTTCCAAATACAAAGGAGAAAAAAAAAACCAATTAAGATTACATTGAATAGAAGTAAGTGTGCTGGAATTAGAGCTATGTGATATTAAACAGATTAATTTCCATGGGCTGTTGATGCAGTCATAAGCCTAAAATAATTTGGCAGAGCTAAACCAGACTAGCAAAAACAGACTTCTGAACTGGCACATAGCACAAAAGGTAGTTCTCCTTATGCCCAAATATAGATGTTGACTCATGCAGTCTGGGTTAAACATCTGAGGAACAAAGTGATATCACCCAAGGAGGCAGGATGACATCATTCTGCAAATGTTTCTTGTCTGTCTGGTTTTGGGGATTAGACCTTTTTAGCTCCTATTTCTCATAATTTCCATTGGTTGCTCTTAAATACTACCCTCCTTGAGAGGCGCAACATCAACTCCTGCCTATCTTTAAATTTCCTGTGCATTGTAAGTATTAT
Organism: Mandrillus leucophaeus; assembly: GCF_000951045.1. Lineage (NCBI taxonomy): Eukaryota > Metazoa > Chordata > Mammalia > Primates > Cercopithecidae > Mandrillus > Mandrillus leucophaeus. The sequence continues at coordinate 641,692 of NW_012107430.1, forward strand.
TTTTCCTTGTCTGACATGGTATTTGGTTTCTACCTTACTCATTCTATTGAAAGTGGTCTCAAAGGAGCCACTGAAAATGGTCTAGTTGTTCAACCCAATAGCTTTCTTTTTTGTTTTCCTTTGGAACTGTGTACGATGGTTGACACTGCTGATCGATTCCTTTTCCTTATCACCCTTTTTCTTTGCTTTCTTATGCTTGCCTCAGGATTCCTTTAATTTCAAAAGTCAGTTCTTAGGAGCCTCCTTCATATGTTTCTCTTCCACAACCCACCACAAGATGTTCTCCAGAGTTACAATTCAAGACCTTTCCCTTGTTCACAGGCTCTCCCTGCCAGCACATCGTCCTGTGTCCCCACTCTTAGGCACCTTCCCCCTAGCTCAACCTGTTCAGGTCACTGAACCTGCCCTAACTAAGAACTTTCAATTTTCTCCATTATTTTCACAATAAAGCCCAGACAATCTTAGAAGACCATTAAATGCTTTATAACTGGGTCTTAGCAAATCTTTTGAACTTCATCCTGACCACTGAGGTTCTCTGCTCCTGCTCACACTGTTTATTTATCTCTCTCCTTTCTGTTTTCTACAAAAATCTTGGAAATCCTCCAAAATCCAATTCAAATGTCACTTCTGCAAAACTTCCCTTAGCACCTTCCTCCCTGCTCCCCGATGGAATTAGTGCCTTCGTCACAGTTCCCATATGATTTTTTTTTTTTACTAGTGTAGCATTTCCCACATTTTATTACTGTCTGGTCTGGACTTGTTTGTTTGTTCCCTTAAATGGTGATTTCTTGAGAGAAGTGACATTACCTTCTTTGTCTTCTTATTATTCATACTACTCATCACAGTACCTTGAAGATAATTGTGTCCTCAAGAAACATTTCTTGATTTGAATTGAACTTATTTTTCAAAGATCAGTCTTCTAATCAGGTGCAGTTGCACTGCTACTTAAAACGAGAGAGAGAGACAGAGAGAGAGAGAGACAAAGAGAATATCTGTCATCAGCTCATTGTATCTTAGCTGTATTTAGACTTTCATATTAAAGCTCTTTTCTACTATCTATACATAATTAAACTGTGGGCAAAAGAAAGGTGTTCCATGCTATGTATAATCAACTCCATGGTCAGCTAAATTTCAATGCAGAATCATCAGAAAGAATCAGAATGTCTAACCTACTATATGGGAATAAAGGGTCTACTTAATTAAGTTGGATAAGCTCTTCCATGACACCAGTGTATCATTTAGGACATTTCTTCTCCTAGGAGATTAAATAGGGCCTGGATATATGTTATAATACATGCACACAAGCTCTAATTTTGTTCAGCAAAATAAATGGTTACTTAAAACTAAGCCTGGATAGACTCAATTGTATCATGTAACTAAGCCAGACAGAAAAAAAAAGCCTTATTCTAGTGGTTGTGAAGTGCACTGTTTTTCTAGTCTCAGTCACTCTATTTAGCCAAGAACTATTTCACCAATGATCTCTGTATTGGAGTATTTAGTGGAGTTTTTTAAAACTCAGGACATCATAAACGCAACAGAAAAAAAACTATTGTGAATGATGAAATCTCTAGTGTTTAATAAGGGTGCATACAACTTATAATATATATTTCTATTGAAATAATTGATAGCATACATTGAGCAATAGCATGTATATGTTAAGCACTGGCTCAATACCTTATATGGATTATCTCATTTCCCCACAATAATCCCATGAGGTTGGAACTATTATTATTCCCATTTTATAGATGAGGCAACTGAAGGTCAAGTAACTCCCTAGTATCACAGGGCTACTAAGCTGTGAGCTATGAGTCAAAGTCTGACAATCCATAAGCAATGTGGCTAAGGAAATGTGGCCATGCAGGTCTTACTCTTTGCTTACGCATTGTTTTCAGCCGTCTTAAGATTCTTAAATCTTTAAGGACTGATGCTTTGTCAGTTTCATCTACAGAAGACTTTTATCTCTTTTTGAAGTGTAAAAGGAAAAGAGAAAGGGAGAAATGCAAAGTAAGTCAAATTATATGAATGCACAGTTTTCTGCTCAAACCTTGGTTGGTAGCTACATGTGGATAAGTGGAAGCTGTGCTCAAAGTTCTGTAGGTCCTTCACAGAGGGTCTGGCTGCATCGTAACAGAAATAAGTCTCCTTTTTCTGGCTCTTCCCTCTGCCTTCCCAGAGGAGCTCTATAACATGGAGCCCAGGGGGCTTGAGTACAGAATTATCAAGCACTGCCGTGCAATTATTGTATTTACACAGATGTTTCCTTTGTAAGCTGACATTTCTCCTTCTCTTTTTTCCAGTGTCTACCAGAAAAATGCCTCCATATTGCATTTGAAGAGAATGAGCCAAAACATTAATGACTTATTAACCTATCCTATTCTTAGCAGAAGTCTTGAAAACAGTGCTGTGCCTTTCTAATTCCAAGATAGGCTACTTGCAAATATTTCTTTACAGCTGCCAGTTATTATCACTGTGGCATGATCAGTCTGCTCCTGAGAAAGGTGGCTTCCTACATTGTGTCTCCAAGAGTAAATGTTACTGTCTCTCAAATCACTTAGAGGCTATCATTTAAAAGAGAATTGCAATAACTATTAAATGCAAAAATTAATGCCTTCTACTAACAAATTCCACTAAAAATCTTAGACGTACTTTTAACAATAATCCATCTGAGGGTGTGAGAAAACAGATATCATATATTGCTTGTAGGAGTGTCAATCAATTGGTAAAACTTTTCATAGACAGCAATTTAGCAATAGCTATTGACATGACAAATGCACTCACAGATGACTCATAAGTGATTCACTGTAGCATTATTTTGTAACAGGAAAAGATTTCAGTCTAAATACCCATTCATAAGGTACCTAAATGCAAACCTAAAAAAGATTGAGAAAGCTCTATGGGTAATACAGAATGATATCTAAACTCTGTGTGTGGGGATGTGTGTGGGTGGATGTGTGTGGCTGTTTATATACAGTACTATGCTGGTAAATATTCAACAACCAGCCCCACAAGTGTAGATTCATAAATGTTGGTAGACAAAAAGGATGAAAGTGAAACACATACTTTGGATCTTCACTGGTACAGCAATGATATGCATGATCTCTTAGCTGAATCAGATATTAATTTCAAATACTAGAAGGATATCTCCTCAATTTTTTGTTCTATTATTCACAATGATAAACTTTGAAGTTTAATTTGTATTATTAACATTTTTATCATCATTTTCTTAAGTCTAGATAATCAACAAAAAATCAATAGATAATCAACCAAACAAAAAATAGATTATCAACAAAACAAAAAGTTAAGTCCTGATTTGTATCATTTGTTGATTTCTGTGGTGGAAATACTCCCAAAATGATCTTTCTCAAGATATCAACATGTCACCATGGAATGCAGAGTTGGGGAGAGACACGCATACCTCTATGTGCATCATTATATAGTATTTCTACCATATGGATACAGCAGATGCAAATAATCTCAAGAGCACAAATAATAGTGAAATGTAAAATGATTTGGAAGTGATTTTTAGTAGTTATTAGCTTTTTATAACTTATTTAACTTATTAAAGTAATAAAGTAAGTTAATTTATTTTAAAATAATGGCTGTGTTTAATAACCAGCTCACAAAATTCCTATAAATTAAACAATTGGCTCTCCTGAGTTGGTATGAGCCAGAGCCAGCATACCACTGTGTGTATAATTAATTTAAATTCAAATTAACAAATTCAATGCATTTATTTATTTAAGAAACAAATATTCATTTAGCATCTACAATGCAGAATGGTTGCTGCCCTCTTGGAACAGGGTCCCAGCAGAAAACAGAAAGCACTCCGTATGCTTTCTGTTTCCTTAAGAAACAGAAGGAAAATTCAATGAAGGGACTATTTACAAAGGTGTAAACCAGGTTAAGGAAACGTAAAGAGATGCTGACACATCTGTGAATATATGAGAAGATATTCAGATATTAAATTGTATACTTTAAGTGGGTAAATTGTATGACATGTGAATTATATCTCCATCAAGCTGTTTTAATAAGAGAGAAAGAGAGGGTAAGTCCTCCAGGGACTACCTAGCAATGGCAGGGAGCCATTTTCATTCACATGGCTTATGGTGCAAGAAGAGGAACAGTGTTATCAGAGATCTGTGAGAGATGAAGACCCAGAGGAAGGGCTACCCAGCAAGAGCTGTGTTTAAAGAGAGACTTAGTCACTGCCCCAACTGTAGCTCTAAAGTAGAGGGAGTTGGAGGGGCCAAACATTCTCCTCTCCTGCTCTTCAATCTCCTATTGATGTCTCCTATTGGCCAAACCAACTATAAGTGAGAGGGCAAGGGAACTTGAGAGATGCATTTATAAATGTCAGCTCCCTGGGGCACAGAACAGATCCATAAGGGGTAGATAATGGATCTGAGGGCAAACAGAGGAGAGTCAGCACATACACACATACACACACACACACACACACACACACACAGAGAGAGAGAGAGGGAGAGAGAAAGAAAGAAAGAGAGAGAGTTTTTGCCAATATAGTATATGTATAGAATATCTCTAGAAGAAACACAAGAAAATTATTAACACTGGTTGGCTTCAGGGAAGGAAGAAGATAGAAGAACATAGGTTTTTCACTGTATAACATTTTGTGACTTTTCAATTTTGAACCATGTGAATACATTACCTATTTCAAAAAATAAATAGCATTTAAATTTAAAAAATGAAAATAAACCAAAACCCAAGTGATTCTGTGGCAGTCATTAAGGCTACACCGATTCTTCTCTCCTGAAGAAGAGAAGAATACACCGATTCTTCTCTCCTGAATGCAGAGTAGGATTATAGTTCTCTAACCCTGTTGGAGTTAGGTGTTGGCCAATGTCTTATTTGACAAATGAACTGTGAGCAGAACTAACTAACATAGGTCCCATTCAGGCAGAAGCTTTAAAAGCCAGTGCATTTGTTGCCATTTTCCCGTTTTCCTGCCTCAGGAAGTGTGGAAGCATCTATCTAGTTGGAGTTCCTATTAACCAGGGTCTATGGTTTATAAGGAGCACACACCCACCCTTCTACAACCACTTCACTACAATGAACATGTAGCACGAGTGAGAAATAACCATTGTTGCTTTAAATAACTGAGTTTATGGGATTGTTTGTTACTATTGTATACGCTAGCCTATTCTCACTGACACAGGATTGAATAGATGACTCCTGACATTATTTCCAAATCCAAACTACAAGGTTTTTAAGACTATTTCTATTTAGCCTCTTGTATTAAAAACAATCCACATATTTCCATCCACATAAACATTATTGATTGTAATCATGGTACGAATATTAATTTATGAATATTAATACCAAGTCTAAATTTAGCAACTTATATCAGAGCTTCAAAAATACACAGCTTTGGCCAGGTGTGGTGGCTCATACCTGTAATCCCAGCACTTTGGGAGGCCGAGGCAGGCAGATCACCTGAGGTCACAAGACCAGCCTGGCCAACATGGTGGAACCCCATCTCTACTAAAAATACAAAAATTAGTCAGGCATGGTGGTGCACACCTGTAATTCTAGCTACTTGGGAGGCTGAGGCAGGGGAATTGCTTGAACCTGGGAGGTGGAGGTTACAGTGAGCCAAGATTCCACCACTGTACTCCAGCCTGGGCAACACAGCAAGACTCTGTCTCAAAACAAAACAAAACAAAAAAAGAAAACACACCTTTTGACCAAGCAATTCTACTCCTAAAAATTAATTCTAGTGAAATAGACAACAATAATGATGAAATTTTATCGAAAGGTTGTTATACCCCAGGTACTATTCTAAGTGCTTTGTATAAATTAACTTAGAATGTTTATAGCAATCCTATCATACATAACCTATTATTATTACCTATTTGTATTACACTTTTATACAATAAGATTGAGGATTAGAGATGTTAAGAAACTTATAAAAATTCTGTAACTCTCAGGTAGAGTATTTGGAATTTTTATCTGTCAACTCGACTCCAGAGCCCAAGTTTTCAACCACTATGATATAATTTACTGCTACTCCTCTTTTTTTTTTTTTTTTTTTGAGATGGAGTTTTGCCCTTGTTGCCCAGGATAGAGTGCAGTGGTGCGATTTTGGCTCACTGCAATCTCTGTCACCTGGGTTCAAGGAATTCTCCTGCCTCAGCCTCCGAGTAGCTGGGATTACAGGTGCCTGCCACCATGCCAAGCTAATTTTTGTATTTTTAGTAGAGATCAGCAAGATCAATGCAGAAGGTGGGTGATTTCTGCATTTCCAGCTGAAGCACCTGGCTCATTTCACTGGGGCTGGTTAGACAGTGGGTGCAGCCCACGGAGGGTTAGCCAAAGCAGGGTGGGGCATCACCTCACCTGGGAAGCATAAAGGACTGAAGAACTCCCTCCCCTAGCCAAGGGAAGCTGTGAGGGACTGTGCTGTGAGGAATGGTGCATTCTGGCCCAGATACTATGCTTTTCCCATGGTCTTCACAACCAGCAGACGAGGAGATTTCCACAGGTGCCTATACCACCAGGGCCCTGGATTTCAAACACAAAACTGGGTGGCCATTTGAGCAGACAACAACCTAGCTGTGGGAATTTTTTTTTCATACCCTAGGGGTGCCTGGAACACCAGCAAGATAGAACCATTCACTACTCTGGAAAAGGGGCTGAAGCCAGGGAGCCAAGGGGTCCAGCTCAGTGGATCCCATCCCCATGGAGCCCAGTAAGCTAAGATCCACTGGCTTGAAATTCTCGCTGCCAGCATAGCAGTCTGAAGTTGACCTGGGATGCTTGAGCTCGGTAGGGGCAGGGGCGTCCACCATTAGTGAGGCATGAGCAGGCAGTTTTCCCCTCACAGTGTAAATAAAGCCACTGAGAAGTTCGAAATGGGTGGAGCCCACTGCAGCTCAGCAAAGTCACTGTAGCCAGACTGCCTCTTTAGATCCCACCTCTCTGGGCAGGGCATCTCTGAAAGAAAGGCAGCAGCCCCAGTCAGGGGCTTATAGATAAAACTCCTATCTCTCTGAGACAGAGCACCTAGGGGAAGGGGCCGCTGGGGCCGTTATGTCCACAGCTTCAGCAGACTTAAACATTCCTGCCTGCTGGCTCTGAAGAGAGCAGTGGATCTCCTAGCACAGCGCTCAAGCTGTGCTAAGGGACAGACTGCCTCCTCAGGTAGGTCCCTGACCCCACCTGCCTCCTGACTGGGAGACACTTCCCAGCAGGAGTTGACAGACACCTCATACAGGAGAGCTCCAGCTGGCATCTGGCAGGTCCCCCACTGGGACAAAGCTTCCAGAGGAAGGAACAGGCAGCAATCTTTGCTGTTCCACAGCCTCCACTGGTGATACCCAGGCAAACACGGTCTGGAGTGGACCTCCAACAAACTAGCAGACTTGCAGCAGAGGGGCCAGACCGTTAGAAGGAAAATTAACAAACAGAAAGGAATAGCATCAACATCAACTAAAAGGATGTCCACACAAAAACCCTATCCGAAGATCACCAACATCAAAGACCAAAGGTAGATAAATCCATGCAGATGAGGAAAAACCAGCATGAAAACTGAAAATTCCAAAAGCCACAATGCCTCTTCTCCTCCAAAGGATCACAGCATCTCACCAGCAAGGGAACAAAGCTGGATGGAGAATGAGTTTGACAAATTGACAGAAGTAGGCTTCAGAAGGTGGGTAACAAACTCTTCAAGCTAACAGAGCATGTTCTAGCCCAATGCAAGGAAGCTAAGAACCTTGTAAAAAGGTTAGAGGAATTGCTAGCTAGAATAACCAGTTTAGAGAAGAACATAAATGACCTGACGGAGCTGAAAAACACAGCACAAGAACTTTGTGAAGCACACACAAGTATCAACAACTGAATCAATCAAGCAGAAGAAAGGCTATCAGAGATTGAAGATCAACTTAATGAAATAAAGTGTGAACACAAAATCAGAGAAAAAAGAATCCAAAGGAATGAACAAAGCCTTCAAAAATATGGGGCTATGTGAAAAGACCAAACCTACGTTTGATTGGTGTACCTGAAAGTGATGGGGAGAATGGAATCAAGTTGGAAAACACTCTTCAGGATATCATCCAGGAGAACTTCCCCAACCTAGCAAGGCAGGCCGACATTCAAATTCAGAAAATACAGAGAACACCACAAAGATACTCCTTGAGAAGAGCAGCCGCAAGACACATAATCATCAGATTCACCAAGGTTGAGATGAAGGAAAAATTGTTAAGGGCAGCCAGAGACAAACGTGGGGTTACCCACAAAAAGAAGCCCATCAAGCTAATAGCAGATATGTCTGCAGAAACTCTACAAGCCAGAAGAGAGTGGGAGCCAATATTCAACATTCTTAAAGAAAAGAATTTTCAACCCAGAATTTTATATCCAGTCAAACTAAGCTTCATAAGTGAAGCAGAAATAAAATCCTTTACAGACAAGCAAATGTGGAGAGATTTTGTCACCACCAGGCCTGTCTTATAAGAGCTCCTGAAGGAAGAAGCACTAAATATGGAAAGGAAAAGCCATTACCAACCACTGCAAAAACATGCCAAATTGTAAAGACCATTGACACTATGAAGAAACTGCATCAACTCACGGGCAAATAACCAGTTAGCATCATAATAACAGGATCAAATTCACACATAACAATATTAACCTTAAATGTAAATGGGCTAAATGTCCCAATTAAAAAACACGAACTGGCAAATTGGATAAAGAGTCAAGACCTATTGGTGTGCTGTATCCAGGAGACTCATGTCACATGCAAAGACACACATAGGCTCAAAACAAAGGGATGGAGGAAGATTTACCAAGCAAATGGAAAGAAAAAAAAAGAGCAGAGGTTGCAATCCTAGTCTCTGATAAAACAGACTTTAAACCAACAAAGATCAAAAGAGACAAAGAAGGTCATTACATAATAGTAAAGGGATCAATGCAACAAGAATAGCTAATTATTCTAAATGCAGCCAATACAGGAGCACCCAGATTCATAAAGCAAGTTCTTAGAGACCTACAAAGAGACTTAGACTCCTACACAACAATAGTGGGAGACTTTAACACCTCACTGTCAATACTAGACATGTAAATGAGACAGAAAACTAACAAGGATATCCATGACTTGAACTCAGTTCTGGACCAAACGGACCCAATAGACATCTACAGAACTCTCCACCCAAATCAATAGAATGTACATTCTTCTCAGCACCACATCACACTTATTCTAAAATTGATCATATAATTGTGAATAAAACACTCATCAGCAAATGCAAAAGAACAGAAATCATAACAGTCTCTCAGACCACAGTGCAATCAAATTAGAACTCAGGATTAAGAAACTCACTCAAAACTGCACAATTACATGGAAACGGAACAACTCTCTCCTGAATGACTATTGGGTAAATAATGAAATTAAGACAAAAATAAATAAGTTCTTTGAAACCAATGAGAACAAGGACACAATGTACCAGAATCTCTGGAACACAGCTACAGCAGTATTTAGAAGGAAATTTATAACACTAAATCCCCACAGAAGAAAATGGGAAAGATCTAAAATTGATACCCTAACAACACAATTAAAAGAACAAGAGATGCAAGAGCAAACAAATTCCAAAGCTAGCAGAAGACAAGAAATAACTAAGATCAGAGCAGAACTGAAGGAGATAGAGACACAAAAAACTCTTCAAAAAGTCAATGAATCCAGGAGCTGCTTTTTTTGAAAAGATTAACAAAATAGACTGCTAGCCAGACTAATAAAGAAGAAACAAGAGAAGAATCAAATAGACACAATAAAAAATGATAGAGGGTATATCACCACTGATCCCAAAGAAATACAAACTACCATCAGAGAATACTATAAACACCTCTACGCAAATAAACCAGAAAATCTAGAAGAAATGGATAAATTCCTGGACACTTACACCCTCCCAAGACTAAACCAGGAAAAATTTGAATCCCTGAATAGAACAATAACAAGTTCTGAAATTTAGGCAGTAACTAATAGCCTACTAACCAAAAAAAAAAGCCCAGGACCACACAGATTCACAGCCGAATTCTACCAGAGGTACAAAGAAGAGATGGTAACATTCCTTCTGAAACTATTCTGAACAACAGAAAAAGAGGGAATCCTCCCTAACTCATTTTATGAGGCCAGCATCATCCTGATTCCAAAACCTGGCAGAGACATGACAAAAAAAGAAAATTTCAGGCCAATATCCCTGATGAACATCGGTGCAAAAATCCTCAATAAAATACTGGCAAACTGAATCCAGAAGCACATCAAAAGGCTTATCCACCATGATCAAGTGGACCTCATCCCTGGAATGCAAGGCTAGTTTAACACATGCAAATCAATAAATGCAATCCATCACATAAACAGAACCAATGAGAAAAACCACATGATTATCTTGACAGACGCAGAAAAGGCCTTTGATAAAATTCAACACCCCTTCATGCTAAAAATACTCAATAAACTAGGTATTGATGGAACATATCTCAAAATAATAAGAGTTATTTATGACAAACCCACAGCCAATATCATACTGAATGGGCAAAAGCTGGAAGCATTCACTTTGAAAACTGGCACAAGACAAGGATGCCCTCTCACACCACTCCTACTCAACACAGTATTGGAAGTTCTGGCCAGGGCAATCAGGCAAGAGAAAGAAATAAAGGGTATTCAAATAGGAAGAGAGGAAGTCAAATTGTCTCTGTTTGCAGATTACATGATTGCGTATTTAGAAAATCCCATTGTCTCAGCCCAAAATCTTCTTAAGCTGATAAGCAACTTCAGCAAAGTCTCAGGATACAAAATCATTGTGCAAAAATCACAAGCATTCCTATATACCATTAATAGACAAACAGAGAGCCAAATCATGAGCACACTCCCATTTACAATTGCTAAAAAGAGAATTAAATACCTAGGAATACAATTTACAAGGATTGTGAAGGACCTCTTCAAGGAGAGCTACTAACCACTGCTCAAGGAAATCAGAGAGGACACAAACGAATGGAAAAACTTTCCATGCTCATGGATAGGAAGAATCAATATCGTGAAAATGGCCATACTGCCCAAAGTAATTTATAGATTCAGTGCTATCCCCATCAAACTACCATTGACTTTCTTCACAGAATTAGAAAAAAAGCTATCTTAAATTTCATATGGAACCACAAAAGAGCCCATATAGCAAAGAGAATCCTAAGCAAAAAGAACAAAGCTGGAGGCATCACACTACTTGACTTCAAACTATATTACAAGGCTCTGTTAACCAAAACAGCATGGTACTGGTACCAAAACAAATATAGAGACCAATGAAACAGAACAGAGGCCTCAGAAATAACACCACACATCTACAACCATCTGATCCTTGACAAACCTGACAAAAACAAGTAATGGGGAAAGGATTCCCTATTTAATAAATGGCATTGGGAAAACTGGTTAGCCATATGCAGAAAACTGAAAATGGATCCCTTCCTTACACCTTATATAAAAATTAATTCAAGATGGATTAAAGACTTAAACATAAGACCTAAAACCATAAAAACCCTAGAAGAAAACCTAGGCAATACCATTCAGGACATAGGCATGGGCAAAGACTATGACTAAAACACCAAAAGCAATGGCAACAAAAGCCAAAATCATCAAATGGGATCTAATTAAACTAAAGAGTTTCTGCACAGCAAAAGCAACTATCATCAGAGTATACAGGCAACCTACAGAATGGAAGAAAATTTTTGCACTCTATCCATCTGACAAAGGGCTAATATCCAGACTCTACAAGGAACTTAAACAAATTTACAAGAAAAAAACAAACAATTCCATCAAAAAGTAGGTGAAGGATATAAACAGATACTTCTCAAAAGAAGACATTTATGTGGCCAACAAACATATGAAACAAAGCTCATCATCACTGGTCATTAGAGAAATGCAAATAAAAACCACAAGGAGATACCATCTCACACCAGTTAGAATGGCAATCATTTAAAAGTCAGGAAACAACAGATGCTGGAGAGGATGTGAACAAATAGGAATACTTTTACACTGTTGGTGGGACTGTAAATTAGTTCAACCATTGTGGAAGGCAATGTGGCAATTCCTCAAGGATCTAGAATCAGGAATACCATTTGACCCAGCAATCCCACTACTGGGTATATACCCAAAGGATTATAAATCATTCTACTATAGAGAGACACACACACACACACACGTGTGTTTATTGCAGCACTGTTCACAATAGTAAAGACTTGGAACTAACCCAAATGCCCATCAATGATAGACTGGACAAAGAAAATGTGGCACATATACAACATGGAATACTATGCAGCCATAAAAAAGGATGAGTTCATGTCCTTTGCAAGGACATGGATGATGCTGGAAACCATCATTCTCAGCAAACTAACACAGGAACAGAAAACCAAACACCACATGTTCTCACTCATAAGTGGGTGTTGAACAATAAGAGCACATGGACACAGGTAAGGGAACATCACACACTGGGGCCTGTCAGGGGGTGGGGAACTAGGGAAGGGATAGCATTAGGAGAAATACCTAATGCAGATGACAGGTTGATGGGTGCAGCAAACCACCATGGCCTATGTATACCTATGTAACAAACCTGCATATTCTGCACACGTATCCCAGAACTTAAAGTATAATAAAAACCAAAACGACCATCCTGGCTAACCCGGTGAAACCCCGTCTCTACTAAAAATATACAAAAAACTAGCCGGGCGAGGTGGC
>NW_012107430.1:654577-663104 GCF_000951045.1 Mandrillus leucophaeus
CTCAAAAAAAAAAAAAAAAACAAAACGAAACAAACAAACAAAAAATAGCCACAATATGGAAACATCCAGAGTATCCATCAACAGATGAGTGAGTTTTAAAATGTGGTATATATACACAATAGAATACTGTTCACCCTAAAAAAAAAAAAAGGAAATTCTGTCACTTGCAACAACGTGGATGAATTAGAGGACATTATGCTAAGTAAAATAAGCCAGGCCCAAAAAGACAAATACCATATGATCTCACCTATTTGTGGAGTCTAAAATAAATCAAACTCATAGAAGTAGAGGGTAAGGCCAGGGGCGGTGACTCACACCCATAATCCCAGCACTTTGGGAGGCTGAGGCTGGCAGATCACTTGAGGCTGGGAGTTCAATGCCAGTAATCCCAGCTACTCGGGAGGCTGAGGCACAAGAATCACTTGAACCCAGGAGACGGAGGTTGCAGTGAGCCAAGATCTCACTGGAGGCCAGTGGGGGTGGAGGTGGTGGGGAAAGGGGAGGGGTTGGTCAAGTGGTACGAAGTTTCAGTTAGGAATAATAAGTTCTAGTAATCCATTATTGCATAGCCTGGTGACCATAGTTAGTAATACTTTATTATATATTTCAAAACAGTTTTAAAAAAAGAGGATTTTTAATGTTCTCACCATGAAGGAAAAATGTTTATAATACATAAAATGTTTACAATACAAAAAATACTTTTTCTTAAAGCAAAAAATACTTTACTTACTGTACTTCCCATTTTTCAAAAAGTAGATGCATAAACAATAGTCTAGAAAGTGATGTCTAGATAGTAAGATGTTGCTTGATTCTTTCTCTGAAGTGCCTACATGTGTTTTCTGATTTGGTACAATAACATGTATAAATTCTATACATAAAAGTGCCACACCAAGCTCACAGTGTAGATACGGAAACTAGATCTCACAACAGCTGCTTTATTTGGTAAGTGATCTCAAGGAATAGGAGAGGGGAGGTGGAAGAGTGACACTGGACTGGAAGGAAAGCCAAATCAAGGGTGGGTTATAAAGCTGACCACCACTATGGGTAACTGAGGTGTTCTTTCTAGAAATCCTTCCAAAGAGCCATGTAGAATGAACCTCATCATTGTCTGCCTGAGGGAGATAAGATGGAAGCATTTATCCACGGCTTCCCTCCCCACTGGTCAAGGGTGTTCAGTTCCTCCTATTTCCAGGTTCGCACATTTGACAGAAGGGCTAAGAAGGCTGCTGCCGGTGTCCCACTGACTACAGCAGAGAAGCCTCAGGGCAGAAAACAGCTTGACAGAGCAGCTGGAGTGAGCTGCTGGAATGTAACTGAAGTGAAAAGGAGGAGGTGAGAGGGTGAGCATACATGCACCTTATATAATATAATGTTGTGTAACTTTAGAGATGGAAATATCTAGTTTTTCCAGCTGTGACTTTCTTGTTAATTAAATGTTATAAGACCCATGAGTAAGAGCAATTGTAACAGAAAAGGCCAAATGGAAGCCCCTGAAACTGCCAAACCCCCATCCAGCCAAGACAGTAAATAAAAACCATATCACATCTCCAAGGGACATAAAAGAGATTACAGCCACCCTCAAAGATTTAAAGGATGCAAGGGTAGTGGTTCCCAATGAGTTACCATTCTGGCATCTATAAAAACCAGATGGTAAATGAATGTGTACTTTTTTAGTTTAACAAAGGAGTAGTCCCAATTGCAGCTACTGCCCTGGGTGTGATATCTTTACTAGAGAAGATTAACACAGCCTCGAGTATGTAGTATGCCATCATTGATCTGATGAAAATAGTCTTTTCATACCAATCAAAAAAGAGGATCAATGCAGTTTGCATTAGCAGGAAATGACAATGGTATAAATTCACAGGATTGCTCCAGGACTATATTAGTTCTTCTCTTATTTTCTGTCATAGGGATCTATACTATTCAGTCATTTCACAACAATTACATTGGTCTACTATTTTGAGGATGCATGATAATGAGCCAGATGTGGCATGTACTGTAGATGCCTTAATAGATATGTATAATCCAGAGGGCACAACATTCACACTATGAAGACCCAGAGGCCTGCCAGATTAGGACAGGACATGTACTGATGGCCCCTTCAAAGTAAAAAGTAGTTTGCTGCATCTTTCACTGCCTACTTGTAAGAAAGAAGCACTAACCACTTGTTAGGCTCCTTCGGTTTTGCTTGCAGAACATTCCACACTGGTGGAATGCAGCTCCTGGCAGGCCACTGGGCCCCTATAGGCTGAGTACCTCACCACAGGACACCAAGTGGCCGTGTGGCCAGAACAGCTCATCATGAGCCAGATGATCTCAAAGCCCCAAGTTATAAGGATAGGTGGGCTCAACCGGAATCTACTGTAAGAGAGTACACAGGAGAGTGTATTTGAACAGGTACATGAGGCACAGATAAGCTGCAGGAAGGGTGGCCAGGCCCCCCCAATTCCCCTGCTGTGTCACTGACTGACATCTCTTCCTTGGCTCTCACCCATGACCTCATGGTGGTTTTTCTGTGTCTAGCTAACAGAGGAGAGGAACTCAAGCTTGATTCATAGATAGGTCAGCTTGGTGAAGTTGGTAGGGGTTGATAATGGACTAATGCCCACAACACTCCCATTCACAAGTGACTTTGAAAGATAATGGTGTGGGCAAAGACAGCAGTGAGGGAAATCCTCTCAATGGAAAAGCCATTTTTTAAAAAAATATTAAATTGCCTTTGTATATATTTATGTATTAACCTTCTTATGTGTACTACCTCTACTTACAGATTTATATGGGGCTTATAAATATTTTTATTGAGTATTGTTTAAGTGATCTGGATTTAAATCACATCATCAGTTTGAAAAAATAGGCATTTTGATGTTATTATTAACAATGTTGGCTGGGTGTAGTGGCTTACACCTGTAATCCCAGCACTTTGGGAAGCTGGGAAGTTGGGAGGATCTCTTGAGCCCGGGAGTTTGAGACCAGCCTAGGCAACATAGCGAGACCTAGTCTGTACAAAAAAAATTTAAAAATTAGCCAGGTGTGATGGTGCATGCCTGTAGTCCCAGCCACTTGGGAGGCTGAGGTGGGAGGATTGCTTCAGCTAGGGAGGTTAAGGCTACAGTGGGCCGTAATCACACCACTGCACTCCAGCCTGGGCAACAGAGTGAGACCTTGTCTCAAAAAACAAACAAAAAAACAAACAAACAAAAACAACGTTAGTAGGAGAGAATAGAAGGAGAAGACTTCTAAGACCATATGGAAATCATGCATAAGAAATAATAGGCTCTTAGGGAATTCTATTATTATTGCCTCAGCAAGAGGAGATTTGGTAAATCTTGGCAAAACAAGAAGGAAAATTGAAATAGGAGAAAGACAACATTTCAGAAACAAACAAATGCAGCTTTGAGTCAAGGCTCTGTCACTTCCTGAGAATTGAGTTTGGAAAAGTTATTTAACCTCTCTGGACCTCAGTTTCCTCCTTTGTAAAATGAGACTGATGATACTTTAACTAGGTTCTTGACGGGCATGCCAAGTACAGTTGTACAGCCTGTGAACAAACGAACCTAGTGGAAAAGGTGAGAAGGGACTAGCATCTCAGCTGGGCTCAGATCACTGGGCAGCATCTACCTCACAGAAATTCTGTTTCTAGTTTGCACAAGGCCTCTATAGGTTACCTCTTGCCTAGTTGTTCTAAGGATTTAAGAGACATCACATTTATAAAGCACTTAGTAAGGAGCAATCAATGGTAGCTGCTATTGTATTCTGTCAGTTACTGAAAACCTACACTGCAAATAGAAGTCAGGACCCAGCCCTGTGTGATAGAGACGGCCACAACAGGAAGGGCAGGTCTCTGACAGAGTCCGCTTCCCCGGGGACTCTAAAGGACAGAAGGGCAGGGACCTGTCTTACTCACCTCTGATGTTCCAGGCAGTTAGCAGACAATAAACTTTTGTTGAGTGATTGAGTAAATAGAAGGATCCTCTTCCTTTTTGTTTTTGAAAAAGTAACAGTAATAAAAGCATCTTTGAAAATACTATCTTGGATGTGTTCTTGAACACCTTCTTCTCCTACGTTGGTTTTCAGTTGGCCAGTTCTCAGACTGAGTTTTCTCGTTTTGAGGCCACTTACAGGGTAAATTTAGGTGTGTGTTCACAGTAAGTCACTTCACTGTCTTACTTTTAGAAAGAGAATCCTCCAATAACGAAACCAAGCAATAACAACTCCAGAGATTCTCTAAGCTTGTTCTTTGTCGTGTTTGCCATGTAATCAAACTTTCAGCCCCACAGAAGTGGAACTAAACCACCCATTATGTTATATTGATCAAACTTAAGTTTGATTTCTTTAGTCTTTCAGCTGACGCTTGTTGTCTCTTCCTTTCTTTTAGATTACTGAATGAGTCCGGCTCTTTAAATTACGCTTACTGAACTCTGTGATTGCCGAGGACAGCAACTAGGACTGGAAGAAACTGTCGGCCGAGATAAGTGGTAGAAGAGCCCTCTCATGGTCCCACCCAGACTCTTCCTCATCTTCCAATGTGCAGTGGAGACTCAAACCACACCATGACCCCGTTAGCAGCATAGGGAGGTTCCAGAATGGTCCTCTTCAGTGATAAAGAGGGGATGCATCTGAGGTATCATTGAAACTGTCTTCCCCTAAACAAAACTAGAAATAGAATCTAGCAAAATAATCTTTTCAGTTTAACAAATTTAATTTTTCTATAGCTGCCTCTGAGTTAGGCAACTAGCTCTAAAATACGACGTGATGCAATAAAATGCAATATGGCTTGCTAATATGGATCATTTATTCTGTTTGTGTCCTACCCCTGTTCCACTGCTGGGTTGAATCCCTCACCTTCTCTTAGTTCACCAGTGACTAGGCTCATTAACTTGTCAGAATTAAACTTTACATGTTGTGCTGCTAGTTTTTTTTTTTTTCTTTAACACAAAACTATTTTTATTTCTTTTTAAAAATTTCAACTTTGACTTTAGATGTATAGGGTACATGTGCAGGCTTGTTACCTTGATATATTGTGTGATGCTGAGGTGTGGGGTACGATTGACCCCTTCACCCAGGTAGTGAGGATAGTACCCAATAGGTAGTTTTCCAGCCCTTGTCCCTCTCCCTTCTTCCCCATTCTTGCAGTTTCCAGTATCTATTGTTCTTATGTTTGTATCCATGTGTACCCAATATTTAGCTCCCACTTATAAGTAAGAGCATGTGGTATTTGGTTTTCTGTTCCTGCGTTAATTCTCTTAGAATAATGGCCTCCAGCTGCATCCTTGTTGCTACAAAGGATATAATTTTGTTCTTTTCGTGGCTGCATAGTATTCCATGGTGTGTAAGTACCACATTTTCTTTATCCAATCCACCATGGATGGGCACCTAGGTTCATTTCAAGTCTTTGCTATTGTGACTAGTGCTGTGATGGACATACAAGTGCATGTGTCTTTTTGGTAGAATGATTTCTTTTCCTTTGAGTATATACTCAGGAATGGGATTTCTGGGTTGAATGGTAGCTCTGTTTTAAGTTCTTTGAGAAATCTCCAAACTGCTTCTCATAGTGGCTGAACTAATTTATTAATACATTCCTACCAGCAACGTATAAGTGTTCCTTTTTCTCTGAAGCCTTGTCAGCATCCATTATTTTTTTGCTTTTTTAATAGCCATTCCAACTAGTGTGAGATGGCATTTATTGTGGTTTTTGACTTGCATTTCTTTGATGATTAGTCATGATGAGCATTTTTTAACGTTTGTTCGCTACCTGTATGTCTTCTTTTGAGAAGTGTCTGTTTATGCCCTTTGCTCATTTTTTAATGGAGTTGTTTTTTCGCTTGTTGACATGTTTAAGTTCCTTATAGATTCTGGATATTAGACCTTTGTTGGATGCATAGTTTGTGAAAATTTTCTCCCATTTCTGTAGGTTGTCTGTTTACTCTGTTGATAGTTTATTTTGCTGGGCAGAAGCTCTTTAGTTTAATTAGGTCCCACTTGTTAATTTTTGGTTTTGTGATTGCTTTTGAGGTCTTAGCCATAAATTATTTGCCAAGGCTGATGTCCAGAATGGTATTTCCTAGATTTTTTCTGGGATTTTTATAGTTTGAGTTCTAACATTTAAATATTTGACCAGTCTTGAGTTCATTTTTATACATGGTGACAGGTAGGGATCTACTTTTATTCTTCTGCATATGACCAGTCAGTTATCCTAGCATCATTTATTGAAAAGGAAGTCCTTTCCCCATTGCTTATTTTTGTCAGCTTTGTCAAAGATCAATTGGTTATAGGTGTATGATTTTATTTCTGGGTTCTCTATTCTGTTCCATTGGTCTGTGTGTTTGTTTGTACCAGTGCCATGCTGTTTTGGTTACTGTAGCCTTATAGAATAATTTGCAGTCAGGTAATGTGATGCTTCTGGCTTTGTTCTTTTTGCTTAGGATTGCTTTGGCAATTCAGGATCTTTTTTGGTTCCATGTGAATTTTAGGATAGTTTTTTCTAATTCTTTGAAAAATGACATTGGTAGTTTGATAGGAATAGTGTTGACTCTGTAGATTGATTTGGGCAATATGGCCACTTTAACAATATTGATTCTACCAATTTATGAGCAAGAAAGCTTTTTCCATTTGTTTGTGTCATCTCTGATTTCTTTCAGCAGTGTTTTGTAGGTCTCCTTATAGAGATCTTTCACCTCCTTGGTTAAAGCTGTATTCCTAGGTATTTTATTTTTTGCAGCTATTGTAAATGGGATTGCATTTTTGATTTGGCTTGAACATTATTGGTGTATAAAAATACTAGTGATTTTTGTACATTGGTTTTGTATCCAGAACCTTCACTGAAGTTGTTTATCAGTTTCAGGAGCCTTTTGGCAGAGTCTTCAGGGTTTTCTAGGTATAGAATCATATCGTCACAGAAGAGAAATAGTTTAACTTCTTTTCCTATTTGGATGCCTTTTATTTCTTTCTCTTGCTTGATTGCTCCAGCTAGGACTTCCAGTACTATGTTGAATAGGGGTGGTGACAGTGGGCATTTTTGTCTTGTTCTAGTTCTTAAGAGGAATGCTTCCGGCTTTTGCACACTCAGAATGATATTGGCTGTAGGTCTGTCATGGATGGCTCTTATTATTTTTAGGTATGTTCCTTCGATAGTGCTGCTTGTTTCAAACACTGTTGAGAATTCCAGTCCCTGTAACTAACAGCAAAATTTTCCACAGAAGAGCAGCCTCAGTGAGCATAAGAAGGGGCCTTTGTTCTTCCTCAAAACAACTAACCCGTCTTGTAAATAGGCCTGCCATCCAACCCCAGAGACTTCTAAAGAGTTTTGTCCTTGGAGCTTTCTTTAGTTCCTCTGAGCATGTTTCATTGTAACAGTGGGCTAGGTCTTCCGCTGGTTTGAACCGCCTGTTTTGAGGCTGCTTTTAGGACAGCTGCTTTTAAGTTAATCTTTACATTCACTGACTTTGATGGAAAACAAACAGTATTATGTTGTTGCTTCTATATGAGCACAGGATTTCTTAGGATTAACTCTATTCAAGCCTAAATAGCAAACTTTTGGGCAAACATTTAAGAGAGTACATCACTGTAAATGCAGTTTATAATTTTTTTCTCATTAAATGAATTATATTCAGCAGATTTTCTTTACAGGAAAATGTTAGAAGAAAGTTTAAAAATTACATTCTGCACGATCATTATATTTTGGAATGCTGCATTCGAAAATCACAAAAGATTTGAAAAGAGAAGGATACCAATCCTCAGGTATGATTTTCTGTTTTTGATTCTAATAAAATAATGCCAGGTGTTCTGTTCCTGATCTATGGAGAAGTTCTAGGTTCTTTTAATATCAAAATCCTTCCCAATGCCTATCAAGTTATCTTTCTGAGATACCCCCCAGGCTTCCCAATTAACTTCACAAACCCCACTTCACAGATTACCCAAAATAACAGAAAGAGGCCTTGTAAGGGAATGATTAAGAGCATGAGCCTGATGTGAGACTAGCTCTACTCCTTACTACCTATATGACAATGAGCAAGTTGCCTAAACTCTGTGCCTCATTTTCCCATCGTCAAATGGGAATAGGAACAATACATGCCTCAGAGAGTTATCAGGATTAAATGAGTTAATATTTCTAAAGGGGTTAGAATAGTGCTTGGCAGGAATTACTACATAAATGTTGTTAAATTAAATTTTACCTAAGTCTAATCCTGACTTGCTTTTTCTCTTCAAAATCAGAAGGATTTATATCCCATAAATTTAGTGGAAAAAATGGTTAGTAATTTTTAATGCTGTTTATATAAATAACATATATAATAAGTATCTTCAGGCTGGGTGTGGTGGCTCACACCTGTAATCTCAGCACTTTGAGAGGCTGAGATGGGCGCATTACTTGAGGCCAGGAGTCTGACCACCAGTCTGGCCAACATGGTAAAACCCCGTCTCTACTAAAAATACAAAAATCAGCCAGACATGGTAGTGTGTACCTGTAGTCCCAGCAACTAGGAAGGCTGAGGCAGAAGAATTGCTCGAACCCAAGATATGGAGGTTGCAA
>NW_012107430.1:663814-672361 GCF_000951045.1 Mandrillus leucophaeus
AAAATGAAGAAATATACTGAATTCCTCTAATTAAATATAATCACAATTTTCATGAACCTCAAAGTTATCAAGGAAGAGTTATTTTAACCCATTGCCTTAGATATCATAAGATACAAAAGGTATTTTAAACAATTTCACATTTATCAGCTTGTATATTTTAATCATTTGTTCTCATTTTTATCATACATTAGTTGTGGAGAAGTAGTATAGTGTTGGTTTGTCTTATGTAATCTGACTTTTAAAACAATTCATTACACTAAATTTGAGAATTGAGGTAGATATTTTACAGATAAAATAATTTTTAATTATGTTTTTTCAATCTAGCAAATAACAGAAATAAAAAGTTTTAAGGGATTATTTGTGAGGCAAGATAGATAACTACTTAAATTGGATAGAATTTCCAGGAGTCAGAGAGAAAAGTTATATATAATACCATCTTACCATTACTGTTATTAGGGAGATTTTATTAGGTCACTTCTGATTTTTGCCCTTCTTCAAGTGTGACTTTGTTTATTCTCAAACGGACTTGTTGGTGTCTTCCAATCTCATGTCAGGCTTAAGTAAAATCTGCGTGTTCCTCTTTTTTTTTTTTTTTTTTTTTTTACTATGTTGAAGATTATCCTTCCTCTCTCATACTAAGAATCATAAACCTAAAAGCCAAAATACAGTACACCAGGAAACTAATAATTTGATATATTTAAAATGTATAGATTTGAGAAATGTCAACTGATTTTTGTTCCCCAACAGAACTGAAAAAAAAACCCATTTCTGCCTCTTGTTGAATCAACTGTTAACCTTCTAACTCACACATTTTTTAAGCATTAGAAATACGCGTTTTAACCTTGCTAAGTCTGTGCAATCATCTTCTCTAGCTATCTTGTTTCTTTGTTCCTAAGAGGAATTCCCACTGGATTATTGAAAACTTTCTGCCTTGCTTTCCTTAAATCTGTTCTCAGGTTTAGAAAAAAAGGTTCTGAAAAGAAGATGACCCAGTTTTCTAGAGTGAATAAAACTTTTTTCACCATAGTGGAAATCTTACAGTATTTTTTTCAAAGTTGTAAGATGGTGAGGAAAGGGTATTTTTTTCTTCTTATTAGAGGTATTGAATAAAAGACATATAATGTCAAAAATCTCACTTAGAAAATCTATGAACCAAAAATCTGTACAGACAGCCCAGAAAACTACAAGGAGGTTAAAAAAAAAGAAAGAAGTGAGGCAAAGCCTCTTTCTCTTGTAATCTAGCTTCTCTATGTATTGAAAGACTCAATGTGGCTTTCTATTTCAAATCTTACACTATAAAGACATTTGATTAACCGGCGGTATTAGGTTAATAAAATATTTTACTCAAGAAAACAGCCCTCTTATGCCATATAAAAAGGGAAAAATATTCAAATAGAACTCAGAATAGAAAGTACTAAACTCTTTTACTCTATGTAAGGAAATTACCAGTTTTTTTTCTGTAAGATTGGTAGTTTTTCATATTCTTTCTCATATGCAGTTCCCCTTAAATTTATTGCCCTTTTATCTTCTGCTAAATCCACAAGAGACATTTTAAAGATGTTCTCTTACAGTACCTAAGAAGTTAACTAAGTTTTTTTTACTGTCTCCATCCAGGAATCCATTCCAATTACTTACTTTAAAATTTTTAATTCATCCATTTATTGATTGATTCACAAATACTTAAGGAGTGCCCACGATGTTTCAGTGACTGGGTTAGGCTCTAGGGATACCATGCATGGTGAGCATGAACAGGCACAGCTCACACGCTTATGGAGCTGAAAGGCAAATGAAGTATTCAGGTATGAATCAAATGATCACACTAGTTAGTGGAGGCAGAATTACGAGCTGAGGTTCATGTTCTGAAAAAAAGAACCGTGTCTCAGAAAGTGGACCCTCACTTAGAGTAGGAGACAGGGAGAGCTTCCCTGGGGAAACAAAACCAAATGAGGGCATCACACCAAAATGAGGCTGAGCCTAAGATTTAATCTCTTTTCATAAAAACATTGCAGGAAGCCAACCAGACTGTTAATTCTAAAGGTGAGCAGAACAAAATTTCATCTGAGCCCATTTTCTGACCAAAAGTATTTCTTCTTTTCTCATAGGAAATGCTTAGCATATCTCATCAGAGCATTATACACAGTAGTTTTTTGTTCCCGGTCTGTTTCCATGTATTTAAGTAAGAAAAAGAGTGAAAAAAATTCTCAGCATTTTTTCACCATTTTGTTTCTCTGTCAAATAAATTATCTTTTTGAAATATTTTCTATATTTAAAAAAAGATGTTTCATGGATTCTTATTTGCAAATCTATTCCACAATATTGCTATTACAGATTCCAATTTATTCTTTCTCACCCTCTTAGGAAACCTGTAACTATATATCAAATTACTGCTCACTTATGTTTCATTAAGTGGAACAACTTAGATAATTTTTATTTCTACTTGTTGCTTTATTACTATTTTAAATCATTGTGAAGAAGACACTTTTATTTTAATTTACTGTTTGAGACAGGGTCTCATTCTGTCACCCAGGCTGGAGTGCAGTGTTGTGATCTCAGCTCACTGCAGCCTCCACCTCCCAGGCTCAGGCGATCATCCCACCTCAGCCTCCCGAGTAGCTGGATCCACAGTCACGCACCACCACGCCCGGCTAATTTTTTTGTATTTTTTGTAGAGACGGGATGTCGCCACGTTGCCCAGGCTGGTCTTGAACTCCTAAGCTCAAGCGATCTGCCTGCCTCGGCCTCCCAGGGTGCTGGCCTTATGGGTGTTAGCCACATGCCCAGCCAGAAGATACTTTTACATCAGACTTTCTCTAAAACTCCAAATATATTTGATCCCTTTTTACCTGGTTACTTTTATCTGTTGTTTTTATTTTTAATTTCTTTTGAAACAGGGTTTCACTCTGTCGCTCAGGTTGGAGTGCAGTGGCGCAAATCTTAGCTCACTGCAGCCTTCAGCTTCTGGGCTCAAGCAATCCTCCCACCTCAGCCTTCTGAATACCTGGAACTACTGGTGCATGCTCCATGCCCAGCTAATTTTTAAATTTTTTGTATAGATGGGGGTCTCATTTTGTCCCTAAGGCTGGTCTTGAACCCTTGGCCTTAAGCAATCCTCCAGCCTTGGACTCCCAAAGTGCTGAGATTGTAGGCATGAGACACTGTGCCTAGCCTCTTTTTATTTTTTTAAAGTTTATTCTTATTACAAAGCAAATACATGTCCTATCGAGAAAATAAGATTTTTAGTAGTAAAACACAATAAAACTTACCAATCCTGCACCAGAGATAACCACCATTAATATTTTGTTGTACGCCTACATATAACTTTATTTTTATATAATTTGCTGTGTTTTCTCAGGATTTTCATGAGGTAGTTGAGTAAGCAAAAATGACAGTACTTTTTTTCTTGGTTGTAATGATCTATTTATGGATTTTGTTTGTTTGTTTGTTTGAGATGGAGTCTTGCCCTATCACTCAGGCTGGAGTGCAATGGCGTGATCTCGGCTCACTGCAACCTCCACCTCCTGGGTTCAAGCAATTCTCCTGTCTCAGCCTCCTGAATAGCTGGGATTACAGGCGTGTGCCACCACACCCAGCTAATTTTTGTATTTTTAGTAGAGACGAGGTTTTGCTGTGTTCACCAGACTAGTCTTGAACTCCTGACCTCAAGTGATCTTCTGGACTCGGCCTCCTAAAGTGCTGGGATTACAGGCATGAGCCACTGCCCCTGGCCTATTTCTGGATTATTATTTGATCCAAATTTTTGTCAAATATCAAATTCTGTAAACCTTGAGTAGCTATTGTGTAGCTATTACAAAAATGGCATGATTCTTTTCTAAAACTATCACATAAATAATATTGCTACCAGGTTAAAAAAATAGAGGTTTGTCTTATTTCAGTAATTTTACTCTAATTTTTTTATCTTTATTTTAAATTCTACTGGTTTTTTGCCTTATCTCATAAATTTCATATTTTTGCTATCAACACAGCATTTCAGTCTGTAGAGATCATTAGAAATCTCATTTTAGCTAACCCTCCTATTTTTGTGTCATCAACAAATTTGAAAATAATCTCTTCAAAGCCTTCATATAGATCATTAGTGAAAATGTTGAGCATTCTGTAGAGTGAGTTAAGGCTGCCTAAGGGACAAAGACCAGGAGCAAAGTGGCTCCCCAGCACAACTCTAGTGAAGACAACAGAAGGAAAAATAAGAAAGAGGCCAATGGAAGCAGTAAAGACTTATTATGGTTCCATAGTTGGAAGTCCAGCATATGAGAAGGGAGAGAACTAAACCTACGCTGCATATAAAAAATGGCACCCACAGTGAGAATCGGTGGAAGAATGCAGAAACCAATTCAAACAAATCCATACAAATATTTGATGGTACATAAGGAAGTGCTATATATGAAATTGCAAAAGGTTGCATGTAAGTTTGTCTGGAATATTACAATACAAATACATGCTTTTCAGCCAGGCTCGGTAGCTCACGCCTGCAATTCCAGAACTTTAGGATGTTGAGGCAGGCAGATGGCTTGAGACCAGGAGTTTGAGACCAGCCTGGGCAACATAGTGAGACATCATCTCTACAAAAAATACAAAAACTAGCTGGGCATGGTGGTGCATGCCTGAGGTCCCAGCTCCCAAATACAGGAGGCTGAGGTGGGAGGATGGCTTGAGCCCAGGAGGCCAAGGCTACAGTGAGCTATGATTGCACCACTGCACTCCAGCCTGGGTGACGAAGTGAGACCCTGGATTTGAAAAAAAAAAAAAAAAAAAAAAAGATACATGCTCTTCAGAGCCATTTAGAAGATGGAAGGAAGACTATTAGCTAGCTTACATGACACCTCTTTGCGAATTTGAAAAAGATGCCTCCTCCTCCTGGCTGACATAGCCCACACAAGGACTTAGTGCGTGACAAGGAGAGCACAGGTGGAACCAGCCCTCACTCACACCTTAGCCAGGTGCCCCTGTGCACTGATCAGTGAGGTTTGCTGGGTCTCTCCACACCCAGTTTCAGCTTTGCTAGCTGGCTGTCTGTTAAGTTCTGATGATAGGGGCGCTAGAGGGAGACTGAAAGGTGGGAGGAGGAAGAAGGAA
Organism: Mandrillus leucophaeus; assembly: GCF_000951045.1. Classification (NCBI taxonomy): domain Eukaryota; kingdom Metazoa; phylum Chordata; class Mammalia; order Primates; family Cercopithecidae; genus Mandrillus; species Mandrillus leucophaeus. The sequence continues at coordinate 668,906 of NW_012107430.1, forward strand.
CACACTTCATCCTGTGAGCTTCCTGTTTGCTTGTGGTTCTTGCTACAGGCACCCTATTAACTCTGCTTCGTCATAGCAGCAGTTGGGTCCAGTTTTCAGTTTCCCTACCACCTACAGAACTAACTGGACTGCACCCCACCTCCCCACCAAGAGACACCAGCACCAAACCCCTCCTCAGAGACAGATCCCAGCTCCAAGAGACACTGCCTCCAAACTCAAAGACAGCACCACCAACTGAGCAGCACCTTTCTCCTCAGATGTCTGAGTTTCAGCTTCACGCCACCACTCCTCCAAGTTTCTACATTTTAAGAATTCCAGCCTCTTACTTTTGTTCCCTCAGACCTAGAAGTGATTAAGAGTTCCCTGCAGTTGCTACCTCTGTAATCTCTTAGATTTTTCTTTTCACCTTTTCAGTTACCAGGTTGACAATTTTATACTTTGTTGACAATTCTTTTTTTTTTTTGAGATGGAGTCTCATTCTGTCACCCAGGCTGGAATGCATGGAGTGCAGTGGCTCAATCTCAGCTCACTGCAACCTCCGCCCTCCCCACCCCAGGTTCAAGTGCCTGGCCCATTGACAATTCTTTATATTAAATTATATTTATTGGTGGGGCGCAGTGGCTCACGCCTGTAATCCCAGCACCTTAGGAGGCCCAGGTGGGCCAATCACTTGAGGTCAGGAGTTCCAGACCAGCCTGGCCAACATGGTGAAACTCCATCTCTACTAAAAATACAAAAATTGGCTGGGTTTGGTGGTGGGCGCCTATGGTACCAACTACTCTGGAGGCTGAGGCAGGAGAATTGCTTGAACCCCAGAGGCAGAGATTGTAGTGAGCCAAGATCACACCACTGCACTCTGGCCTGGGCCACAGAGTAAGTAAGACTCTGTCTCAATAAATAAATACAAAAAATAAAAATTATATTTATTCAGGTAACTCTGTATAGTTCCTGTCTCTTGACTGAACCCTGAGTAGCACAAAGGAGAAAATAAATTAGAGCAATAAACCACCATAATCTAAATGCATTATTTTTCTTCAGGCATTACTTGGACTGTTCTAACATCAAAACTGCTTGATAAGAGGAAACAACTTTCCAGCAGACTCGAGTTGGCGATCTTGCCAGAATTAAGGCTGTCACATACTGAAGGGCTAGCTGGCTTAGTTGGACTCCTGGTAGGAGAATGATAAAACCAGCCTATATCTTTCCAAAGGGGATGTACTAATCAGAAATAGGTTATTCTGCAGTAAACACCAGTCCTCTGACTAGTGATGACTTACAGCAATACACGTTTCTCTCTCTTGGAGGTTTTATAGCAACTGAGGATCCATCGCACCTTTGTTCCATGGCTCTTCTCCAAATATCTTTTTCATTTCACTGGGGACCTAAGCTGAAGGTATTGCCCCTACCCTTGTCTCACGGCAAAGGGAAGGGAATAAGAGTGGGATCATGCAATGGCTCACAAGCCTTCTGCTTTAAGGTGGTGTAAGTCACCTCCTCTTGCATTCCATTGGTTAAAGCAAACCATATAGCCAAACCTGCTCTCAGTGGGGCATTTTGGGTTAATAGTTAACAAAATCTTTTCTCTGCTGCATATGAATTTGACCTTTAGTTAACATTCTAGCTCTGTTCCCCATAACCAGATTAGAGTACTATGTTAACAGTATTACTCAGCAACATTGCTTATATTAAAAATGATCTCTGATTGGAAATTGCATCTGGGCTGGAAGGAACCATAAATGCACTATAAATACTTGGTGGAGATTGTAGCTTCTAGCATCCTTGAATGTGCTGACTGTTTTAATTGGGCATGTGTGGTGATGCCAGAAATGACACCTCTGAAGTTTGTTACAGGAGATATTGGCTCCTGAAGGGAATGAGACCCTAAGTCAGGGTGGTTCCAGCACTTGTCTCATATGGATCACACCTTCATGCATTTGAGCTGTCTCTGGGCAGCTGCATAATTTGGAAGGATACCTGACACCACCTGTAGTTAATTGTGATTCCTGTCTCATGTTTTCGTCCGTCTGTCTGTCTGTCTTTCTTTCTTTCTTTCTTTCTTTCTTTCTTTCTTTCTTTCTTTCTTTCTTTCTTTCTCTCTCTCTCTCTTTCTTTCTCTCTCTCTTTCTCTCTCTCTCTCTCTCTCTTTCTTTCTCTCTCTCTCTTTCTCTCTCTTTCTCTCTCTCTCTCTCTCTCTTTCTTGTCTTGAGACAGAGTCTTGCTCAGTTGCCAAGGCTGGAGTGCAGTGGCGCGATCTCAGCTCGCTGCAACCTCCACCTCCCGGATTCAAACGATCCTCCCACCTCAGCCCCCTGATAGCGGGAATTACAGGCACCTGCCACAAAGCACGGCTAATTTTTTATTTTTAGTAGAGACAGTGTTTAGCAGTGTTGGCTAGGCTGGTCTCGAACTCCTAACCTCAAGTGATCTGCCCTCGACAACCTCCCAAAATGCTGGGATTACAGGCATGAGCCACCATGCCCAACCCTGTCCCATGTTTTTCTCAGTGACTCTGATGCCAAAGAGGTCTACATTAGTTTTGTGAGTTTGAATGTTGACTTGAACATAATAATAGGTTTGATGCCATTGTGGGCACTGCAGGCAGAAATTCACATTCTGCCACAAGACATCAATATAAAAATGGATGTTCTTCTAACTGAAAGATGAGCAGATAATTAGAAACAATAACAGTAGGAGATTCTCCTAGAGGACCTAGGTACTTTTCATTAGACAACAGATTCATAGAAAACTATTGATCCACAGAGGAAAAATGGAAAGAGAAACAGGTTTGTGGCTCAGAGAAACCTCAGTTAGAAAGCTGGCTCTGCTGCATCCTGCCTGTAACCTGGGTGAGTTGCTTTACCCCTCTGAGCATCAGAATTCTCATCTATAAATTTACTATTATTTCAGGCATTTTAATTAATTAATTTATTTTTTAAATTTTTTATTATACTTTAAGTTCTATGGTACATGTGCACCACATGCAGGTTTGTTACATATGTATACATGTGCCATGTTGGTGTGCTGCACCCATTAACTCATCATTTACATTAGGTATATCTCCTAATGCTATCCCTCTCCCCTCCCCCCATCCCACAACAGGCCCCAGTGTCTGATGTTCCCCTTCCTGTGTCCAAGTGTTCTCATTGCTCAATTCCCAACTATGAGTGAGAACATGAGGTGTTTGGTTTTCTGTTCTTGTGATAGTGTGCTAAAAATGATGGTTTCCAGCTGCATCCATGTCCCTACAAAGGATATGAACTCATCCTTTTTTATGGCTGCATAGTATTCCATAGTGTATATGTACCACCTTTTCTTAATCCAGTCTGTCATTGATGGACAGTTGGGTTGGTTCCAAGTCTTTGCTATTGTGAATAGTGCCTCAGTAAACATATGTGTGCATGTGTCTTTAAAGCAGCATGATTTATAATCCTTTGAGTATATACCCAGTAATGGGAT
>NW_012107430.1:672411-675237 GCF_000951045.1 Mandrillus leucophaeus
GAAACAGAATTCTTTCACAGGTGAATGTTTACAATTATTTTACTAGGCTTGGGTCTCAGTCTAAGAGAGTTTAATTTATAAATTCTTTCATTTTACCTGTTTATTATATTTCACTAATTAGTTCATGTATTTCTGAAAACAACATCAGGGATCCCATCGTCCCTTCAATCAGCTTGAGGTGATTTTAATCAACAGGTGACACACACACAATGAATGCACATGCCACTAAAACATCATCACAGCAAAACAACACAAGCCAGAAAGCAACAGGCCACGGACCCCATCACCCAACGTCTACTACACCTTCAGTGACTCCCATTTTTGTTCCATCCACTGCTTTTCATACTGCATCTGACCCACCTTGATTTTCATGCTAGAAAGTTTGGCCATTAAAGACTGGTAGAGAGACAGAGGAGTGAAAGAAAACTACAGATAGAAAAAGACATACTAAATAACCCAGAAAATAGTACCAGTTTATAAAGGAGGTTAGATACAACTCAGAGAAAGGGGAGGTTATGTTCTGTTGGATGAGTTAAGCCTTGTTTTTAAATTCGGATCAGTGGTGTTTAAATTCAAGAAGGTTTCAGCTTGGGGGGAACTTCATTTACTTTTATAATACCTTCTTTATCATATACTAAGTAGAAAACATGTTATTTATATTATTGGTCATAGATGAACAGTGGAGCCATTTGTTTGAAAATGTTAACCCGTGAGAAAAACTTACTTTGGTTGATTTAAGCTTTTTTTCATACTGAAGTCTCTCACTGTCCATTTCACTGACTTTTAACCTCAAATCATTGATCTCCTGAATCAGTCCCTGTCCAAGAAGAAACAAGAAAGTGCATTAGGAAAGTGGTAACACAGTTACCTATACCTACAAAATAGCAGCTTGGACATCTTAAGAAGTCACCAGCTCCTAGAGTTAAAGTTGAATGAATCAGATGAGACAAATAGAAATAAATCTACCTCCTTAATAAACAAAGCATTGGCTGGGAGCGGTGGCTCACGCCTGTAATCCCAGCACTTTGGGAGGCCAAGATAGGTGAATCACAAGGTCAGGAGATCAAGACCATCCTGGCCAACATGGTGAAACCCGTCTCTACTAAAATACAAAAAATTGGCCGGGTGTGGTGGCGCACGCCCATAGTCCCAGTTACTCAGGAGGCTGAAGCAGGAGAATCACTTGAACCCGGGAGGCAGAGGTTGCAGTGAGCTGAGATTGCGCTCTGTCAAAAACAAACAAACAAACAAAACCATTCCTTTAAATCCCCAATGCCTCTGCCCTAAAGTGATGGGTTTATGAAAATAAAAGGTGACTATAATTTTGATTAAGAAATGTAGCTTAATATCTATTATTTGTCAGATATTTCTATCTTAAAAATGACTCTATGAATGCTATTTCATACAGTGCTATTTCTATTCTATTTTATAGAATGCTATTTTATATTTTAAATATATCACATTCTTTAGTAAAGCCATTTACCTTTTGAACCTTCTCAGTGATACATGGATATTTTTTTTAATTTGTAATTTCTCCCTTTGTCCACAAAAATATGGATTGCTCATCAACCCAATATGGGAGAAAGAAATGAAAATTAAATCCTTTAAGCCCATGAATCCTTAAGATTCATGAAATAGCCAGGGAAATATTTTATTTTTGTTAAGTGGATGATAACAGGAACATGAGAATAGTCAAATCAGTTTTAATTTTGAGGACTATTTTAATTATTGTCATATATAACATCACAAAGTTTCTCAACTATTCTCTAATCTCTGGGTATGTGCATACATTTTAGCAATAGTGTTGGATATTTATTAGAAGCTTATCAGGGATTGAGTTTACTGTAAGTTTGATGACAATTCTCAACTGCAAAGTGGATGAGGGCCCTGCAGTTCACCTAATTATATAATTAGAAAATGAAAGAGAAACCAATCTTAATGTTTACATAACACAACACAATTTTACACCTTTTCTACTGCCACTTTTTATTTTATTTAGTGTCACTTTTAAAATAACCAATTTGCTCATAAAACTTGTCCAAGTATTCTGATAAATAGTGGTGTATTTTTGTCCAGAACCCAGAGTGTAGGAAAGAAAATTAGAGTGTTAAGCAATATTAACTCCTCCAAAAGAGACACTCAAATATCCTGCATGGGAGATGACTTATTTTTTACTACAAGCCACAAAGATACCTACAATGGTTACTATATTTCTGCTTCTCTCTCTTCTCTCTTTTTTTTTTTTTTTTTTTTTAATGATGGAGTCTTGCTCTGTCACCCAGGCTGAAGTGCAGTACCGCCATCTCAGCTCACTGCAACCTCAGCCTCCCGGATTCAAGACATTGTCCTGCCTCAGCCTCCACAGTAACTGGGATTACAGGCGCCTACCACCACACCCAGCTAGGTTTTGTATTTTTAGTAGAGACAAGGGTTTCACCATGTTGACCAAGCTGGTCTTTAACTCCTGACCTCAAGTGATCCACCCTCCTTAGACTCCCAAAGTGTTGGGATTACAGGCGTGAGCCACTGTGCCTGGCCAGCTTCTCTCTTTTTACAAAGACATGCATGTATTGCTGGGTCACAAATTCATAGACTACAGAACAAAATTGTCCAAGAATGCCAAAAATTACAAGTAGAACAATGCTATAAGGAAATAAAACTTTGTGAATAGAGATTATTTTAAACTCCCAAGTATAATGATTCAAGTTCACAAAGGCTAAGAGAAGGGATACTATAATGAAATACACTTCCCAATAAACCTATAGGCTTTTAAATTGTGGTCTCTTATAAAATGGGCAAAATATTACCTATCATAATTATACAACT
>NW_012107430.1:681697-683120 GCF_000951045.1 Mandrillus leucophaeus
TTAATGATGGAGTCTTGCTCTGTCACCCAGGCTGAAGTGCAGTGCCGCCATCTCAGCTCACTGCAACCTCAGCCTCCCAGGTTCAAGACATTCTCCTGCCTCAGCCTCCACAGTAACTGGGATTACAGGTGCCTACCACCACACCCAGCTAGTTTTTGTATTTTTAGTAGAGACAAGGGTTTCACCATGTTGACCAAGCTGGTCTTTAACTCCTGACCTCAAGTGATCCACCCTCCTTGGACTCCCAAAGTGTTGGGATTACAGGCATGAGCCACTGTGCCTGGCCAGCTTCTCTCTTTTTACAAAGACATGCATGTATTCCTAGGTCACAAATTCATAGACTACAGGACAAAATTGTCCAAGAATGCCAAATATTACAAGTAGAACAATGCTATAAGGAAATAAAACTTTGTGAATAGGGATTATTTTAAACTCCCAAGTATAATGATTCAAGTTCACAAAGGCTAAGAGAAGGGATTCTATAATGAAATACACTTCCCAATAAACCTATAGGCTTTTAAATTGTGGTCTCTTATAAAATGGGCAAAATATTACCTATCATAATTATACAACTACTCCTTAGGAGTCACTTAATAATCATACAATATTTCAATTAGATGATATATATTTTCTTCTTATGAATTAGGTCAAGAGCTGTTGGACATTATTCAATAACATATTTGTGATTCGTCATCTAACAGGTCGGAATTCAAGTTCAAAGAAAAAAATCACCTTTTCCCGGTTAACCATCATCCTTGCATAGTATGAGTCCTTAGTGATATTCATCAATACGATCCCTCAAAAAGGCTCTGCGATTTTGTGGTTATATAATGTAAGTATGTTTTCTATACAGATTTTTAAAATCCAATTATATAGTAAATAATCAGTGTGCCTAAAGAATAACTACTAGTAAAATCATGCATTTAAGCCCATTATTTACAAAATTAAGAAAACTAGTATGAATGGACAGATGCTCCAAATATCCTAAAGTCAAAAGTATTTCTAAAGGTTGATAAAAAGGATTAATATTTCATATCAAAAGTCTAAAACTAAAAATTGTCATTAGCATTTTGTGATAAAAAGTCAATGTAATCAAAGATTATCCTTAAAATGAAGCAGGATGAGGGCACGCAGTAATTAACTGCCTTCCTTGCACACCTCCAGAGAATTTCAACTTTGCCCTAGGAATGCATGTGTATGGGAGACAGAGACAGAGTGACAGACAGAGAGAGAGAGGAGAGACTGTATCACTCACCTCTGTGTCTCTGAACTTATCTTCATAATCCAATCTGTCCTTCTCTACAGCCGTCAGTTTCAACTTCAAGTTAGATATTTCAGCCATCAGATCCAACTTCTGAGTTTCTGAGAATGTCCTACCTAGAAGCTCCTATTGGAATTTAAAAGATACATTCAATAATTCTGG
>NW_012107430.1:683170-684923 GCF_000951045.1 Mandrillus leucophaeus
TTGGTCTATTCAGGGATTCAGCTTCTTCCTGTTTTAGTCTTGGGAGAGTGTATGAGTCCAGGAATTTATCCCTTTCTTCTGGGTTTTCTAGTTTATTTGCATAGAGGTGTTTATATTATTCTCTGATGGTAGTTTATATTTCTGTCGGGTTGGTAATGATATCCCCTTTATCATTTTTTATTGCATCTATTTGATTCTTCTCTCTTTTCTTCTTTATTAGTCTTGCTAGCAGTCTATAAATTTTGTTGATCTTTTCAAAAAACCAGCTCCTGCATTCCTTGATTTTTTGAAGGGTTTTTTGTGTGTCTATCTCCTTCAGTTCTGCTCTGATCTTAGTGATTTCTTGCCTTCTGCTAGCTTTTGAATGTGTTTGCTCTTGCTTCTCTAGTTCTTTTAATTGTGATGTTAGGGTGTCAGTTTTAGATCTTTCCTGCTTTTTCTTGTGGGCATTTAGTGCTATAAATTTCCTTCTACACACTGCTTTAAATGTGTCTCAGAGATTCTGGTATGTTGTGTCTTTGTTCTCATTGGTTTCAAAGAACGTCTTTATTTCTGCCTTCATTTTGTTATGTACCCAGTAGTCATTCAGAAGCAGGTTGTTCAGTTTCCATGTAGTTGAGCGGTTTTGATTGAGTTTCTTAATCCTGAGTTCTAGTTTGATTGCACTGTGGTCTGAGAGATAGTTTGTTATAATTTTTGTTCTTGTACATTTGCTGAGGAGTGCTTTACTTCCAAATATGTGGTCAATTTTGGAATAGGTGCTGAGAAGAATGCATATTCTGTTGATTTGGGATGGAGAGTTCTATAGATGTCTATTAGGTCCACTTGGTGCAGGCCTGAGTTCAGTTCCAGGATATCCTTGTTAACTCTCTTTCGTTGATCTATCTAATGTTGACAGTGGGATGTTAAAGTGTCCCATTATTATTGTGTGGGAGTCTAAGTCTCTTTGTAAGTCTCTAAGGACTTCCTTTATGAATCTCAGTGCTCCTGTGTTGGGTGCATATATATTTAGGACAGTTAGCTCTTCTTGTTGAATTGATCACTTTACCATTATGTAATGGCCTTCTTTGTCTCTTTTGATCTTTGTTGTTAAAGTCTGTTTTATCAGAGACTAGGATTGCAACCCCTGCCTTTTTTTGTTTTCCATTTGCTTGGTAGATCTTTCTCCCTCCCTTTATTTTGAGCCTATGTGTGTCTGTGCACGTGAGATGGGTCTCCTGATTACAGCACACTGATGGGTCTTGACTCTTTATCCAATTTGCCAGTCTATGTCTTTTAATTGGAGCATTTAGCCCATTTACATTTATGGTTAATATTGTTATGTGTGAATTTGATCTTGTCATTATGATGTTAGCTGGTTATTTTGCCCATTAGTTGATGCAGTTTCTTCCTAGCATCGATAGTCTTTACATTTTGGCATGTTTTTGAGTGGCTGGTACCAGTTGTCCCTTTCCATGTTTAGTGCTTCCTTCAGGAGCTCTTGTAAGGCAAGCCTGGTGGTGACAAAATCTCTCAGCATTTGCTTGTTTGTAAAGGATTTTATTTCTCCTTCACTTATGAAGCTTAGTTTGGCGGGATATGAATTTCTGGGTTGAAAATTCTTTTCTTTAAGAATGTTGAATATTGGCCGCCACTCTCTTCTGGCTTGTAGAGTTTCTGCTGAGAGATCTGCTGTTAGTCTGATGGGCTTCCCTCTGTGGGTAACCCGACCTTTCTCTCTGGCTGCCCTTAACATTTTTTCTTTCATTTCAAC
>NW_012107430.1:688813-694090 GCF_000951045.1 Mandrillus leucophaeus
TTGGTCTTTGACAATGGTGATGTACAGATGAGGTTTTGGTGTGGAAGTCCTTTCTGTTTGTTAGTTTTCCTTCTAACAGTCAGGACCCTCAGCTGCAGGTCTGTTGGAGTTTGCTGGAGGTCCACTCCAGACCCTGTTTGCCTAGGTATCAGCAGCGGAGGCTGCAGAAGAGTGAATATTGCTGAACAGCAAATGTTGCTGCCTGATCGTTCCTCTGGAAGCTTTGTCTCAGAGGGGTACCTGGCCATGTGAGGTGTCAGTCTGCCCCTACTAGGGGATGCCTCCTGGTTAGGCTACTCAGATGTCAGAGACCCACTTGAGGAGGCAGTCTGTCCATTCTCAGATCTCAAACTCTGCTGGGAGAACCACTACTCTCTTCAAAGCTATCAGACAGGGACATTTAAATCTGCAGAAGTTTCTGCTGCCTTTTGTTTGGCTATGCCCTGTCCCCAGAGGTGGAGTCTACAGAGGCAGGCATGCCTCCTTGAGCTTTGGTGGGCTCCACCCAGTTCAAGCTTCCCAGCCACTTTGTTTACCTACTCAAGCCTCAGCAATGGCAGGCACCCGCCCCCCAGCCTCACTGCCACCTTGCAGTTAGATCTCAGACTGCTGTGCTAGCAATGAGAGAGGCCCCATGGGCATTGGACCCTCTGAGCCAGGCGCAGGATATAATCTCCTGGTGTGCCGTTTGCTAAGACCCTTGGAAAAGTGCAGTATTACAGTCAGAGTGACCCGATTTTCCAGGTGCTGTATGTGTGTCATGGTTTCCCTAGGCTAGGAAATGGAATTCCCTCTCCCTTTGTGCTTCCCAGGTGAGGTGATGCCTTGCCCTGCTTCGGCTCTCGCTCGGTTGACTGCACCCACTGTCCTGCACCCACTTTCTGACATGCCCAGTGAGATGAACCCAGTACCTCAGTTGGAAATGCAGAAATCACCTGTCTTCTGTGTCGCTCACACTGGGAGCTGTAGCCTGGAGCTGTGCCTATTTGGCCATCTTGGATTCAGTTTAGCCTTTTTTACTAAAAGAAAAAACTCAACTGGAACTCAGTTAACCAAAAAAAAAAAAAAAAAAAAAAAACCTAAAAGGGCACGAATGGTGCTACAATCTATGGACTTGAGTTTCCAGGACTCTTTCTTTGCCCCATCTGCAATTTTTTCAGCTTCTTGGCTTCATTCAATCCTACTCCAGGGGCAGAATTTCTCTGTAGGACAGAGATGCTGCCAGCTCTCGCTTACATTCTTACCACAGGTATATATGACCCTTTTTAATTAATGATTTCATTTTAAAATGTAACCAAATGCTCTCTTATTATCTTAGCTGTCTTCATTGAATTGCACTTCTTTATTTTAAAGGCTGATTGTTCTGTCAACAGATTGAAGACAATCCTTGCTAGAGAAGTTGGGAAGAAAGAGTAAACTGATCATCACAAAGTTCTGCTGTCTAGTGCATGAGTTCTGCCTTTATCAACATTACAGAATCTTTTCCAGAATGCCAGCCTATCCTTCACATGTTCTTGCTCAGAACATAGCTGGTGTCTCATAGTGCCACAGTCATCATTCATAATTACAAAGAAAGGTTAAATTTAACCTAGTGCTGCCAGATGTTATACACATTATATTTCCAAATATAATTTAAAAAAACATTTCATTCAGGCTATTTTCTATCATATACACCTACTTTATTAGAAGTGATGGTCCATATAATACTCAGAACAAACTTCTTCAGTTATGAAAAAAAATTGGATAAATGCATGCATTTTTCCAAAAACAGAATTAGCCTATTTTTGCTTTCTAAAATGTGGAGGGCTCAATCCTTGGTATAAATTTGTTACTAATTTTTCCAAAGATACAGAACCATTTTCCTCTTTTGTCTAAAGGGCAGAACAGTTTCTAAGCCCCCTACTTTATCTAATTTCAGTTCTGAGGGCAACAATCCTGGGACACAGGGGTGGTTCTTTTTAACTCTTTTGGCATACATTCCCTTGCATTGCAATTGAGACAAGTCCATTCTTGTGATGAGAATTTACAGTCTAGTAATCCTAAACACCAAATGAAGTACAGAATTCCCCTTTTCCAGGTGCTGAAGAGGAAGTTAATGGATTCCCAGTCACAGTAAAGAGTCTTGGAGAATTCCCTGTGGTTCTGGGCCTGGCTGGATTCTGCTACTCTTTCTTTGATGCTAAAACTACACATTGACTATCATCGGTTTCTTCCACAGATTTTGGAGGACTTAAAAAAATGAGATGACAAATGTGAAATATATCTTCTTATCTCTATCAACAATTTCAACCCCTTCTCCTTTCATCTTGCAAACCAATTTTTCTTGTAGCCTTTTTACTTCAGATTCCTTTTCTTCTAGTTGTTCTTTTAAAGATGCCAGTTCATCCTACAAGTTACAAATTCATTTAAAAATAGCAGATCATGACTAAAAAAGAACATTCAGAGAGCATATTAGCTCTTTAAATCAATAATCAGGTTTTATGAATGAAACAAATCTACAAGAATTTAGAAGCAGCTGGGCATGGTGGCTCACACTTGTAATTCTAGCATTTTGGGAGGCTGAGGTGGGTAGATCAATTGAGGTCAGGAGTTTGAGACCAGCCTGGCCAACATGATAAAATCCCATCTCTACTAAAAATACAAAAAAACTATCCAGGTGTGGTAGTGCACGTCTGTAATCCCAGCTACTCCTGAGGCTGAGGCAGGATAATTGATTGAACTGGGAAGCAGAGGTTGCAGTAAGCCAAGATCGTGCCACTGCACTCCAACCTGGGAAACAGAGCAAGACTCTGTCTCAAAACAAAAACAAAAACAAAACAAAACCCACAAAATTTACACGCAAGCATCAGAAATCAAGAAAGGGCAATAAAAAGCAGGAAGCAAGACTATCAGAAGACCAGGCATGGTGGCTCACGCCTGTAATCCCAGCACTTTGGGAGGCCAAGGCGGGCAGATCACTAGAGGTCAAGAGTTCAAGACCAGCCTGGCCAACATAGTGAAACTCCGACTTTACTAACAATACAAAAAATTAGCTGGAAGTGGTGACGTGCACCTGTAATCCTACCTGCTCTGGAGGCAGAGGCAGGGGAATTGCTTGAAACCAGGAGGCGGAGGTTGCAGTGAGCCGAGGTTGCATCACTGCACTCCAGCTTGGGCGACAGAGAGATTCTGTCTCAAAAAAAAAAAAAAAAAAAAGATTATTAGCAGAAGTCCCATTTATAACAGTTATTGTATAATTATTTCAAGTTTCTTTGTAATCAAATTAAAAAGAGATCTTTTAGAGTATAATTAGGGATAGGATAGCCCTAAGGTTTAAATCTTATATCAATTTAAAAAATATGACCAAGTTAGTCAAGGAAGATAATCAAATTAGATACTTAGTGTCATAAAAGCAAAATAAAATGCAAATTGGAAAAGACTAGCTTGACATTTATTTGGCATTTCAAGTTGGCACTCATGTTTCCTTGACAAGCACAGAGTTTCATTAATGGGTAAGGTAGCAAGTCATCAACAACTTTAGCCAAATCAGGGAATTAAATAATTCACCTTCATCGCTAAGAGGAAAGGACAGAATCTCCTGTAACAATGGGAAAAAATAAATTAGAAAACAGATATTTAAGCCTTCTTTTAATTTTTAACCATACAACTGTATCTAAGATTTCAAGTTCATCATCCTATGCACTAATGTTTAAATTTTCAGTTTTCTTTTAGTAAAGAATTAGCTTTAGCAAACAAATTTTGCTGGCTGTATTTAACACAGAAAATACAACTATGCAATGCTAAGACGTACAGCTTTATATTCAATGCCACATTTTACTTTCAGAATCTCTAAAGATACATTTACTACATTTAGTACTATGAGAAGACGTAGTTCTCCAATGAGGCGAGGCAGTTGGCCCTATAGTTTTGACTTTTGGTACGAGCACAGTGGACAAGTACAAAAAATTTTCAGTAGCACTGGCAGGAAATGTGAACCTGTTCTCACCGTGCTGCTTCTCAGCAGTCATTTCTATTCACAGCCATGATAATGTCAACCGCTGTACATTTACCATCAAGAAAGTCCCTAAAGAGGAAAGTGACCTCTACTGTGGATACGAAACAGAATTCTTTCACAGGTGAATGTTTACAATTATTTTACTAGGCTTGGGTCTCAGTCTAAGAGAGTTTAATTTATAAATTCTTTCATTTTACCTGTTTATTATATTTCACTAATTATTTCATGTATTTCTGAAAACAACATCAGGGATCCCATCGTTCCTTCAATCAGCTTGAGGTGATTTTAATCAACAGGTGACACACACACAATGAATGCACATGCCACTAAAACATCATCACAGCAAAACAACACAAGCCAGAAAGCAACAGGCCACGGACCCCATCACCCAACGTCTACTACACCTTCAGTGACTCCCATTTTTGTTCCATCCACTGCTTTTCATACTGCATCTGACCCACCTTGATTTTCATGCTAGAAAGTTTGGCCATTAAAGACTGGTAGAGAGACAGAGGAGTGAAAGAAAACTACAGATAGAAAAAGACATACTAAATAACCCAGAAAATAGTACCAGTTTATAAAGGAGGTTAGATACAACTCAGAGAAAGGGGAGGTTATGTTCTGTTGGATGAGTTAAGCCTTGTTTTTAAATTCGGATCAGTGGTGTTTAAATTCAAGAAGGTTTCAGCTTGGGGGGAACTTCATTTACTTTTATAATACCTTCTTTATCATATACTAAGTAGAAAACATGTTATTTATATTATTGGTCATAGATGAACAGTGGAGCCATTTGTTTGAAAATGTTAACCCGTGAGAAAAACTTACTTTGGTTGATTTAAGCTTTTTTTCATACTGAAGTCTCTCACTGTCCATTTCACTGACTTTTAACCTCAAATCATTGATCTCCTGAATCAGTCCCTGTCCAAGAAGAAACAAGAAAGTGCATTAGGAAAGTGGTAACACAGTTACCTATACCTACAAAATAGCAGCTTGGACATCTTAAGAAGTCACCAGCTCCTAGAGTTAAAGTTGAATGAATCAGATGAGACAAATAGAAATAAATCTACCTCCTTAATAAACAAAGCATTGGCTGGGAGCGGTGGCTCACGCCTGTAATCCCAGCACTTTGGGAGGCCAAGATAGGTGAATCACAAGGTCAGGAGATCAAGACCATCCTGGCCAACATGGTGAAACCCGTCTCTACTAAAATACAAAAAATTGGCCGGGTGTGGTGGCGCACGCCCATAGTCCCAGTTACTCAGGAGGCTGAAGCAGGAGAATCG
>NW_012107430.1:695620-713241 GCF_000951045.1 Mandrillus leucophaeus
GCTAGTTTTTTGTATTTCTTAGTAGAGACAGGGTTTCACCGTGTTAGCCAGGATGGTCTCGATCTCCTGACCTCATGATCTGCCCGTCTCGGCCTCCCAAAGTGCTGGGATTACAGGCTTGAGCCACCGCGCCCGGCCAATAATTCTTTTATTATAAACAGCCACATGTGAATTTACCTCATTTATGATTGTAAAGCAGCACCTATTAAGTAGAGGATGTAGTAAAGTATAATTACTGAATATACACACTTTTTAAAAATTATTCACTTTAGGCTGGGCGCTGTGGCTCACGCCTATAATCCCAGCACTTTGGGAGGCTGAGGGGGGTGGATCATTTGTGGTCAGGAGTTCGAGACAAGCCTGGACAGTATGGTGAAACCTCATTTCTACTAAAAATACAAAAATTAGCTAGTGTAGTGGCAGGTGCCTGTAGTCCCAGCTACTTGAGAGGCTGAGGCAGGAGAATTGCTTGAACCCAGGAGGCAGAGATTACAGTGAGCCAAGATCACGCCACCGCACTCCAGCCTGGGCAACGAGACTCCATCTCAAAAATAAGATAAAATAAAATAAAAAATCATTCACTTTCGTTACCCTCCTTTGAGCAGAAATAAACACATGTCAGTTTTCTGAGGGAGATATGTTACGTAGATACACATGCATGAACCATATATATACTTAAGTCTGATGATAACATTGATGATGATGATAATGATACTAAGTTTGTTATATGCCAGGCAACCGTTATGACATATACTGTTTCAGTCCTCACAAAAATCTTATCAGGTAGAAATTCTTATTATCCTTAATCAAAAGATGAGGAAACTTAGTAATAGAGAGGTTAGGAACTTGCCTAATATCATAGAGCGGGGAGAAAAAAAGAGGCACAGCAGGAGTGGAAACCTACGAGGTTTTGCTCCAGTGCATACTCCATCCACGACCTTACGGAGCCTGTCCTATGTGTTATAGATGGTGCTTATCTTTTTTCTTTTTTCTTTTTCTAATTTTTAATTTTGTGAGTACATAGTAGGTATATATATTTGTGGGGTACATGAGATGTTTTGATACAGGTATACAATGTGTAATAATCACATCATGGAAAATGGGGTCCCCATCTTCTCAAGCATTTATCCTTTGTGTTACAAACAATCCAGTTATACTCCTATTTTCAAATGTACAATTAGATTATTATTGACTATAGTCACCCTGACGTACTACTAAATACTAGGCCTTATTCAAACTATCATTTTCTACCCCTTCAGCATCCTCCACCTCTTCCTTCATCCCCCACTACCATACCCAGCCTCTGGTAACCATCCTTCTACTCTATTTCCATGAGTTCAATTGTTTTATTTTTATATCCCACAAATGAAAACATGAGGTGTTTGTTTTTCTGTGCTTGGCTTATTTTACACATAACAACCTCTAGTTCCATTCATGTTGTTGCAAATGACTGAATCTCATTCTTTTTTACTGCTGAATCATACTCCATTGTGTATAAGTACCACATTTTCTTTATCCAGTCATTTGTTGATGGACATTTAGGTTGCTTCCAAATCTTGGTGGCTGTGAACAGAGCTGCAGTGAACACAAGAACACAGATACTTCTTTGATATACTGATTTCCTTTCCTTCGGGTATATATACAGCAGTGGCATTGCTGGATCATATGGTAGCTCGATTTTTAGTTTTTTGAGGAACCTCCAAACTGTGTTCTCCAAAGTAGTTGTACGAATTTACATTCCCACCAACAGTGTACAAGGGTTCCCTTTTCTCCACATCCTTGCCAGCATTTGTTACTGCCTGTCTTTTGGATAAAAGCCCTTTTAGCTGGGGTGAGATAGTATCTCATTGTAGTTTTGATTTGCATTTCTCTGACGATCAATGATCTTGAGCACCTTTTCATATATCTATTTGCCATTTGTATGTCTTCTTTTGAGAAACGTCTATTCAAATCTTCACCCACTTTTAAATTGGATTCTTAGATTTTTTACTATTATTCTTTTTTCTTAATCATAAAACATATGCTTATAGGTGAGAGTTAGGAAACCATCTGAATGCAAAGAAAGAAAATTAAAACAAGCCACAATCCTATTGACATTTTGTTGCAGATTCTAATTACATAAACACTTTATATTGTGTGCATGTGTTTTGAGACTCTGCTACTCTCAATTTTTTTTTTAAATGTGCTGGTCTAAGTGAATCAAGAAACTTACTGCTGCATCAGAGCAAACACAACATAGAAATGTAGCATCTCAAATAGTTCAGCAGGGAAATGCTATTATGGTTTTGGCCTCTGCACATACCTGCTGCAGTATTTCTTTTGTGGCATTCAACTTCTCTCTGTGCTCTTCAAGACAAAACTCCAAATCTCTAATCTTCTCTCCCTCATCCTCCACCTGGTCTGTTAACACACTTAGCTGTATTTAGAATAAAATACTGTGATGAGTGAAAAAGAATTTGGGTCCAACTGCATACGTTATTTCTCTAAATGGAACAAAAAAAGGAATGATCCTACCACTCATACGATCGTAAAGAAAAAAAATCTGAGAAGTACCAAGAAGACAGTGGTCCCTCGCATTCCTATTTATATATTGCTTTTTGATTTAAGGAGCCCTGTACAATTTCAGAGAAAATTTGTGTAGATTAGTAATGTACACTATTTTTTGGTTAAAGCCACTTCAACCATTTATGAGAGAGAGTGTGCACATCTTTTTTTGTGGGCAGGGTGGAAATAGGATTAGAAGAGAGGAAATGAAGTTAATGTTTCAAATAGAAATTATCAAGAGCTATTCAAATTCGATACTTCAAGAAGAATAAGGAAAAGAACCCAGGGAATTCAAGTTCCATGAGCTCTTTGAAGATGACACAGTTCACAGATGAAAGCCAGGGGGCAACTCAGTATACTCAAAGGTCCATGAGGAGCTGTGGGGCTAGTCCTTCAACTCTAATGCTTAGAGCCGATCTCTGAGATTTTCCTCAATAATCATCACCCAGTAAATATACTTCAATTCATTTTGCTCAGTATACCAAAGAAAAACATACTTCAGTTCATTTTGCTCAATATACCAAAGAAAAATGTTTGTCAAGCATTTAAAACATTATGAAGAAACAAACTCAAATTTAGCCCACAAGGAGGATTCTAGTCACTGTTGTGTTTTGTCTCACACAAGGTATCATTTTTTTTTTTTCTTGAGACGGAGTCTCGCTCTGTCACCCAGGCTGCACACAGGGTATCATTTTTAAAATTGAAAAATTAAATATATTTATTCAGATTTCAGATTCAGAAATACAAATTTACATATATGCAGATTTTATGCTATATTCATATATCCAAATTTCTGATACATATTAAAATATATTTTAAAGTCAGATCCAGCCAAGTGTAGTGCTGCACACCTGTAATCCCAGCTACTTAGGAGACTGAGGTAGGAAGATTGCTTGAGCCTAGGAGTTCAAGACTAGCCTGGGCAATGTAAGAAGACCCTGCCTCCAAAAAAAAAAAATCGATCAGATCAGATGACAGATAAAATCAGATGACATTGCACCTGTATTCAGACTGGCCCCAGAAGAGCTGAGGTTAATGGCAGCTCCTTCTAAACTGGGTGTCCAAACCATCATTTTGCCCCAGTCCACTACTCCCTATTGTGTACAGATGGCTTACCGTGCTTATTTCTATTAGCAGTCTGGTTGCTAATAGAACTGGTTTCGATTAGCAGTCAGGTTGCAAGCAATCTGAATTTGCCACCCCAATTTAAAACAGTCTTTGTAAGTATGCTGCAAGGAAAGAACAATATTTAAAAATCACTTGCCTGAAGAATGAGGGATACTTTATCATTTTCTAAACGTGCCAACCTTTCTTGCTATACATCTCCGTTCCCAGGTAGGTGTCCATTTGTCTGAAAAAGGAAATAATATAGGTAAGGCTGATCTTCTCTAAGAATGATATATTGTAGATACATGAAAATCACAAGTGTTCTTAGTCCAAGGGGCCTGAATTGAATCTGGCACAGCTGTCACTGTCAAACAGAAAATACGAGAATGCAATTTGGTTCATTTACCACAAAAGAGGTAAGACAGGCATGTTAAGCGTATAAGCATGTTTTTGCCAAACTAAACATTTCTTAACAAGCAAAAAATAATGACCCACAAGGCACAGTGGATACTGGTATCTCCACTGAGAGCAGACACACACCCAGGGGCAGGCAAAGCTTTGTGAGTGTGTAGGGGGCACCCCTAGCTGTTGAGGTCTGTCTCTCTTCCTCCAAAAGCGTAAACACTCAGGCCACAGTGACTTCCCCTGGTAGCTCCGACTAGCCTCACTTATCTGCATTTTAACACTTTCTGTTCTGACCTTATTAACTTCTTATGAGTTTGCTTGTTCATATAATGTTACCTTCTATTCCAGGGCAGAGCCTATAAATTGTTTTGTAACCTCCCCAGCATCTGGCTCAGTGCTCTGTGTATATTGACGCTTACTTACTATTTCTTCCCCTCCCTCATGCCCCACACGCTTTTTTTTTTTTTTTTTTAAATCATATTTGGGCATACTTATGCATGGTATAAATGCCAAAGGAAGTATAGACTGAGAAACGACATATAGATTGTTTCTTCCTCAGCTGTCTCATATGCAAGTCATGAAAGAGACACACGAAGAGGCTCACAAGAACAGAAAACCTAAAAACATCATTTTGAAATATATGCAGTAGTGTGGGCAGTATCTCTCATAATCTCAGCATAACCATAAAATATGTAATCCCAATAGAATTTCCTGATTCTTCATTCAAATGCAATAGAAATAAAAGCCAGTTGAAATTCAAAAGTGTTAGATGGGGCCACCCAGGGTTCAATTGAAAAAGAAAATAATACCTTCAAATTTAGAACCAGAAAAAACAGACATCTGTTTTTAAAATCCCATACAAGTAATAATATTTTAGAAACAGATACATTTAACTAAGTAGGGAAAAAAAAAAAAAAAAACAACTGCTGTTTAGTGAGTACAAAAAGCAAAACTGGCCAAGTGTGGTGGTGCATGCCTGTAATTCCAGCACTTTGGGAGGCTGAGGACTGCTTTGACCAGAAGTTTGAGACCAACATAGGCAACATGGTGAGACCCCATCTCTAAAATAAAAACATAAACAAATAAATAAATAAAACAGCCAAGCATGTGCAGTGAGCTGAGATCACACCACTGCACTCCAGCCTGGGCGATGGAGTGAGACTCTGTCTAAGAAAAAAAAACAAAAAACCACCAAGCATGGTGTGTGTGCCTGTGGTCCTGGTTACTCTGGAGACTAAGGAAGGAGGATCACTTGAGCCCGGGAGGTGGAGGCTACAGTGAGCCGTGTTTGCACCACTGCACTCCACTTTGGGCAACAAAGCGAGACCCTGTCTTAAGAAAAACATAACAAAACTGATCTTTCTTCTGGTTGGAGGAAATTATAGCAAGAAGAGAGCACGGTTTCCTCCCAAGCTACTTTGTATGATATGGAAGTAAGGTGTTCCGAAACCAGTTCTCCAAAATGAGCCCTAAATAGAAACAGATACTGAAAATTGACTCAAAATGAGCATATTTATGTTTCTCAATACTGTACTGATATTTACAAGCACTCATAATGCTCAAGGGTAGTTTAGTATATTAAAACTCACTATAGGAACATAAAGCGGAATTTAAGAGCGATCAATGTTACATCCTTGTGTTAAGTGGGTAAAGACTGTTCTGTCCACATGTGTTTATATTTCTGCCAATTTTGTTTCCTTTGAATTAAGAATATTGGCAGTAAGATCCATTAGGTAAATATCCTATTGTCTCTACTATTCCTCTAACTCCCATATTCTTCTACCTACCAGGTCACTCAAAACCTTTGCATATATGGCATGCTCTCTCACACACTACTTTTACTCCTTCTGCATGGACCGTCTTTTCCCACCCTTTCTTCTTCTTTCCCCATTCCTTAAGGTCCACCTCTATTAGGGCTTGGTCTGTGAAGTCTTCCTTGAATTCACTGTTTACTATGTGCCAGCAACAGTATCTAGATGAACCTTCATTACAGCAGGCGTTACTCTGAATGCACTAAGGTTAGACTTGACGGCATACATGTCTCTCTCTTCTAATAGACTCTGCATTCTTTGCAAGTAGATTTGCCTTGGCATGGGACACACAGTGGGTGATAACTAAATGTCTGTGGAATGGAAGAATGACGACAGGTGTTCAATAAACACGGTTGAATAAAAGATGACTGCAGGTTTGGTTTTGATCTGGCCTTCTTGCTTCTCAGTGGGTCTTTATTTATGTGTCCTCTATAATCTGGTATGCACTCCATGGTTGACCTCTATCTAGACTGGCTCCTTTCTCCCCAAGCCTGTACTCTCTCTTCCCACTATGTTTAGGAGGTGATCTCAGAGCCTTTGTAATGGACAATAGTTAAGGCCATCTTGTGTGAGCTCCCCTAGACACTTTCTTCCTCAGTGTGTAATAGTATAATATATATTACCTCTTATTTCTTTCCTTTCTTTCTTCCTGCAGGCTTGGGAGAACTGATTCTTAACTCCTTCCTGAAAGCTCATCATTCCACTTCTAGTTTGGAACCTTGATTTCCTGTTTCACTGGGACCTGTAATCACCACTTCTACTTATCATTTTCCATTTCTTCCTTTTAATGAGCTTTCTTCCATTTTCCTTTACAACAACTATCCCAGGGTTTTGTACCCAACACTCTACTCACCTCCCACTCCTCCCTCTCAGGTCAATCCAACTTTCATAACCCATTTCTACCTCCTCCTCATTACATTGTGCCATTCTCCTTTCCCCATCTACTGGCTGACTTGGGTCTTGTCTTAAACTGTGCTCTTTAGTGTTTCATCCTATTCTGCCTCAGGTGGATGACTAATAATTTTATGTGAGTTGGTCACTCAGCCTAAGTTTCTCAGTGCAAAACTGTCTTACATTTCTTTTGATTCTTCCATTCTTCCAGTCATGGGGTGCTTATAAAATCCTGAGCACCTAATTTAAAATGTATTTAAGTATAAACTCCTGTTGAGTCAATCTGACTTTCAAAGCACGGAAGAGCAGCCTAAATCACTTTACCTTTCTACTTTAGCTCATGGTGCAACCTTTTATTGACCACATCCAATTCAGCTAAGTCGAAACTGGAATCAACGTGGGGATTTCAACAGTACAATATCCAGCCAATAGTGTGTGTGGAGGTCTGCTGTTATTACAGCCTGCATTTGAAACTGCCTAGATGCAGTCCTGCCTTATCATTAACTGCTTCCTTTTTTTAAACTTCACAATCTCTTTTATTGTTATTTGGGCAGTTTCCCATACTCAAATATAAAGGGGGAATTTGCTAGGATTCTGTGTTCCTTAAATTCTAGGACGCCATCAATTTTAATTTTGTATTGTGGTAAAATATATATGTAAAATTTACCATTTTAACCCTTCTAAAGTGTATAGTTCAGTGGTAGTAAGTACATTTACATTGTTTCGCAGCCATCACCATCATCCATCTAAATAAACTCTTTTCATCTTGCAAAACTGAAATTCTATGTGCAATAAGTATTATCTTCCCATTCCCCGCTCCCCTCAGCTCCTGGCGGTCACCAATGTACTTTCTGTCTCTAAAATGGACTATTCTAAGTATCTCAATAAAAAAAAAAAAAGGAAAGAAGGGAGAGAGAAAGGGAGGATGGATCTGAGCTAAAATGTATACATATCCCCATTTTAAGATCATAAAACACATCCCAACTTTTGAAATATTAAATTGGAAAAATCTAATATTATCAGCCAATCACTAATTATAAGCATATAATCTTCTACTTGTTGGATTCCCAATGCGGCCCAAGTTGCTTTTTGGTTCTGAAATAAAGTTTAACATGGTAGGTGTGTGGTGACAACTCAATTTCACTCCTATGCTTTTATGGTTCCAAACAGCCAGTCCTGCCCTTTTTGCCTTTTGCTGTCCTTCTTCTTTCATCCTGTCATTCTCTGTGTGCTCGAGAAAACACACGTAATTTGAAAGGTTGGGGTCAAGGTGAGGAATTCTTATAAATAAGTTAGATGGATATAAATAAATTTAGCAACAGCAACAAAAGTCTCTTATCTCTCTGGATCCACATCTAGTTTATTTTGTTATTGTTACTTTTAGGATAAAAACTGAATCTTCATTAGTTCTGTAAAATATTTGTCATTTTATGGACTCTTACGGTTAAAATGTCAAATAATAAGATAGAACGCAACTAAAAACATTGGTCAACAAGACATTACCCATCCAAGGAATAAATTTAAAACAACTTCCATTCATTTAAATGTGTATTCCACTTTATCATTCATGGAGCATCATTCATTACAAATATAACTACTGAGCCAGGCATTCTTCTAAGCACTAGGGATACAGGAACTTTTTAAAACTAAGGGCAAAAATCAGATTCATGATGGTTACATTCCAGTTGAAAAGACGGAAAATAAATGATGTAAACATTACAAATACATTGTACATAAGAAAGTGGTGAATGCTAAGAACAAAATAAAGCAGGGAGAGGTAAGACAAAGAATAAATGGGTATAATTTTAGTTAGGGTGGTGATGCACGGCCTCACTGAGAGCAGGACTTTTGAGTAAATACCAGAAGAATATGAGGGAGCTAGCCATAGAAACATCTGGGGAAAGAGCTTTCCAGGCAGAGTGAAAAGCCAGTGCCTGGAAAAGCCAGTGCAAAGGCTCAGAGGCCAGTGTACCTGGCATGTTAAAGAATCAGTGAAATAGCCAATGTGCTTGGCGTGGAGTGAATAAGGAGATGTGTGATGAGAGAGGAGGTCAGAAAGTTACGGGGAGCAAATCCTACGAGGCCTCGCAGCCCACAGTAAGCACTGTGGTTTTTACTCCGAGTAAGATGTGATGCCATTGGCAGTTTCTGAAAAAAGGCGTGAGTGTCATGATCTAACTTATATTCAGATGTAATCATCATTACTTTTTATCATTTCCAGAAATACTTTCACAGAACAGATTAAGCACATGTTAATGGAAATGTTTTAGACACATGTCAAAAATTGAACTACAGGTATGCTTAGGCTACTATTGCCATTGGTGGCCTCTGGGTGTGGGATAGAAATAGATTCTTCTAACAATAGTAAAGTCCCTTTCTACTGCATGCTAAATGGTCAGAAGAACATGGAGTAAAGAAGGGGTGAGATAGGACATTGAAATAGACTAAGGAATATGCCAGGAAACACCAATTTCAGAGCATGAAGCAATCCCCAAAGAAATCAGCAAACCTGGACCTTTAAATCTCTGGAGGAGAAATCTGCAGAGGAAATATAAAGTATAATAGTAAGACATTATGTATTTTAACAAGTAAAATATCTCCAATGGTCAAGTGTGTGTAGCTGCACACCCGCTAAAGGATGGATTCTACTATTTGCACTCAGAAACTCAGAGGTAAACCAGGTGGGAACACACAGTATTCAGCACAGGACTGGCTGGGAGCTCTAGTATTTGTGTCACATCCTATGAAAACGTTTTAACTGTAGGATGTACTCTTAAGGTTCCCAAAGCAAGCAGTTTTCATGTCTACCACAGATCCAAAAGTAGATTACAATTCTTTCATACAATTCTCATTCGTTTTTATATAAACAAATTCTTTCATACAATTCTCATTAGTTTTAATATAAACACAGTTAACTCATAAGTGTATTAGTGCATCTTACTGAAAGTTGAATATCCTTTAAGCACAAAATATCTCCTTTCCTCTGTCCTCCACTGAATCTGCTTTTGTGACACTCTTTAGATTTTATGTGTTCATCACAGATTAAAACCATGGTATTTACTGCTGTACCCAGACAAAGGGTAGCTCTGCCACATCACCAATTTTTGAGAAGGATGCCTAGAAAGAGACCTCGTTGTTTAGTGGGTAACACTATTAACCCATTTATGCTGGAGGTTGCGAATTTTTCTGTGAAAAATTAGAATTTGGCAATGACCTTGAGCAGTAGGATATAAATAACTCCCACAAGCTTAGCGTTCCAATAATGGAACACTATGTGTAAATGGGTTAAAGGCCCAAATCCACAATTTAATTCGAGAACTGGAACTGAAAAGATTGAAATAAACCACCAGGTGGCACTTCAGGTCAAATACTGCTGGAAACCGCTGTGACTTTTTGAATGTCTTTCATTATGCTTTCCACTTAGCATTGCCATTGGGTCCTTTATAATGAATAACCCAATATAACTGAGAAATCATCTACGTGCAAGATTCTTTCCCTTATAGGACTATTTGATTTAAGCCACACTAGGTCACTCAAGCACAATCTAAAAGCCAGTCTGTTTTTATGGGCAGAATCAGGTGCCCTGTTGTTGGTATTTATAAAATGTACACTAATAGCACTTTTTAAAAAGTTATCCTTAGAGTCAAAAGAAAGTTAAGGTATCTTAAGGAATACAATAGAGCACATCTGCTGCCCTATACTTTTTTTTTGTTCTAATCAGCTACTCTATGTTCTAAATTTTGGAATAAGCAACAAAAGATTCATAATACAGAATTTACAACAGGCAGACACCTACCATTTGACTCTGAAGCCATTCAATAAGCATTTCTGCTGTTGAATCTGGGATCTGTCATCTCAAGCCTTCTTTCTCATCTGTTTCCATCATCTCTAACAATCCACGCAGGTCTTCCACAAGGTGCAGTGCTCGCAAACTTCCCATGAATGGAGAGGTGGGAGATTGGCAATCAAAAATCCCATTGGAATATTCCAGGGCCTTAGAACCTAAGTTAAACAAAGTCACAGAGAGAGCAATGGGATTTATGTTAGATAAAAATATCAAAGCCAAAGGTGGTAAACCAGTCTAGTCACAGTAAGGAACAATCAAAAGAAACAGAAAAAAGAGAATTCAATCACATAAATCTCTCCAAGTCAGATTTACATGGTGCAAGAATTAAAACCATGTAGTTGATGGTACATATCCATGGTGCAATTCCTAACAAGGGGGCCAATCAAGGGGTATAGAAAGAAAAAGAGCCTGGTGGGCTTTGGTGTGAGGTGTGCTGGCATCGTGGAGATCATGGATAAGAAAGTGGAAGATCAGAAAATACAAATATTAGAACTGGTTCATTCTGGACCAATACTGGACCAAATGATTTCTGGCTTAGAAAAACTGTGGATGAAGGGTTATGAAATGAACCCAGATAAAGGTTATTAGAGTAAATTCCAAGGAAAGATAATGAGCTCAATGTGTTAAATTATTATGCTGACGTGCCTATAGGACTTTTCCAGAGAAATATCTGGTTGGAAATTAGAGATAGGGACTGGAAGCTTAGCAAAGAATTGGGAAGGTAAATAGATGTGAACAAGCTGGGTGCAGTGGCGCATGCCTGTGATCGCAGGTACTTGAAGTGGGAAGATTGCTTGAGCCCAGCATTTCAAGGTTGCACTATGCATGTTATTCACAGGCAATCGTGCCTGTAAATAGCCACTGCACTCCAGCTTGAGCAACAGAGCAAGACCTCCTCTCTTAAAAAAAAATAGATATGAGAGTCATTGGTAGAAAGTGAATTTTGAATTCAGGAAAACAGATCAGAACATTCATGGTTACTGGGTAGAGCAGTGTCCCTCAAAGTATGGTCCACAGACCACCTACACCAGAACCACCTGAGATGCAGATTCTTTATCCTTGATTAGAAACCTCGGATGGAACTTGAATTTTTGATATTTTAAAATAATGTTTGAGAATAATGCTGGCAGAAAATGGAGAAGAGGAACAAAAACGAAATTACAGGGAAGCAAAAGACATAGGGCTAAAAAATGAAAATCAGGTAAAAAGATAATATGAAAGTTGTAGTGAAAAAGTGAAGTGAGCAGAGTAAATGTTGTGATTCTGTCTTTCACAGGATGCAGATCACCTGCTATGATACCATCCATCTGCTCCAATGCTGCAGCCAACATATCGCTTGCATCACTCCTCATTTTCTTGTTTGTCAGGGGCAAATTCCAACCTAGATCTGGAAAAAAAATGATGCTATTATTACATCCATTAAATGACATAGGCTTGCTAGTGGGTTTCCTAATTCTCCTTCAAATGATAACTCTGTTGTGTAGTCAAACATGGAGCAAAAACTTCAGTAGTGGAGTAGTAAGCTGTGGCTAATCACCTACTTAGTGCAAGGCCACATGTGATACCTGTATCAGTTAATAAAGAAGATTCCATTCTTGCACTTGAGGTTTTTAAAATCCATTAACATGGTTTCCACGCTGTTCTCTAGAACTCTAGGCCTCTGTAAAGGGCAACAGGGATGGTCATGGAAGCTTGCTGAGGGCCATGACATGCACTGGCCAGACAAGACTCCTTTCTCCCTTTACCAGCCTCACCCAATCTCTGTTCTCTTAATTTTGTTTTTTTTTTTTTTCTTTCTGTATAAGGGCTTAAGATTTGGCTAAGAAAAGGATTCACTAACACATATACTACACGTATGTATACACACACACAAACACACACATACACCCCGACTGATATTAAACCTTTTGTAATGGAGCCATAGCTATCACATACTAAGTGCCTATAGTGGTTCCTACACATTTACATAAATTATCCATAATCCTTAGTCAACAGCTCTATAAAATGTGTAAATTTATCTCCACTTTATAAATGGGGATCAAAGACATTTGATTTTTGCATGGAAACACAGCAAAGTAAATATAGTCAAGTTCAGTTTCTAACCTAGGTCTGATTTCCACTATAATATATAATTTCTGTTTACCTGATCCTATTTGAATATTAACTGATGCTGAAATTGTGTCACAATCTACTCATTGGTTTACCAGTTAAAAATTATATTGAGATAATGCTTGCAAAAAATTTGGTCATTGACAGAAAAAAGTCAAGATAATGTGATTTTCAACATTCACTAACACATTTCAGGTACCAGACTAAGCACCCAAATAAAGCTCTTACTATGTTATATATACTGTGATAGAACAAATACCTGGGAAATAAAGGGCATATTCTGTTTCACAGAAACCTTTGCCCTCTGTTTCCAAGCAGCCAAATCTCACCACTTTATTTTCACAAATATATGTATAGTTTTGGCATAAGCTTCTTGGATTAGTTCCCAATTGTGCATTCATTCTAACATAATGCCATATAATTGTTGTAAAATATTATTTTGATTTAAAATCATTTCACCTAAGGATTTTCTAGAACTTTACTCACTTCCAAAGGTGAAAAATATCACCACCATTTATTGTGGAAATACTACAGCATGAAAACCCTCAAGGTATATATCTACAGTTACTCAGAAAACAAGGAATCAACAAGTTAGTTTATGAACCTAGGTCATTCTAAAAACTTTACTCACACACTCAGCCAGTGCACCATCCAAAGAAATAGGACACACATTTAATAACCACACTCCAGTATGGGAAACTCAAAACACGAAAACTGACAGCATACGGGATTAAGCTGAATTACATAATTAAGTCACTTGCATTCTCTTTCATTTAAAAAGTATTTTGTAGCTCCAAGATGGTCGAATACAAACAGCTCTGGTCTACAGCTCCCAGCATGATTGATGCAGAAAAGGGGTGATTTCTGCATTTCCAACTGAAGTACCTGGTTCATCTCATTAGGACTGGTTGGACAGTGGGTGCAGCCCACGGAGGGTGAGCTGAAGCAGGATGGGGCATCGTCTCACCCAGAAAGCACAAGGGGTTGGGGTATTTCCCTTTCCTAGCCAAGGGAAGCCGTGACAGACTGTACCTAGAAAAACGGGACACTCTTGCCCAAATACTGTGCTTTTCCCACGGTCTTAGCAACTGGCAGACCAGGAGATTCTCTCCCATGCCTGGATTGGTGGGTACCACACCCACAGAGCCTTGCTCACTGCTAGCAGCAGTCTGAGATTGACATGCAAGGCTGCAGCCTGACTGGGGGAAGGGTGTCCGCCATTGCTGAGGCTTGAGTAGGTAAACAAAGTGGCCAGGAAGCTCAAACTCAGTGGAGCCCACTGCAGCACAGCAAGGCCTACTGCCTGTATACACTCCACCTCTGGGGGCAGGGCATAGCTGAACAAAGGCAGCAGAAACTTCTGCAGACTTAAACTTCCCATCTGACAGCTCTAAAGAGAGCAGGGGTTCTCCCAGCATGGCGATTGAGCTCTGAGAATGGACAGACTGCCTCCTCAAGTGGGTTGCTGACTCCTGTGTAGCCTAACTGGGAGAAACCTTCAAGCAGGGGCTGACAGACACCTCATACAGGTGGGTGCCCCTCTGGGATGAAGCTTCCAGAGGAAGGATCAGGCAGCAATATTTGCTGTTCTGCAATATTTGCTGTTGTGCAGCCTCTGCTGGTGATACCCAGGCAAACAAGGTCTGGAGTGGACCTCCAGCAAACTCCAACAGAACTGCAGCTGAGGGACATGACTCTTAGAAGGAAAACTAACAAACAAAAAGGAATAGCATCAACATCAACAAAAAGAACATCTAAACCAAACTCCATCTGTAGGTCACCAACATGAAAGACCAAAGGTAGATAAAACCACAAAGATGGGGAGAAACCAGGGCAGAAAAGCTGAAAATTCTAAAAACCAGATTGCCTTTTCTCCTCCAAAGGATCACAGTTCCTCACCAGCAACGGAACAAAGCGGGATGGAGAATGACTTTGACGAGTTGACAGAAGTAGACTTCAGAAGGTTGGTAATAACATATTTCTCCGAGCTGAAGTAGCATGTTCTAACCCATTGCAAGGAAGCTAAAAACCTTGAAAAAAGATTAGACGAATGGCTACCTAGAAAAAACAGTGTAGGGAAGACCTTAAAAGACCTCATGGAGCTGAAAACCACAGCACAAGAACTTAGTGATACATGCACAAGCTTCAATGGTTGATTTGATCAAGTGGAAGAAAGGGTATCAGTGATTGAAGATCAAATGAATGAAATAAAGCGAGAAGACAAGTTTAAAGAAAAAAAGAGTAAAAAGAAATGAACAAAGCATCCAAGAAATACGGAACTATGTGAAAAGACCAAATCTACATTTGAATGGTGTACCTGAAAGTGACGGGGAGAATGGAACCAAGTTGGAAAACACTCTTCAGGATACTATCCAGGAGAACTTCCCCAACCTAGCAAGGTAGGCCAACATTCAAGTTCAGGAAATACAGAGAACACCACAAAAATACTCCTCGAGAAGAGCAACTCCAAGACACATAATTGTCAGATTCACCAAGGTTGAAATGAAAGAAAAAATGTTAAGGGCAGCCAGAGAGAAAGGTCGGGTTACCCACAGAGGGAAGCCCATCAGACTAACAGCAGATCTCTCAGCAGAAATCCTACAAGTCAGAAGAGAGTGGGGGCCAATATTCAACATTCTTAAAGAAAAGAATTTTCAACCCAGAAATTCATATCCAGCCAAACTAAGCTTCATAAGTGAAGGAGAAAGAAAATCCTTTACAAACAAGCAAATGCTGAGAGATTTTGTCACCACCAGGCCTGCCTTACAAGAGCTCCTGAAGGAAGCACTAAACATGGAAAGGAACAACCAGTACCAGCCACTGCAAAAGCATGCCAAATTGTAAAGACCATTGATGCTAGGGAGAAACTGCATCAACTAATGGGCAAAATAACCAGCTAACATCATAATGACAGGATCAAATTCACACATAACAATATTAACCATAAATGTAAATGGGCTAAATGTCCCAATTAAAAGACACAGACTGGCAAATTGGATGAAGAGTCAAGACCCATCAGTGCGTTGTATTCTGGAGACCCATCTCACGTGCACAGACACACATAGACTCAAAATAAAGGGATGGAGGAAGATCTACCAAGCAAACGGAAAACAAAAACAGGCAGGAGTTGCAATCCTAGTCTCTGATAAAACAGACTTTAAACCTACAAAGATCAAAAGAGACAAATAAGGCAATTATGTAATGGTACAGGGAATAACTCAACAAGAAGAGCTAACTATCCTAAATATATATGCACCCAACACAGGAGCACCCAGATTCATAAAGCAAGTTCTTAGAGACCTACAAAGAGACTTAGACTTCCACACAATAATAATGGAAGACTTTAACACCCTACTGTCTTTAATAGACAGATCAAGGAGACAGAAGGTTAACAAGGATGTCCAGAACTTGAACTCAGCTCTGCACCAAGCAGACCTAATAGACATCTACAGAACTCTCCACCCCAAATCAACACAATATACATTATTCTGAGTACCACATTGCACATATTCTAAAATTAATCACATAATTTGAAGTAAAGTACTGCTCAGCAAATGTAAAAGAAAGAAATCACAAGAAACTGTCTCTCAGACCACAATGCAATCAAAATAGAACTCAGGATTAAGACTCTCACTCAAAACTGCACAACTACAAGGCAGCTGAACAACTGGCTCCTGAATGACTACTGGGTAAATAATGAAATGAAGGTAGAAATGAAGATGTTCTTTGAAACCAATGAGAACAAAGATACAACATACCAGAATCTCTGAGACACATTTAAAGCAGTGTGTAGAAGGAAATTTATAGCACTAAATGCCTACAAGAGAAAGCAGGAAAGATCTAAACTCGACACCCTACCATCACAATTAAAAGAAATAGAGAAGCAAGAGCAAACACATTCAAAAGCTAGGAGAAGGCAAGAAATAACTAAGATCAGAGCAGAACTGAAGGAGATAAAGACATAAAAACCCTTCAAAAAATCAGTCAGTCCAGGAGCTCCTTTTTCGAAAAGATCAACAAAACTGATAGACTGCTAGTAAAACTAATAAAAAAGAAAAGAGAGAAGAATGAAATAGATGCAATAAAAAATGATAAAAGGTATATCACCACTGATCCCACAGAAATACAAACTACCATCAG
The DNA here is from genome assembly GCF_000951045.1 of Mandrillus leucophaeus. Taxonomy (NCBI): domain Eukaryota; kingdom Metazoa; phylum Chordata; class Mammalia; order Primates; family Cercopithecidae; genus Mandrillus; species Mandrillus leucophaeus. Next base: position 712,475 of record NW_012107430.1, read on the forward strand.
AGAATACTATAAACACCTTTACCCAAATAAACTAGAAAATCTAGAAGAAGTAGACAAATTCCTGGACACGTTCACCCTCCCAAGACTAAACCAGGAAGAAGTTGAATCTCTGAATAGACCAATAACAGGCTCTGAAATTGAGGCAATAATTAAGAGCCTACCAACTAAAAAAGTCCAGGACCAGATGAATTCACAGCTGAATTCTACCAGAGGTACAAAGAAGAGCTGGTACCATGCCTTCTGAAACTATTCCAATCAACAGAAAAAGAGAGAGTCCTTCCTAACTCATTTTATGAGGCCAGCATCATCCTGATACCAAAGGCTGGAAGAGACACACACACAAAAAAGAGAATTTTAGACCAATATCTCTGATCAATGTGAAAATTCTCAATAAAATACTGGCAAAACAAATCCAGCAGCACATCAAAAAAGCTTATCCACCATGATCAAGTGGGCTTCATCCCAGGTATGCAAGACTGGTTCAACATATGCAAATCAATAAACCTAATCCATCACAAAAACAGAACCAGCAACAAAAACCACATGATTATCTCAAGAGATGCAGAAAAGGCCTTTGATAAATTTCAACAACGCTTCATGCCAAAACTCTTAATAAACTAGGTATTGATGGAACGTATCTCAAAATAATAAGACTATTTATGACAAACACAGAGCCAATATCATACTGAATGGGCAAAAACTGGAAGCATTCCCTTTGAAAACTGGCACAAGACAGGGATGCCCTCTCTCACCACTCCTATTCAACA
>NW_012107430.1:716076-723322 GCF_000951045.1 Mandrillus leucophaeus
AAAAAAAAAAGGAAAGAAAGAAAATGTGGCACATATACACCATGGAATACTACGCAACCATAAAAAAGGATGAGTTCATGTCCTTTGCAGGACATGGATGAAGCTGGAAACCATCATTCTCAGCAAACTATTACAAGGACAGAAAACCAAACACTGCATGTTCTCACTCATAAGTGGGAAATGAACAATGAGAACACTTGGATACAGGGTGGGGAACATCACACACCCAGGCCTGTGGGGGGTTGGGGGTGGGGGAGGGAGAGCATTAGGACAAATATCTAATGTAAATGATGAGTTGATGGGTGCAGCAAACCAACGTGGCACATGTACCATAGAATTTAAAGTATAATTTTTAAAAAGTATTTTGTATAGATATATTTATATATACGTATACATCAAACAAAGAGACACATAGCAGGCTCAGCTATAAACATGGGAATACCAATAACACAAAGTAATGCCCATGTTAGTTAGAAAAACATACCTTCTCACTAAATCAGAAAAACATATTCGTCTTTGTTAGCAATGATATTTTGTGTACAGCATAAACACTTTTTCAAGTCCGACAGGTATAATAGTTACCGAGTTATCTCTTCTGTTCAATGAGACTTTCAAATGCTATTATGTGAAGGTATGAGATAATCTAGACCATGCTTTTCAAAGTAGTGAAGAACTAGTTTTTAAAAACGTTTCCAATTCATTGGAGACCAATCCCTTCATTTAATAAAAATATTATGACAATGTTTAAATTGCTTTGAAAGTTCAAAATGCTAACTCTTAATCTCTGTATTTATCATGTAGCAGCCTACATGTACTACTAAGGGAAAGACAGTACATACAAGCAATAAACACGTATGTAACATGGCAAAGGTGGTAGGTGCTAAGGGGAAAAACGGAGTAGGATAAGGGGGCCCAATTTGGAAGCTTTTGCAAATTAAACAGGTAGTCAGGAACTGGCGATAGACTCAAAGGCCAAAGATTTCTCTACTAAGTTAAAAGTAGTCAAATATAAGTGGTCCAGTTCAGTGGTATTCCAAGTGTAGAATTCCTAGAAATCAATGAAAAAATGGGAGGTATGAGGATATGAACAATCATTTGGCAGAAGAAATGTTTTCAACCAATAAAAATATGAAGAGGTACTTAATATCATTAATAAATGAGGAATCTAAAGGAATGTGATAATGTTTTATACCCAATTAGTGAAAAAAAATTGACATAGCCAAGTGTTGTGGAGAATATGAATTCACAGAATCTTTACTTTTTATTTGTTTTTTGAGACAAGCTCTCACTATGTTGCCAGTTGGCTGGTTTTGAATTCCTGGGCTCATACAACCCTCCAACCTCAGCCTCGATTTTATTAAATTCAAAGGCAATAATGAAGGAACAACAGACACATAAGAGGAAGAAAAATCAATAGCCAAGGTGGTAGACTCAAACTGAAGCATATAAATAATCAGATTAAGTATTGTATAAGTTGGAGCTAAGAAAGAGTATGCAAAGGCATACAGAGTGGACAGTGGAGACTCAGAAGCAGGGAGAGTGAAAGGGAGGTAAGGATGGAAAACTACCTATTAGGTACAATGTACACTATTCAGGTGACAGGAGCACTAAAATCCCAGACTTCACCACTATACAATTCATCCACGTAACCGAAGCCACTTGTACCCCTACAGCTACTGAAATAAAACAATTTTTAAAGACATTTTAAAAATTACATTAAGTACAAATGCAATAAACACTGATAAGAGCCAGAGACCATCAGATTAGTTTTTAAGTCCTAATTATGTGCTGTTAATAGAGACTTTAAATATAAAGAGATATAATAGTAAAATGATGAAAAATGAGACAACATACATATGCAAGCATAGGAAAGCAGGAGCAGGTATATTAAAAAACTACAAATCAGGATGCATGACTACAAAGAAAGATATTTTACAATGATAAGAGTTAATTCATCAGGAAGTCATAACAAGCACAAATGTTTTTGCAACTAATAACAGAGCTTCCAAATACATGAAGCAAAAACTGATAGTATTAAGGGAGAATTAGACAAATTTAATCCACTTATATTTAACGTAATATAAATATGGTTGACCTGGTTGGATTGAAGTCTACTGATAAAGTTGGATTTAAGTCTATTGTCCTGCTATTTCTTTTCTGTTTGTCCCATCTATCATTTGTTCTTTTTTAACCCTCTTTTGAATTGATAGATATGTTAGGAAAAAAACTCAGTAACACACAAGATTTGAGCAGTGTTATCAACCATCTTAACCTAATTCAATTTATAGAACAAAACACCCAAATGCAGAATATACATTCAAGTCTACACGTTATATTCACCAGGATAAGGCATATATGCAAGGCCACAGAATCAGTTTCAATAAATTTCAAATGGGTTTTGAAGAACTACACAGAAGAATAAGAAACACACAACTTGAAGTGGTGAAATACTAAGAATAGACCATTCATATTTATTAAAATTCTGCCTTGCCCATGGCTGGAGCTGTTTTAGAGGCAGCCTAATTTGGCAGGCATCTGTGTTGATAAAGCTATGTTAATTTTCAGTGCTAGGTCAACGTATTTTTTAAAATGAAAAGGCTAAATAAAAAAGCTTTAGAATATCCCCTGGTCTCTAAAAAGACTTTCTTAAATCCTCAAAAACATTTCTGAGAGGAAGATTCCCTGAGCTTCCTCACATAATTAATATAATGAAATATTATTCTAATACAATGGAATATTACTCTGCAGTAAAGAGATGGAACAAATAATACATGCAACACTATGTTGAGCAAAAGAGGCCAGACAGAAAGGACCATGTACTATATGACACTTTTATATGAAATTGAAGAACAGGCAACCTATGATAGAAGGTAGAGCGATAATTACTTACAGAAAATGGTGAGTGACTGAAAGGAGACACTAGGGGAATTTCTGGTCAATATCTTGATTGAGATATAGATTATACAAGTTTATACATTTGCTAAAACTCATCAAACTATGCAATGGTCTTTAAAGCTTGTCAGGCATTAAGAATCCCAATGTCAATCCCATTTAAGTTCTTTATTTTAACTAGGAAAGAACCATTCATTGTTGGCTAAATATTGAAAGCATAAAATTCATTTATAACTTATTTAATCAGGAATTCCTTTGAAATATATGCATTAATAATACTGTTTAGCTTCTAACTAAGGCAGATGTAATTGGTGCCCTCTAATTCCATGCATGCCAGCCCAACTTTTAACTGTCCCAGATTTCAAGGAGCTCTCTGCCATTGCATGTGGTGGTCTGAAAATGCCAGATAATTAATGTCCCTTTAAATTTTAAAGATATCAGCTTTAAATATTCCAGCACACTTTCCCCTAGAAAGAGAAAATTCTGATTCATGTAATCTACATTGGTTCCCAGAATTATCCAGACAATTAAGATCTACTCAGAGTGGTAACTTGTTTGCTAATGCATCATTTATCAGTTCTCTTCTTTATTTCTCTAAGTCTTTCCTAGGATTACTTTCCAAATAAAACTTTTGTATTTGAAACATTAGGAAAGAGAAGCGGATGGGTAGAAATTAGAAATAGAAATCCCACTTTAAAAATGAACTAAATAAATAATGAATAAGGTAGGACATTCATGGACCTCTGCATCTAAGACTATGATGACAATATGTCACAAATCAAGGATCATGAATAATCCAATTATATGAACCTATGGTTCAAAATAAAAGGCTCAGAATATCCAGCTCCATTTCTTCTCATTCATTCTTTGCTTACCCAGAAACCTGCTAGCTATAATTGAGTCCTTTGGGTGGACAAACCACTTAGAAATTTACAACTTTGCCACCCAAGCCAGGCAAAGTGGCTCACATCTATAATCCCGCTACTGTGGGAGGCCAAGGCAGGAGGGTCACTAGAGCCCAGGAGTTTGAGACCAGCCTGGACCACATAGTGAGACCCTGTCTCTACAAAAAATAATACAAACTAAGCTGGGTGTGGTGGCATGTGTCTGTAGTCCCAGCTGCTCAGGAGGCTGAAGTGGGTGGATCACTTGAGCCCAGGAGCTCAAGGCTGCAGTGAGCCGTGATTGTGCCACTGCACTCCAGCCTGGGTGATAAAGACCCTGTCTCAATAAAAAGAAAAAAAAAAAATCTCAAAGAACAAAAAATTTCACCATCCAGTAATTCTCACAAAGTAGTAAATTTATTTCCGGATTCTAAGTGGCTAACATATGCTTCTTTGAATGACTTGCTAAAGAAAAAGGTACCAGGAAATATATTAATCACTACCACAACAAAGGAGTGAAGCTGGGGTTCAAAGTCGTAGTTCAAACTGGGGAAGCCTCTTATTTGTTAGCTGATGTAAACAGTGAAATGAGCTCTGTTTGCAGGAATTCTCAGGCTAGTGGTTTCTGATTCCAATGGCTTAATAAAAATAAATTTAGGAAAGTTTTAGATAAGCAAGCTCTTGGAGATAAGATTCAAATATTACAGTAAAAGATAAAAAAAAAAAAAAAAGACCCAAAAGAAGTGTGTTAGTATGTTTAGGGTATATTTCAGGTTTGGTCAGGAACCATTTAGAGCAGATTCGAATGGGGTGAAATATCAAGGAAAGTTCCAGGCATGGGTGTGATGGGTGTAGTGGCTAAAGCGTTGGCAGGACACTGTAATTTTTTGCAGGGTTGCTGACTGATGTCTTAGGTCAGGCTGGCTACCCAGAATTTCTGTGAAGAAAAGAAAGGCCATAAGAAAATTAGCAAGTTTCTTTCAAACTTTTGTGAGAATTCATCTGTCCTAGCTTTCTCAGCTTTCTTTAAGTAAAATGCTTGGGTTTGAAAGAGAACCCTGAACTTCTTACCCAAGATAGATACAATTCACTGAAACTAAGACACTTAAAAGAAGAAATCTTCAGAGAAAGGGAGAAATGTTCACATACGTTCGAGTAGGCTGGTAGAACGCCACAGTATTCTGTGGTCATTATGAAAATAGAATATGTTTTCACACAAATTACTCATACCTTTCTCAACAGTTTAGTTTTTAATTTTTTTTCCAGGAAGAAGCTGCTGCAGATGGTTAATCAATTACACAATGATTGCCAATGTGTGCAGCAATACAATCTTGGCAAAGAGAAACTATCTTAAAAACAGGTCATATTTGGCAGCACAACAGGGTGAAAACTGTCAACAATAACTTACTGTACATTTATAAATAGCTAAAATAATATAATTGGAATGTCCATAACACAAAGAAATGATAGATGCTTGAGGTGACAGGTATGCCATTTACCCTGATGTGATTATTATGTGATGTATGCCTGTATCAAAATATCTCATGTACCCCATAAAGACACACACCTACTATGTACTCATAAAAAATTAATTTAAAATAAAAAACAAAACAGATCAAAAGGGAGAAGTAGGCACTAGTAGGTCTGCGTTTTGGAACAATAGCATCACCTGTGAGCTAGTAAGAAATGCAAATCCCGCCAGGCATGGTGGCTCACGCCTGTAAGCCCAGCACTTTGGGAGGCTGAGATGGGTGGATCACTTGAGGTCAGGAGTTTGACACAATCCTGGCCAACATGGCGAAATCTTGTCTTTACTAAAAATACAAAAATTAGCCAGGTGTGGTGACGCGCACCTGTAGTCCCAGCTACTTGGGAGGTTGAGGCAGGAGAATTGCTTGAACCTGGGAGGTGGAGGTTGCAGTGAGCCGAGATTGCACCACTCGCCACTGCACTCCAGCCTGAGAGACATTGCGAGACTCCATCTCAAAAAACAAAAAGAAAGAAAGAAATGCAAATCCCTGGACCCCATCCTAGGTCTGCTAATCAGAAACTTCAGGGGCAGGCCCAGCAATCAGTGTTTTTCCAAGCCCTCCCACTGGCTCCAAGGCGCACTCAATCACTAGACACACACACTGAGGCCTTTCCTCCTAGGGACAACAAGCCTTGCCCAGATGAGGTGGAAATTGGCTACCAAAGTAAAAAATAAGGGCAGAATTCCTCTCCCCATGCCTCAATTTCTTACTTTTGATCCAAAAATAATAGCTCTGAAGAAGCCATTCGGGTTTTAATTCAAAAAATCTCTCCCTTTAAACCTCAACCACTAAAGGTCCGTATGTCTGCAACATTTTAGAGATTCTTAAACACAACCCTCCTTGTTTTCTGGTTCCCTGCTACGTATCTGTCATCGCGTATTTTTTTCCTCCCCACTCCATGAGCCCAAACCCTTCTCACCACCAATCTGCTCTAACATCCCTAGAAAATTAATTCAGAATCACTTGCAAAGGGCAAAACAAGGGCAGGGGAAGTGATGAAACCAGAAAAGGTCAGGGGTGTTGGCAGCAGGGGTGATATCTAATGTTACAACACACATTTTTTTTTAAATGGGGTTTGGCTGTACTGCCCAGGCTAGCCTCAAACTCCTGGGCTCAAGTGATCCTCCCAACTCAGCCTCCTCAGGAGGCTTTAAACTGTAAAATACGGCCAGGCACAGTGGCTTACCCCTGTAATCTCAGCACTTTGGGAGGCCAAGGCAGGCGGATCCTTTGAGGTCAGGAGTTCAAGATCAGCCTGGTCAATACAGTGAAACCCCATCTCTGCAAAAAAAACACAAAAATTAGCCAGGTGTGGTGGCATGCACCTGTAGTCCCAGCTACTTAGGACGCTGAAGCAGGAGAATCATTTGAACCCAGAAGGCAGAGACTGCAGTAAGCCAAGATAGTGTCACTGCACTCCAGCCTGGGTAACAGAGTAAGAAAAAAAAAACTATAAAATAAGTTTAGAATAGATGGTATAACTGGAAATTTGAACAGTGTGTATTGATATTAAGGAATTACCATCATTCTAAGGTTATTAATAATGCTATTATACTTATCTTTTTTGAGTCCTTATTTTGTAGAGCCAAGTTGCAAAATACTCATGGATGAAATGATACATTTGAAATTTGCTTTAAAATAAAATAGAAGAAAATAAGGGTAAAGATATTGATGAAACAAGATTAGCCATAAGTTGACAATTGTTGAAAATGGGTGATGGTATGTGAGGGTACACTACACTATTCTATCTATCTATATACATAGTTTTTGAAACAGAGTCTCATTCTATCGCCCAGGCTGGAGTGCAGTGGTGCAAACATGGCTCACTGCAGCCTCAACCTCTCCAGGCTCAAGCAATCCCCCCATCTCAGCCTCCCAAGTAGCTGGGACTACCACACCTGTCTAATTTTTGTATTTTTTGTAGAGACAGGGTTTCAC
>NW_012107430.1:724896-725574 GCF_000951045.1 Mandrillus leucophaeus
TCTGATTCATGTAATCTACATTGGTTCCCAGAATTATCCAGACAATTAAGATCTACTCAGAGTGGTAACTTGTTTGCTAATGCATCATTTATCAGTTCTCTTCTTTATTTCTCTAAGTCTTTCCTAGGATTACTTTCCAAATAAAACTTTTGTATTTGAAACATTAGGAAAGAGAAGCGGATGGGTAGAAATTAGAAATAGAAATCCCACTTTAAAAATGAACTAAATAAATAATGAATAAGGTAGGACATTCATGGACCTCTGCATCTAAGACTATGATGACAATATGTCACAAATCAAGGATCATGAATAATCCAATTATATGAACCTATGGTTCAAAATAAAAGGCTCAGAATATCCAGCTCCATTTCTTCTCATTCATTCTTTGCTTACCCAGAAACCTGCTAGCTATAATTGAGTCCTTTGGGTGGACAAACCACTTAGAAATTTACAACTTTGCCACCCAAGCCAGGCAAAGTGGCTCACATCTATAATCCCGCTACTGTGGGAGGCCAAGGCAGGAGGGTCACTAGAGCCCAGGAGTTTGAGACCAGCCTGGACCACATAGTGAGACCCTGTCTCTACAAAAAATAATACAAACTAAGCTGGGTGTGGTGGCATGTGTCTGTAGTCCCAGCTGCTCAGGAGGCTGAAGTGGGTGGATCACTTGAGCCCAGG
>NW_012107430.1:732085-734014 GCF_000951045.1 Mandrillus leucophaeus
GCGGATCACGAGGTCAGGAGATTGAGACCATCCTGGCTAACACAGTGAAACCCTGTCTCTATTTAAAAAATGCAAAAAATCAGCCAGCCGTGGTGGCGGGCACCTATAGTCCCAGTTACTCGGGAGGCTGAGGCAGGAGAATGGCGTAAACCCGGGAGGCAGAGCTTGCAGTGAGCCGAGATCGCGCCACTGCACTCCAGCCTGGGTGACAAAGCGAGACTCCGTCTTAAAAAAAAAAAAAAGGAGCAACACAGGGAGTAAGAAAACCCCAACAAATGGGGAGTATGGTCCAGGTTTGTTCTCTTTCCACACATATAAAATGATGAAGATAATTAAACGGCAACTGGAAAACTGTTAGCACTGACAATAAGGATGCACTGCTACATTCAGAAGAGGTGACACAAAAACCATTTCTGTTTGCATAAAATTTACATCAGTTGCAGTCACATAGTTGGATGGCTTATTCGTCTAATTATAATGCATCATATCAGCAAAATGAGTATAATTCCTGATCTGCTTTCATTATACCAATAAAAGCTACATATTTTGTATCAAAGTTTTAGTTTGTCACATGGTCAAAATTCACTGTATTAAAAACCTGGAAGAAACTTGTGAGCATATAAAATTGATTGGGAAAACTGGTAAAAGCTGTGGGCTAGGAAACAGTTTTGTGGAGGAATAAGTTTTTATAAATAATCTTATAAACTAAACAATTTGTCTTGTAGTTAATTTGTGTTGGTTTCTATTCCAACTGGGTGTCAGTTACACTCTTGGCCATACAGTAAGAGGAATGCCAACCCGCTTGTTCCTTTATAGCATACGTGCTCCTGGCCAGAATCGCCAGTTTTCGGCTGCTGGAGAAGAGAAATGAAAACCAGAGCCCTGAAACTGTACAGCTGGAAAGTTCAAAATACAATCTTAATCTTATTTCCTATTACAATATTAAGAGACATATGGAAAATTTGTACAATTAGTGAATACCGAGCCAAATGCTAAGGGGTAATGTAATGCTTTTCAAGTTATTTATATTTCAGTTCTAAGTGAGTAGCACTAATTGCGGGCTGAAGGGAGGAGTAATGAGAAGGAGGAAAGTAAGGCCAAAAATTATTCCTCAACCCATGAGTTGGCCAACTATGACCTATGGTCAAATCTGGTCCACTGCCTGTTTTTATAAAGTTTCTTTGGAACACAGTCACACTCATTTGTTTACATATCATCTATGGTAGCTTTCATGCCACAACAGCAAAGTTGAGTAGTTGTAACTCACGAAGCCTAAAATATTTACTATCTGGCTGTTTGCGGAAAATGTTTCCAGCCCCTTCCCTAACCTACCTTATCCTACAACCTCCTGAAAGTGCACAGACTCTTCTCTCATTCACCCATCGATTACACAGCATTTATTGAGTACCTATTGTATATCGGGCACTATTCTAAATGATGAAGCTGGCAACTCAATTTTCTTTTTAAATTGAATTTAAAAAGTAATGAAGAAAAAGAAAAGAAAGAAAATAGAAAAGAAAAAAAGTAAAAAGTTGTTGCTCTGATGGTGCATACATTCTAATGGCAAGAAACCATAAAAAAAGTTTAAATACATAGCAGATGAGAGGGTGATTGATAAGTGCCATGGGAAAAAAAAATGAAGCAAGCAAGAGAAATAACATTAACATTAGCTTACTATGTACCGGGTACTGTTTCAAGTGCTTTGCATATATCAATTCAATGAATCCTTACAATAACCCTAATGACACAATACTTATCCCCACTTTATTGGTGATCAAACTGAGGCACCAAGTCACATAGCTAGAAAATGATGTGAAGCCAGACAGTCTGGCAGCAGAGCGCATCCTCTTAATTATATACTGTGCCAGCTCTTCGTGCAGAAAGGGAATGGCAGGGACTTAGAAGTTTTGATCTGATAATCAGGGAAGG
>NW_012107430.1:734574-736256 GCF_000951045.1 Mandrillus leucophaeus
CCTGTAGTCCCAACTACTGGAGAGGCTGAGGCAGGAGAACAGCATGAACCCGGGAGGCGGAGCTTGCAGTGAGCTGAGATCACGCCACTGCACTGCTGACTGGGTGACAGAGCGAGACTCCATCTCAAAAAAAAAAAAAAAAAGAAGAATCATTCCTAGGAACACACTGCAGGGGTGGCAAAGATAGAAGCAAGAACAGTCAGAAAACCACTGCAACAATTCAGATGAGAGGTGGCTTGGGTCAGGGTGTGAGCAGTAGAGATGGTGACTGGACACTAGCTATGTATGTATGTGTGAATACACACATAGTAAATATGTACATATACATATATAAAAAGCATATTGCTATATATATATATTCTGAATATAAAATGTATATTACCATACATATTAGGATGTATTACACATATGAATTAAGTTATAATTTAGAGAGTAAAATGCACCGATCTTTACTGCACAGTTTGATGTGTTCTGACAAATGCATACACCTATGTAACATATCCCTAACAAAATAGCAACATTTCTGTTGTCCTGTGTATATTTTTGTTATAAATGCTAACAGAACTTGATAAAGCATTTGGGAGAAAAGACAAACTCAAGACTATGGCGTAAGCCATAGGAAGATGGAGTGGCCATTTACTGAGGCAACTAACTGCCCACTGTCAACTTCAGAGTATGACAGCATTTCCTTCATCCACCAAAGGAAGGAAATAGGAGGAACTATTAAAGTATCATCTGGGTGAGTCATTACCCTGCCATCTTTTACACTGAAACTTGATGAAATACAGCCGGTCCTCCATATCTGTGGATGACCCATCAGTGGATTCAAACAATCATGAATAGAAAAATATTTGAAAAAAATTGTCTGTGACTAAACATGTACAGACTTCTTCTTGTCATTATTCCCTAAACAATACAACAAAGATTTACATAGCATTTATATTGTATTAGGTGTTATAAGTAATCTAGTGATGATATAAAGTATACAGGAGGAGATTCCTAAGTTATAGGCAAATGCGATGCCATTTTATACCAGGGACTTGAGCATCTCTGGATTTTGGTATCTGTAGGAGGTCCTGGAACCAACTCCCCATGAATATCCAGTGACGACTGTGCCTGGATCTTGTACATAAAAACTGAACGTCATGGCAGAATCCTCAAGGAAGATCACCACATCATCAAGTACTCCTATAGCACTTGCTGTCTCTCCCACACCCATTCTCTCTCAGCCTCTGTTACCAAGTACCATATGGAACCACTGCTTATCTCTAATAGATGTTATACTTGGCTAATGAAAAAGTATGTCTCTGGCAAGCAGCCTCGCTTAACCAGGTCCTTGGAGTGTTACCTGTACTAAATCAAGCTTTTTAAGGACTAAGGACCCACTCTTAAAATTTCTATACCAGGTCTATGGCAATGAAAAGTGGCAGACTCTGTAAAATATTATGAAGAGATGTATTCTGAGCCAAATATGAGTGACCAACAGCCCGTAACACAGCCCTCAGGAGATCCTGAGAACATGTGCCCAAGGTCGTCAGGCCACAGCTTGCTTTTATACATTTTAGGGAGATATAAGGCATCAATTGATACATGTAAGATCTATATTGGTTCAGTCCAGAAAGACAGCACAATTGGTGGGCAGGGGTTGGTTAGTTCCAGATCATAGGTAGATTCAATGAATT
>NW_012107430.1:738056-738938 GCF_000951045.1 Mandrillus leucophaeus
CCCATCTCAGCCTCCCAAGTAGCTGGGACTACCACACCTGTCTAATTTTTGTATTTTTTGTAGAGACAGGGTTTCACCAGATTGCCCAGGCTGGTCTTGAATTCCTGGGCTCAAGCAATATGCTCACCTCAGCCTCCCAAATACTGGGAATATAAGTGTGCGCCACTGCACCCAGCTAGGTATTCTATCTATATTTTTATATATTTGAAGCTTTCCATAACCAAACATTTCCATTTTTATCCATATATTTAAAACATAAAATTTTCAAACACCTTCAACCATGATATATTGTCTTAGATATTTTATTTCTCTATCATAACCTCAAGCATACTAAGGGCTCACCAAATATTTATAAACCAAATAATACAATACTTGTTATTTTAACCACCCTCACAAACACAAACACATACATGCACACGCACATTCAGAAAATGAAACCTCCGCTCAAAGAGGATTGTAAGGCAGAGTATAAAAGAGGGCGTATTAATGACAATACATTAGTAAAAGTTACTTCTCTTGTTCACTGAAATGAAACGCCACAAAATAAAAAAAGGCAAAGCTAGTAAGTAATCAAATAAATGAAACAGCAAGGGAAAATAGGGTGAGGTAAAAGGAAATGGAGCCTTCTGGCTCTCTGCTATTAATGCTTAGGAATAACCAGAAGAGAGCTGATGAAAAAGTTCATACAATAAGCCAAGATCGACCCGGTGTGGTGGCTCACGCCTATAATCCCAGCACTTTGGGAGGCTGAGGCGGGCGGATCACGAGGTCAGGAGATTGAGACCATCCTGGCTAACACAGTGAAACCCTGTCTCTATTTAAAAAATGCAAAAAATCAGCCAGCCGTGGTGGCGGGCACCTATAGTCCCAGTTACTCGGGAG
>NW_012107430.1:738988-746546 GCF_000951045.1 Mandrillus leucophaeus
TACATGTAAGATCTATATTGGTTCAGTCCAGAAAGACAGCACAATTGGTGGGCAGGGGTTGGTTAGTTCCAGATCATAGGTAGATTCAATGAATTCCTGATTGGCAATTGGTTGAAAAAGTTGTTATTATCTAAAGACTTAGAATCAATAGAAAGGAATGTCTGGGTTAAGATGAGGGGTTGTGGAGACCAAGGTTTTATCATGCAGATGAAGCCTCCAGGTAGGAAGCTTCAGAGAATAGATTGTTAATGTTTCTTATCAGACTTTAAAAGACTCTGTTCTATCAGTAATTCCAAAAAGGAGGAGGGAATAATGAGTCATGTCTGGCTCCCCTTTCCCATCATGGTCTAAACTAATTTTTTGGGTTAACTTTGGAATGCCCTTGGCCGAGAGGAAGGGTCCATTCAGGTGGTTGGAATTTTCTTTTTGGTTTACACTTACCATGGTGATCATGAAATAAATAATAAATAACTATTTGTATCCATCAAAACAAAATTATTCCTTTGTCATTACCAAACATGCTTTGGAGTACTGCATAGGAAAAAATAGAATATTAATGGACTTGTTTGACTCTGACTCTTTCATGTCTTAGAATATCAACTTAGATTTTGTTTTCATTTCAATAAAAGTTCTGACAACCCATAACTTTCCGAAGAGAGGAAATGAAGGAGTCAGAGAAGCAGAAGGGAGTAAATGTGTTGAACTGTCTTGACAGGAACTTGAAAACTTGCTTTTACCACAGCTACATGTTGAGTGACGTGGGCAGGGCTACCAAAAGACCAATATAGTCAGGATTTTCCACATTTTACTATGTCTCATATGACTAGTGCTCCAAAGGGACATGAATAAATTCATACATTTACTCATATACATACAGATATATATAGTCAGCCCTCCATATCTATGGATTTCATATCCATGAATTTAACCAACCACAGATTTAAAGCATTCAAAGAAAAACAAATACACATTTTAAAATACAGTATAGCAAATATTTACATAGCATGTGGATTGTGGTAGGTATTCCAAGTAATCTAGAGATAATTCAATGTATATAGGAGGATGTATGTAGGTTATATGCCAATACTACATCATTTTATATAAGGAACTTGAGCCTCTATGGATTTGGGGATCCTCAGGAGAACCTAGAACCAATCTTCCATGGATACCAAGGGACAATTGTACTTTATTCACAGAGTATTTCTCATTTACCTACCATTTACCCATTTACCATGTACAAGAAACTGATCTAGGAACTGAGGAGCTTCCGTTCAATTGACCGTCTCCAATTCTGTATTTGCTTCCAATCAAGTCCATCTCATGGACCTGGTGAAGGGATCCCACCTGCCAGAGACATACCTTTTCCCTAGTAAAGTACAGCATCTGCCTTATTTTTAAGTGGCACCCCGAAACTTGAGTATTCTAAGTGATCGGGGTATACATTCTACTTAATGGGGTGTTTATTTGAGCCTAAAAATAAGGCTGGGGAACAATATACTTTTCAAATTTTTGCTATTTATGCCATCTATATTGGATGTCTTTGAATTATCTTCACCTCAGGATGCTTCAATTCCTGCCCTCTATTAAAGAGTAATAGAGTGTTAAAATTTATTTTTCCATATGAAAAATAAGGAAGGCCCCAACGTGTAAGCAAAAAGTTAAAGAATTCTTGGACTAGCAGGTCTTTTATTCTTTCCTTTTTTAAAAAAATACAGTCTCGCTCTGTCACACAGGCTGGGGTGGGTGGCCTAATGACAGCTCACCGCAGCCTCAACCTCCTGGGCTTAAGTGATCTTCCTGCCTCAGCTTCCCAAGTGGCTGGAATCACAGGTGCGTACCACTACACTCGGCTAATATTTTTATTTTGAGTAGAGACAAGGTCTCCCTGTGTCGCCCAGGCTGCTCTTAAACTTGTGGGCTCAAGTGATCCTCCCATCTCAGCCTCCCAAAGTGCTGGGATTACAGGCATGAGCCACCAAGCTTGGCCAAGGATGTCTTAATATAGTGATGACAGGGGAAACTAACAGCTGCCAGGGACAAACATCTGCTAAAACCATTTTACCAGGAGATAAGAAGAGAGATTCGTCCTAGAGTAGCCACCCTGACTATTCTGGACCTGGGGTGTGCAGTCCGAGGAGTAGTGCTATATGGATGTGTATGGGGAAGGCAAAGTTATTGTCTTCCCAAAGGAAGGAACTGGGAGCTATTTGATTGTGATCTACCCCAAGAAGAGAGGATCTAAACACAAGAATAGTCCCTAGTGCTGGAGAGCTAGCTCACAGGACTGACATCAAGGGCCAAATACATATTGCTGGGCCTGACACTTCAGGTCTCTGAATGAAATTTTTAAAACATCCTTACATCTAAGCTCTGATAGCATATCTACCCTGGAGAGAGTACTTTTGTCAATTCAGATATTGGAATTCATGTGTAATACCCAGGGTTTCTTATCTTCAGAGAGGTCAAATGCCAGAACCATCAGGTCACCAGATGGAAGATGGAAGGTCTGGGCTCCTCTCTTGGCTACCCAGCTCCTTGGGAGTTTTCATTTTCCTCTAGGATTTTCTCCAACAGAAAGCCAGGCATGGCAATCAGGGAGAGTCTAATTGTAGCTTATGAAGGGGTTTTGGTCTTTGGTACTGAAATTGTGCAGATCTAAGATGGCCTCTCAAGCCACCTAATTTCTTCAGAGAGATGGGGTTCCAGACCTTCCTCTGCTCAGGCACAATCAATAGCTCATGCTATTCCACCCCGCAACAGCCTCAGAGAGGTATGGATGATGATGATGATGATGATGATGATGATTGATAATGTGTATTATCTAACCAACCCTAAATTCTGTTTTCTGAAGGGATAAGCCATTTTATTAACAGGTTACTGATATTTTGGAATATACTTGAGGAGAGAAAAAATTTGACTCATTTAATAAAAAGGGAGAAAATCTTCCATTCCACCTGATCTCTTAGGATAGGGGGAACAAAATATGGGTTGTATTTCAGGGCCCAGAAGCTAAGAGGGTACATACCAGTCACATTAGCACATGACGTGCTGCGGGAACAGGGAGTGGGGTGAGTTTTGAAGTACAGATGGAGCCGGGCACCATGGCTCACACCTGTAGTCCCAGCACTTTCGGAGGCAGAGGCAGGAGGATGGCTTAAGCCCAGGAGTGTAAGACCAGCCAGGCAACACAGTGAGACCTTGTCTCTATTAAAACAAACAAAAACTAGCTGGGTGTGGTGGCACACATCTGTAGTCCCAGCTATTCAGGAGGCTGAGGTGGGAGGATCACTTGAGTCTGGGAGGTTGAGGCTGCAGTGAGCTGTGATTGCACCACTGCACTTCAGCCTGGGTGACAGAGTGAGACCCTGTCTCAAAATAAACAAAAAACAATAAAGTACAGATGGAGCATACAAGTATGACTAATGCCAGTGGGCTGCAGAGAGAGAGGCTTGGCAGATGTCTTGACCTCCCAGAAACTGGGAAAGGCCCAGAGTAGAAAAGGAAGATAGTAGAAAAGGTGCTTTGAGAACCTGCACCTGTGACGGCATCCCTGGACAACATCAGAATGATCTGCTAGAAAAGTCAGCTGCAAGTTCTTGGAATAAACATTCATCCCAAAGCACTAGAGAGCTGTGAATGTCAAAACTGCACAACTAAACAAGGCTAACGTGGAAAATGAGGGATATGCAAGAATGGTGTAGTAAAGCAAGGTGTCAAGTGAAAACACACTACAGATCAACTAATTACATTTAAAATCCTCAGAACTGGAATGTTAGACATGTTACAGGTCACGGACTTGAGGGGGAAAGAAATGGTCCCCTTGTTCAAGGTGCTGCTGTCATATTTGCTTTCATTTACCTAACACTTTTTGGCCTAATGACTCATGAAACATATGAGAGAGAGAGTGAGCAAGAGAGAGAGAAAGTGAGAGAGTCAGGGAACACGAGAGAGCAAGAGAGCGAGCACAATGTTGACCGCAGAACCAATACCATGAGCTCTGTTGGGTCTGGAAAAAAGGAATAAAATTCAACTACTTTATGGAAATTGGTTCAGTTTATAGACAATTCCAAAATAAGTATAGCTGAAAAACACAAAATAAATACAGCTTGATTCCTGAGGCTAATTTGTGTTGAGGTTCAACTATGGTGAGATGGGTTTAATTATTTCCTTCCAAAACTTGTACGTTGAAATCCTAAGCCCCAGGACCTCAGAATGTGACCTTATTTGGATATAGGGTCTTTATATAAGTGCTATATAGGCATCAATCTGCTGGCCACAATATATTCTTTTCAGTGACAACATTCAACCAACTGCCTTTCATGCTTCAGTAATGAAATTCAATTAGATATAGCATATTTGGTAATTCCAGTATCATAACAAACATTTACAGACTGATTACTCGCTCCCAGATACAAATTCTGTTCCTACTGAGAGATCTGACAATGACCTCCAGAGAGTGTCCATTAGCATTTGAAATTACAAAGGAATTGTGCGTGTGTGGTTGTTTTTCATACTTTCCTATATTCCCCACCTCACCCTCAGTAAAATTTAGGCACTTCCATAAATATAAAAAACAGAAAAATAACAGAACTCATATTCAACACAGAGTTAAAAACAAGAAACAAAACTGTCTCTAAGTCAAAGACAAAAGTATCAGTAATAAGCAAAATCATATTTATCCAGTGTTTGTTCAGGGAGAGGTTCATGCTAGGATGCTGGCAGAGACACACAGATATATGATATACACATCAAAGCAATCTCATGATTGACAAATAGTTTTATACCAGCAATGAAACTGCTTTTAAAAGTGATCGCTTTTAATTTGTATAGGATGATTCATGCTCAGCAAGAATTAAGTCTCCTCCCATGTTTTCTGCTGCCAGGACTCAAATACTTCAAGCCATTTCCACAAGAGCAAACATGTCAGATGAAAAAATGTTGTGCTTCTCCAACGAGGCCTTCCTCCACACAGTAAAACACCACAGTCTGGGGGCTTTAAGTGCTCAGTGCCAAACTTAGATGCCAGCAGCTAGAGACATTCGAGGTTGTAAATCACACCTGGTCTTCAACTCCGAAAAACAGCTACAGAGCTAGCAGCATAGACAGAACCATGCTGGCTTGGAAAGGCAAATATACAATGTCATCCTAGCCAAATTTGCTTCCAAATTTGTTTTAATTTGGAAGCAAACCGACTGAGATCTCCAGAGGAGGTCACCATTCTGGCTGTGCAGGTCACGTCCTCCACAGAGTGCCTCACCCTGGGTGCGTAGACGCTGAAATCCAATCCATGCAGCTCGGGGACTGCATTCACCTGGAGGGGCGCCATTTTCTAACTCGCCCAGGCTCTCCAAGGACAAGTAGTGGTTCTTTCCCAAGACCTCGTTTTCAAAAAGCAATAGACTGGGGCCATTTGTCAGTTTTAATCTTAATTAAAATGTCATCTGCAAGTGTCACATTCACTGTCTTCTCTATGGATACCCCTGGGATATTCGTCTAGGAGTATCTCAGTGAAGAGCAGTGGCTTTAAATACCTTTAGTTCAGGAAGTGAAACAGTCAGTGGGACTGGAATATAGAGAACAAACAGGGAAATGGCTGCAAATGAGGCCGAAAATGTGGGTGAGGCCATGTCATGCAGGGCCCATGGGACCATTTTGAGAATTTAAAGGTTATTCTAAAAACAGTGGGATACCACTGAAGGGTCTTAAGCACACAATATGATTTGTGTTTCTAAAAAAAAAAAAAAAATTCCACCTCCTATACAATAATAACCAGAAGGGAGCCCAGAAAAGTGGGAAGAGCCAGTTGAGGGTTGGTAGACTGGACAAGGTGGAGGCAGTGAAGGCAACAGAAGTAGACAGATGTAACATATGTCAGGAGATGGGACTGATGGGACTTTCTGAGTGACTGGATGCAGGAATGACAGTGTGTGAGAGAAGGAATGATGTCCAGGATGAGGCCAGCCTGTGGTACTGAGAAGATGGGCAGATGACGGTGCCGTTTCTAAAGAACACTGGAGGAGGAGCAAGTTTGGGGATTGACGTCATGAGTAGAGTTTTAGAGTTGAGACTTCTATAAGGCAGCAGATTAAAAGGTCTTCATAATAAAATATGATATTCCATACCTATGGTTTTCTAAAATAAAATCTGAGACATGCAGTCCTAATCAGAGCTTTAGAAGTACTTGGCTGCATGCTGAATATAAGATTGTAGTTCTCGGATGGGAACAGCAGCAGCTGTGGCCAGGCAGCCCAGTTTCAGGAAGGCTCTCGGTGCACCACAGCCTGCAGACACCCAGCCCACACCCTCCGTGCCGCCAAGATGTCCAAGAGGAAGGTCAGCCCAGCTGAAGCGTCGGTGAAGGGAGACCCCCATGAAGAGATCTGCAAGGTGGTCCACTAAACCCTGTCTCTTATACACATCTAGATGTGTATAAGAGACAGCTGCAAGGTGGTCCACTAAACCTGCTCCTACAAAGTGAAACAAAGCCCAAAAAGGCAGCAGGAGAGGATAAATCTTCAGACAAAAAAAAAAAAAAAAAAAAGCAAACAAAAGGGGAAAAAGGGAAAAACAGGCTGAAGTGGCTGATCAAGAAACTAAAGATTGATCTGCAGAAAATGGAGACACTAAAAACAAGGAGAGTCCAGCCTTGGGTGAAGCCACAGAGAAAGACACCAAGTCTGACCGATATCACATGCTATGTCTTATCAGTGTCCCTGACTCCCTTCTTGTACAATCTAGAGGAATATTTTTACCCACTATTTTGTAAATGGAAGTTTTTTAGTAGTTCTAGAAATATTTTTAAGAAAGAGAGAATCCTACCTCATCACATCACATTTTTTAAGGGTAAATGCTTTTATTTAACAGGTGAAATCATTCACTGGTTGTGAAAATAGTGTGGGATATTGAATTATGGCAGGCTTTGACTGTCTTGGGTGTCAGCTTAACATTCTATAGATGGGGGATTCGTTTTCATATACTGTAACACAAAGTACAGTAAATGGCAATATGGAGTCACAGTCCTGCATTTAATGTCTCAAACATGTTTGATTACTTCTGTTCTCATGTTGGTTTTTAGTAGAACTGTTTGCTAAAAAATACTGCTCTTTGGTCGTGGCTCTCCCTGTCAGACCGGCATGCAGTCTGTAGCATCTGTGGTCACGGTAGTCCTATTTTCCTAATAAATTTCTTATGCTATGAAAGACTGAAAATTTGAGTATGCAGGGTATATGTTATTAAATTCTGAATTGGTATGACATATATAACAGCCTATCAACATTTAAAGATACTAGTACTTGATATCCTCTTAAGGAAAATTAAGAGAACATTATTATCTCTATTTTATAGATGCAGCAAAGCCAGGTTAAAAATGAACCTGCTGCTGCTAGAAGTGGCAGGATGCAGGGCCTGGAATCTGATAGTCCTGTTTCTAGATGCTTTGGAGGAAATTTGGTCACCTGATGCTATCAAGAAAGTTAGCCCAATCCTGATGCTAGAATATTGTCCCATCTGCTGCTAATGAAACTTTTTGTTCAGTGTTCTCCAGATCCACCAAAGGACA
>NW_012107430.1:746596-766559 GCF_000951045.1 Mandrillus leucophaeus
TCCCATCTGCTGCTAATGAAACTTTTTGTTCAGTGTTCTCCAGATCCACCAAAGGACAGAGCACAGGGACTGTCTAGAGCAGCTCTGTCCATCAGGACTTTCTGAGATGACATAAATGTTTTGTTCGCCTGACTAATAAGGTAGCCACTAGTACAGGTGGTCACTAACCACTTGAAATGTGGCTAATGTGACTGAAGAACCAATTTTTGCTTAATTCCATTTAAATTTTAGTAGTCACATGTGGCTAGTGGCCACCCTGTTGGACAGCACAGTTTTGGAGCTTACAGAACAAGGTTCTGTGATGTTCTTGTGCCTGCTGGCCATTAAATGTTATATGTACAGCAGAACTCAGTCTGTAAGTTACATTCATGGCCAAGCTAGATGGTAACGCTGTGGGAGAGGGAACCTGTAGCTCCCCTCTATTAGCCCGGTGGACTATGTCAACTCATGATGCATGAACAACTCAGCGGAGGTCAGTTCTCAAAAGCGGCAGCAGAGCTGCAGGGAGTCTCTGGACTCTGGAGGCAAATCTAGGTCCTCTAAATTGCACAACTTAATATTAGAATGAAAATACACAACTCAGAGGCTGTCATAAAATTAAACTACCAGCCATGGGAAAGCACCAAGCAGAGTGTGTAGCCTTTGGCAGCGGTATGATGCGGTTTAACCTTGCGTACACCGACACACTCTATTTTCACCACCTGCCCCCCCACTTTAATTAAGTACATGAGCCGTGATAAGGTTGTGTCTGGGAATGAACATACAAACAGAGCGTAGGAAATCATACCCATCCTCTCCCTGCCCCCGAAAACAAACATTATAAATATTTCAGCTAAGAATTTGGTTTGGAAGAAGGAAGTCCTTGTCACAATAATTCTTACAAAACAAAATAAGCAATTGAAATAAGGCAACTTCCTTGTTTCTGAAGAGCATCACTTGAAGCCCATTTATGTTGGTTCTTTTTTCCCCCTAATTTTATTTACTGGTAAAATACACATAAAATTTACCATTTTGGGGAGAAAAGAGGGAAAGGGAAGATGTTTGTCAAAAGGTACAAAGTTTCAGTTAGACAAGAGGAATAAGTCTGGTGCTCTATTGCATAGCAAGGCGATGACAGTTAATAATAATATACTGTATACTTAAAAATGGCTAAAAAAGATGATTTCAAATGTTCTCACCACAGAAAAGATAAATATTTCAAAGGATGGCTATGGTAATTAGCTTGATATGACCATTACACAATATGCATATCCAAATATCATGTTGTACCCCATAAACATATAAATGTCAATTAAAAATAACTTTAATAAAAGAAAAAAATACCATTTTAATCATTTCTAAGTGTACAGTTCAGTAGTATTATGTACTAAGTATATACTAGTATATAATACTAAATATTATTTCAAATTTACTTAAGTTTTTGTCCTCAAAGGTAAAACAATATACTAATATGTAAAACAGCATTTAACCATGCACAAGATTAACATCAAATTCAGAACAATGCTCATAAGGGAAGCAAGGAAAGAAGGGGTTCAGGAAAGAAATAAAAGTGGGCTTAAGTTTTATCTATGTTTTATTTTTAAAGATATAATGAATTAAATATGGCAAAATGCTAAGACTTGAACTGAGATTTAAGTACATAGGCATTTGTCATGTCATTTTCTATACGTTAATGTATTCTTTTAACTTTTTTTTTTTTGAGGTGGAGTTTCACTCTTGTTGCCCAGGCTGGAGTGCAGTGGTGTGATCTCAGCTCACTGCAACCTCCACGTCCTGGGTTCAAATGATTCTCCTGCCTCAGCCTCCTGACTAGCTGGGATTACAGGCATCTGCCACCATGCCTGGCTAATTTTCTGTATTTTTAGTAGAGAAGGGGTTTCACCATGTTGGCCAGGCTAATCTTGAACTCCTGACCTCAAGTGATCCACCCACCTCAGCCTCCCAAAGTGCTGGGATTACAGGCTCGAGCCACCGTGCCCAGCCCTTCCTTTAACTTTTTATTGTGACCTAATTTTAGACTTGCAGAGAAGTTGCACACATAGTACAGAGTATCCATATACCTCTCAGCTTACACCCCTAATGTTAACATCTTACACAACCATAGTACAATGATCAGACCAGGATATTAACTTGGATACAACATGATTAACTAAAACAAAGATGGTATTGGAATTTCCCGTTTTTCCACTAGTGTCCTTTTTTATTCTATAATTCTATCTAGAACCACACATTGCATTTGGCGGTTACTTCTCCTTAGTCTCTTGCAGCCTGTGACAGTACTTCAGTCTTTCCTTGCCTTTCTTGACTTGACACTTGTCAGTTACTTTGTCAAATGTCCCACAATTGGAGTTTGTCAGATACTTTCTAATGATTAGGTTGAGATTATACATTGTTGACAAGAATACCAAGAAACTATGCTCTGCCGTCAGTGCCTTCCATCACAGGTTCAGGATGCCTCTTTTTCGTCTGCTTAAAATATTTCATAATTTCAATAGATAAAAAATAAATAAATAGCTGTATTACTCTGGGTTCTGTGGAGGTACAAAATCAATAGGAGGTGGACGGATGAAAGGAAGGAAGGGGAAAGAAGAAAGAAAAAGGAAGGAAGGGAGGGAGGGAGGGAGGGAGGGAGGGAAGGAGGGAAGGAGGGAGGGAAAGAGAAATAGAAATAGAAAGGAGGGAGATTTTAAGGAATTGGCTCATGCAATTATGTAGGCTGAGAAGTCCCAAGATCTGCCAACTGCAAGCTGGAGACCCAGAAAACCCAATGGTATAATTCCAATCTGAGTCTGAAGGCTTGAGAAGCAGGAGGGCTGATAGTGTAAGTGCCAGTCTGATTCCAGGAGCAGAGAAGGACTGTGCAAAATCTCCTTTACTCAGTGTTTTGTTTCACTCAGGCCTCAGTGGATAGGATGATGTCCACCCACATTGGGGAGGGCAATCTGCTTTACTGGGTCTACTGATTCAAATACTAGTCCATACAGAAATACCCTCATGGACACCCCCAGAATAATGTTGAACAAATACTTAAGCACCACATGGCCGAGCCAGGATGACACATAAAATTATGCATCATAACAGCTTAACTTCTAAATTAGAAACTTCCTACTCCGTATATTTAGGTTCCAAATCCCATCAAGTCAAATGGATCTCAGGAAATGTTCCAATTCTTAATTATTATTGGCTTCAGGCCTAAAACATTATAAAGTCACTCCATAATACCATTTCTAAAACTTCGAGAATCTTTATTAAGTTGATCTTGCTTCAAGAGAAAAGGCAGTCTATACTACTTAGATAATGTAATAATTGTAATCCAAGAGAAGCTAGACCTACAAGTCAAATTAAGGCCCTAAGAAATAAATTAACATGAGGTGTATTGTTAATGAGGACCCCCAAATCCCCTGATCTTATTTTGGAAGCGAAAGTGAAGTTATCATTTAGAATTGACTACATTCCTCAGCATACCATCCTAACAATGATGTCTGTCATTGCTATTTCTATGATGCTTTAGAAAGAAAAACCTAAATGATTATATATTTTTCTATGGCAAAAAAAGAGTGTGTTTCAGGCACTTTCATGACCTGAGTTGTATATACTAAAAGTTGTGTGTACACACACACAGATTGTAGAGAATATATCTGATATGGTTTTGCTGTGTCCCCACCCAAATCTCAAATTGTAGCTCCCATAATTCCCAAGTGTTGTGGGAGAGACCTGGTGGGAGGTATTTGAAACATGGTGGTGGGTCTTTCCTGTGCTGTTCTTGTGATAGTGAATAAGTCTCACGAGATCTGATAGTTTTATAAAAGGGAGTTCCCCTGTACATGCTCTCTCTCGACTGCCGCCATGTAAGACATGACTTTGTTCCTCCTTTGCCTTCTGCCATGATTGTGAGGCCTCCCCAGCCACATGGAACTGCGAGTCCATTAAATCTCTTTTTCCTTATAAATAACTCAGTCTTGGGTATAACTTTATTAGCAGTGTGAGAACAGACTAATACAATAGCTCTACAAATATACTGTAGAGAAATGGTATAAATAAGTAAAATTTCAAGTTTTCTCTGAGGGTGCCTCCCTTTGAAGCTCTTCTGTCCTCAGGATCACTCTAAACTTTGCTGGTTTAGGCTGGGAAATCATTTCTTCTTTAAATGTTTATATTCAGTTCAAAGAGCTCCATTTCTATGAGTAATGACAAAACATAGTTTCCACCCCTACCACCTC
Organism: Mandrillus leucophaeus; assembly: GCF_000951045.1. NCBI lineage: Eukaryota > Metazoa > Chordata > Mammalia > Primates > Cercopithecidae > Mandrillus > Mandrillus leucophaeus. The sequence goes on from NW_012107430.1 coordinate 750,817, forward strand.
CATTCTAGCTGCATGAAGAGGAAACTACTTATGAATTCTTTTCTAGGCCCCCAGAGTTCTGGAAGGCAGTCACTGAGTTTTCATGAAAAGCCAGAGCAAGGACTCCAGATCCCATTATGCCAAAGAGGAAGCTGAATACTTATTTTAAATTTCATTTTAGCCTGCCCCAAATGTGGACACCATTGTTAGGCCAGTCCCGTATACCATGTGTACCTTTTGCAAGTCTCTTAGAACAAGCTGTTCCCCTCAAAGGATTTTCTTCCAAGGAACCAGAACATGGGTTTATTTTGGCCTGGATCAGCTCCCCCAGGAATCTTCCAGTGAGGAGATGGGTGGTCAGCCTCCTGAGACAAGAGTGTGTAGAGGTCAGGATATGGGCTCTGAGCCAGACTACCTATGTTTGAATCCAGGTTCTGGGTTTATGATCGGGGAATGTGAGAGAGTTATACAACCGTTCATGCCTTGGTTCCTCCTTCTATTGAATGGGGCAAATGATGATACTTAACTGATTGAGTTGCTGTGAGGATTAAAAAATGACATATGTAAAGTGCTTAGTACAAGACCTGGCATATAATAAGTGAAATAAGTGCTAGGGAAAACTAGCCAGGCATGGTGGTATATACCTATAGTCTTAGCTACCTGGGAGGCTGAGGAAGTTTGCTTGAGGCCAAGGAATTTGAGGCTGCAGTGAGCTATGACGGCATCACTGCACTCCAGCCTGGGCAACAGAGTAAGATCCCATCTCTAAAAATAAAAAAATGAAATAAAATAAATGCTAGGGGGCCGGGCATGGTGGGTGGCTCACGTCTGTAATACCAGTACTTTGGGAGGCCGAGGAGTGCGGATCACTTGAGGTCAGGAGTTTCAGACCAGCTTGACCAACATGGAGAAACCTCATCTCTACTAAAAATACAAAACGTTAGCCAGGTGTCGTGGCCCATGCCTGTAATCCCAGCTACTCAAGAGGCTGAGGCAGGATAATTGCTTGAATCCGGGAGACGGAGGTTGCAGTGAGCTAAGACCGTGCCACTACACTCCAGCCTGGGTGAAAAGCAAGACACCATCTCAAATAATTAAATAAATAAATGTGAGGGAACATGTGGCTTCTGACTTAAACACCTTCCAGGATTAATCCAGGTCCACAATCACCCAGGGGAGTTGTGGGCAGTCTGTGGGCACCTGTCAGGCTGCATCTGTTGGGTAGTAGAAGCTGCTTCTTTCTAACTCTAAGTCTGCCTATTTCTTCTATCATGTCATCAGAATTCCTTAAACATCTTATTTAACAGAATATACAAATTTAAGCCAGTTCTACAGTGAAAAACCTGAGAGTGAATCATGGCAAACTTTAACTGTAATCTTGTAAGATGGAAATGGAGATAGACAAATATTGGGAAAAGATCTTAAGAAAATTGATGAATCCAATAGGTAGGTCAGATAAGCATTTCTTGGTTTTCTGCTTTCCATTTGTAAGCATGTCTCTGTGTGTGTGTGTGTGTGTGTGTGTGTGTGTGTGTTTATACCCATGGCCCTTATTTAGAGCTCTAAATCTCCTAAGGACAGGAACCACCTGCCACCTGACAAGAGAGAAGTAACCTCCATGCATTTGTCCTTCCACCCTCAAGAGGGATCCTCTTCAGCCCAGGATGGTATAGACATAGATTATTTTGGAAACAAAGGGATAGATTCTGTGGCTTTCTATCCCCTTTTTTCCTTTTCCCTTTCCACATTCCTGGCTCTAACTTGGTTCTTTCTGTTGCCATGGTAACCAACAGTCTCAGAACACAGACTTCTGACAGCTGGACTTTTAGCCATAGAAACTCGGGATGTGGAGGATTTCTCATGTCTCCCCTTTTCCCTCAGGAGTTAGCAGCACTTCTTCCATGTGAGCAGCCACCAGGGCAGGGTGTGACAGTATGTGTGTGTGTGTGTGTGTGTGAGAGAGAGAGAGAGAGAGAGAACGCGCACATGCGCACGTGCATTCTTCCAGCCCTACTTTGGGGCTTCACAGAAAAAGCTGGACTAAACAGTGCCATCAGATGGTGGGAGGATGGGCATCTAAATACCAAAACCTTTCTGGAAAGTAATTTGGTATCAACTACCACAAGACTTTAATATATTTGTGGGGTTTGGTCCATTAATCCTACATGTAGAAAAATAAGAGACATACTCTTAGATTTATGGAAGATTTATGGAAAAGTGGGTTTACCAGAGATTTATTTAGTAAAGGCAGTAACTACCACCTAATTGTCATTAATAAGAAGTGGTTAAAAATTGCAGAGTAACCATATATATGTTTGTTGTAGGCTATGGGATAAAATAATTTCAGTTTCAACTGATGTCATATCCACACTTACATATATGTATATGTGGACATACTGTATAAATGTACAGATAAGTATATGTGTGTTTATATAAACAGAAAAGATAAGGAAGTCCATCAAAATGTTTTGATAGTTATCGTTATCTTTAGAAGGTAGGACTATAGCATATTTACTTTCATCTTCATACTTTTCTATATTTTTCCAATTTTATACAATGATCATCCTTTTCTTTTATGACACAAGATCTTACAACCATAGCAGGACAAATGTTGAGAAGTGGCGATGCTTAGTAGAGAGGATTATAACACAATGAAATAAGTTTTGAAAGGCAGAAGGCTGCCTCTTCTGCCCTTCACTGAGAGATTATAAAAATTGGATAATACTGGCCGGGCCCAGTGGTTCATGCCAGTAATCCCAGCACTTTGGGAGGCCGAGGCGGGTGGATCACAAGGTCAGATCGAGACCATCCTGGCTAACACAGTGAAACTCCTTCTCTACTAAAAATACAAAAAATTAGCCGGGCATGGCGGCACACGCCTGTAGTCCTAGCTACCTGGGAGGCTGAAGCAAGAGAGTCTCCTGAACCCAGGAGACGGAGGTTGCAGTGAGCTGACACCACACCACTGCACTCCAGCCTGGACAACAGAGCAAGGCTCTGTCTCAAAAAAAGAAAAAAAAAAAAAGAAGATTGGATAATACTTCTATTTAAATGGGGTAGTACTGAATAGAAAAGGGAATAGGGCCGGGTGTGGTGGCTCATACCTACAATCTCAGCACTTTGGGAGGCCAAGGTGAGTGGATCACCTGAGGTCAGGAGTTTGAGACCAGCCTGGTCAACACGGTGAAACCCCATCTCTACTAAAAATACAAAAATTAGCCAGGTGTGGTGGCGGGTGCTTGTAGTCCCAGCTGCTCGGGAGGCTGAGGTTGCAGTGAGCCAAGATCGCACCACTGCATTCCAGCCTGGGAGGCAGAGTGAGATTCCATCTTAGAAGAAAAAGAAAAAAGAAAAGAGAAAAGGGAATGGATAAGGTTTTTGTTTAAGTACTATGATTCTCTTCTCCCCAGTCCCATCTATTTTTTTCTTTTTTCTTTTCTTTTTTTTTTTTTTTTTTTTGAAGCTTCTCGAGTTGAGAGAGATTTGTGCCTTTGAACTCCATGGCATATTCATCCTCTAACAGCGACATAGAGGACTACAGCTCCAAATCCAATTCCAACCTGAGCCTCTCTGTGGGCTATTTCCCCTGTGAGGACACCCCCTGTGAGGACACAACCTCCTGTGAAGACGCAACTTCCAAGGATCCTTCCATCCACTTTCTCCCTCCCATCCAAGGGGCATGGGGGACTGAAAGGATAAGGAGATGCATGAAGAGACAAGACCAAATTCAGGATGAACCAGAGCAGTTTTGCAAACTAAGCATCTTCCTAGCCTGGGACGTGGACGTCAGCTCCAACAACACAGACTCAATAGCTAATAGGCTTCTAAATGGAGACAACCAGTGGATAGATGAGTTACCAAAAGAGAGAACAAAACTGTCTGTCAGCAAACTGAATAATCTTGTGCAAGAGTTTCAGACATTTCTAGAAAATGTGAAAGATGATGAAGATGATGACGCTGTATTTCCTGAAATGACTCAGAAAGATTTCCAGCTGTCCAGCGGCTCCCCTCCGGAAATGGTTCAGGTCAGTCATTAAGAACATGATGCTTGTCAAGACATGCCCAAGTGCAAACCACCAGAAAATAAAGATGTTATGCAGTCTCCACAGACTCCTCTAAGGCTTAAGGAACATGAGCTGGCTGAGGAGAGCAGAGATGCCTCACAGGACAGCAAGGGATAGGCCTGGGTTGAACCACAGAATCTTACCACCACTGGGAGGAGACAGGTCCCAGGGAGTCTGACATGATACCAGTGGGAGACAGATAACAAGGAAGGGAGTCAGGGTGAAGCTGTAGGGAAAAGACTGAGGAACGCTTAGGGAAATGAAAGGGTAGCAAGCAAGGAGAAGGGCTAGCAACTATGTCTCCCTCCCCACCAAAAACGTATACGTTTAGTATTAATGAGCATTGAAACTTTGCATTGACACTTGGGCTATTTTTGGTAAAAGGATGTGAGTTCCACAAATGAGTAAATGTTGACTTGGCTGCTGTCATGGTTACACCTACCTAACACATCCTTCATTTTCGTGGCAGATGATAAGCCAGGCAACTGCCAGCCAAAGGACAAGTGCTCCAGAGATCCCCTCAATCCTGTCAGAGCAGCCGGAGAAGGATGACACTCCTTCCTACACACAGGCCCAGTGCTGCCTGAACTTTGGGTGGGCCTTCAGCTGGCTGAGTCAGCGTATCCTCTCCCCTCTGCTGAGGAGAGATCACCCTGTGAAGGCCACCAAGAGTCCCCATCGGCCAGCACCAAGGAAAGGACTCTTTCACAGAGGCAAGAGAATTCAACCTCAAGAAACTCTTGAATTAGGACATCCCATACAGACAGATTTTTAAACTTTTTGGAAAGTTTAAGATAATCCATAATGAGGATTCCATTAATAATCCCCACCAGTTTATTTTTTCCTCAATAAACAAAATAAATGCTCTTGTTACCCCATGTCTTCCTCTTCCAGCATACCATCTTGACTCACATTTCAAGCATATGTGGGCCAGGCGCGGTGGCTCACACCTGCAATCCCAGCGCTTTGGGAGGCTGAGGCAGGTGGATCACCTGAGGTCAGGAGTTTGAGACCAGCCAGGCCAACATGGCAAAACCCCATCTCTACTAAAAATACAAAAATTAGCTTGGCGTGGTGGTGGACGCCTATAATCCCAGCTACTCAGGAGGCTGAGGCAGGAGAATCACTTTAACCTGGGGGCAGAGGTTGCACTGAGCCAAGATCACGCCACTTCACTCCAGCCTAGGCAAAAGAGCGAAACTCTGTCTCAAAAAAAAAAATAAATAAATAAAATAAAAAATTAAAATTAAAGAAAATTTTTAGAAAAGAAAAGAAAGTATATCTGTTGTCTAGGAGACAAATTTATTCTCAGGAAATTTTAAGTAGTATTATGCTTCCTAAACTGAAGTATTGTTTTTCTCTCCTCTCACCCATTCTTACTCTATTTTACCCTAGTTTATCTATTTTATGTGTTTTAACCTATTTTATCATTAACCCAAATCCCAATTTTCAGTAGGCAGCAGCGTGACCCATCAGATTTCCACAGTGGCAGGATGATTTGGGTTGAACTTGCAGGGCTTGAGCGAGTGGCAGTGGGTAGTAAGTCACTGAGGAAATTAATTTTCATTTCAGGAGCTCGGACAGCAGTTCTGATACTCCCCAGAGACCTGACGGGTTCTAGCATGTGTTGCCTTGACTGTAGTAGTGGCCCACTTAGGAGCAATGTGAGGACTGTGAACACTACTTCACCACTCTAAGTCTAGCTGTCCTCATTCAAAAGATGTGGAAGATAATAATACATACTTCACAGGGTTAGTGTGAGAGTTTATGAGGTAACACAAGCACTTGATAAATATTATTACTGTTGTTGCAAGTAGACATTCTACTGAGGAACTCTCCAGACAACTTGTTCAAGGGATATCTAAGAATGAGAGTTAATTAAGAGTCAATTCTCGTTGCAACATTTCCCACACAGAGCAGTATTTACCAAAAGTTCAGGGTTTTCAGCAAATCTTAACCAAGTCCTCTCCCAACCCATTCCATTCTGCCCTCTGAAACTCCTTTGCAATTGTCATTGAACGTTCCACTAAATGTCAACTTCTTTGAGGAAGGCTGCCCTCAGCCTTCTTGTCCTGACTCTTACCTCCCCAGCATCTCTACCATCCTCCTTATTCAACCACAGGTTCACTCAACGTCCTCCTTCTTCTACTGGCACTACCATCCTGTGTGACCTTCAGAGTTTATGTGGCAAAGCATATGACTCCTCAGTTTCAAATTCCTTCCTTTCCTCAATTTCAATTCCCTATCCCTCTCCTTCCTCTCTTCTTCCTTCCTTCTACAAATATTTAGCAAATAGGAGTGCCAGATACTTTTCTAGCTTGCAAAAAAAAAAAAAAAAAAAAAAACCCTCACTCTTTAGGCTCAAGCAACTTATTTAAGACATAAAGTCAGGCAAACATATGATTATAAAGGGTGTGAGTGATAATACTCTGTAGTGAGTAAATACTGAGTTCTAATGAAAAAAATAACCCATTCAGCATGGGGAGGTTGGTTGTAAAAGGTTTCCTATATGAGATTCTTTGAGTTATAAATGAGATTATTTAAGGTGGAGGACTTTAACTGACTTTAATTAGTGTGGAATGGAGGTATGAGATCTTGACTGGTTAATAATGCATGTGAAAGACAGTGTGGAGAATATGGCCCAGGAAAGGCAGTACAGTAGGAGGGAGGAGATAAAAAAAAAAAAAAAAATAGGGGCCTTTTAGGAATATACACTCAAGGTCACACCCTGAGACCTCTCACTTCTTCTGCCTCCCTGGCAAAAGAGAACACCTGCCTAACCCACAACTCACTTGAACACACTCCTCCACCTTTGCCTGCTCTTTGACTTCACCAAGATTTGGAGTCCTATCATCACACCCGTTCCCCAACTTCCATCCACTTCTGTCTAGATCCAACCCATACGCCTCCTTCCCAAACTTGGCATGTCTACCACATCTAGTAACATCTGCCACACCTTGCCCTTCTCTTCTCCCAAATCTTAAAATCTATACTTACCAAGTTCCCCAAGGGGACCCTCTTGCTCCTCACTGCAGCCAACACACAAAACCATAGCGATTTCCCTCCGCATTCCCTGACTGCCTGGGAAACTCATCCTTAAAGATCCTGCTCTAGAGTTACTGTGGGACAATATTGATGCCTCAGGAAAAGGATCATGACCCTCCTTTAGCTGCCCCCTAGTCCCTACCCTGCCACTTTCTTGCCACGACCTGTACTTTTCAGTCCTCTTTATAGATCTATTTTACCTGTAGACTGTGAGCTCTCAAGGGCAAGTACCGGGTCTTAGTTCCTTTTTATTGCAAATCCTAACACAGTGTGCCAGGTGCAGTGGCTCACGCCTATAATCCCAGCACTTTGAGAGGCCAAGGTGGGTAGATCACTTGAGGTCAGGAGTTTGAAACCAGTCTGGGCAATATGGTGAAATGTTGTCTCTACTAAAAATACAAAAATTAGCCATGTGTGGTGGCAGGTGCCTGTAATCCCAGACACCTGGGAGGCTGAGGCAGGAGGATCATTTGTACCCAGGAGGCAGAGGCTACAGTGAGCTGAGATAGCACCATTGCACTCCAGCCTGGGCGACGGAACGAGACTCTGTCTCAAAAAAAAAACAACAACAGAAAAACAAAATCCTAACACGGTGTTTAGTACTGAGTAACCTAGCTCTCTGACTTTATGTAATTCTTTGTATGTTCTTAATACATCCTGTCTATATAATTTTTAAAAAGTCAAATACAACAGCTTAAAGAGTTGCTATTCTTTAAGTCAAAAGTGACTGGACAGGTCAGAAATAGGAATGAAAAGGGAGGCAGACAAGAAGAGAACATGGCCATCAAGTAGAAGTCAAGTGAGACGGCGACCTATCAATTGAGAAATCTATTAAGACTAAAGGAATTCAGAAACTAAATTGAAAATTTAATTCAACAAATATGACTGGAGCCTTATTGTTGCTTTAGACTAGACACTGTGATAGGCCTGAAAGAAAGATGACATCTCTTACTCTCAAGAGACTTGCAACCAGTTTTATTATTTTAATTCTTACTCTAGTAATTAAGCTCTAAGAAAAACTCCACCAAAATACTTTAAAAGACTGTCTACACTGAATAAGATGCACTGTTCTTTAGTAAGATTTCTGACAAACTTGTGTTTATTCATCAGTGTTTTATAAACCTGTTTGGCAGGTATGAACCTGTCCCTAAAATTTAAGCAATGTGCTTTGCAAGCCTTTACAATAAAGTAAGCCTTCCATACCCTTTGAGGCTGAGTGTCATGCTATATACTAGAAAGCAGAACAAAGTATTTTAAAATAGGAAATATCTCAGTATCTCTTCATTATAGTTTCAAATATGTTATCAGCCAGGCACAGTGATTCATGCCTGTAATCTCAGCACTTTGGGAGGCCAAGGCTCAAGGATCACTTGAGCCCTGGAGATTGAGACTAGCAAATTCACGGCTCAAGAGGATGCATGGGTACAAGTCTAACTGGCCACAAGAACAGTGTCTAAAATCCTTTTATGAAACAAAAGAAAAATAAAGCAAATTATAAACGATTTCCTAGAGAGTGCTAAAGTCCTTACTCCAATAATAAAGAACGATTTTGTTGACTTAAAAGGAACAGTTAATTGCTTCAAAAATATATCTCCTCATTATAAATTGCGAGTGGGAGAACTTATACAGCATACAGGACAATCTCCAATTTCAGGATGGATGGGTGGGTTTTATATTGCAATGCCTGGAGTCAATCTTTTCCTGCTACCTACTAATACCTCAGACAAATAGAACAACGCTGTGCTTTCAGAAGTGAAATAAGATCTTCATCAGATAACACTCACTGAGTGAGCCAGTCATGAGCAGAATGAGTAAAAAGCCTCAGGATAAATTCCCCCAAAGGGTTATTAGCCTAGATCAAGAAGTACCAAGACAAAACAATTTCTGCTTTATCCCACCTTTCAAAGGAATTCCATGGTTTTAAAGCCCATTTGATTTCAATATAATATGCTTTATAAAGAACTACTTCTAAGACATTTTCAAATGGTATGGTATACACCATAGCTTTTCAGATTGTGGCATTGAAAGAAAATTCATCTCATTACTACTCAATTCTCTCAGTCCAAAAGAAAATCAGAATGGCAATTTATTTAGTTTTCCCTCATCTGCATCAGTAAAGATTAATTTAAGTACAAATCTCTAAAAGAAAGAGCTCTTACCCTAGGATAGAGGTTTCCTGCATACCCACTCAGAAAGGAAAAGAAAACCCTTCAAACATCTTCATAGCTAATGTGTGTTTGGATAGTTGTTTTCAAGTTTCACTTTCATCAATCCTTCTGTCATGCATCTTTGGGGCCAAGATTTTCCTCAAGCAGGGCATGGGGACGGAAAGGAGAATTTTTCTTCATTAAAATGACTTTAGAAATCAAGTTAGTACCATATTTCAACCAGCAATTTAATAATTGATTCATATAAGGATCAAAAATAGATGCTAAAACCATTGAGTGAATCACTGTCAGGGAAAAAACATGCACATGGTCTCTAAGATTACCCCACAGGTGCCTTCTTAGTCATCAAGAGGATTAGGCACCTTTACAATGGAGAGGTCTGGTCAACACCAACTTAGCCAAATGATTAAACTTAACCTAGCTAATATCATACACCTTCTGAAGAGAAGCAATGTACACTTGCTAGCAATGTTTAATTTGAGTCTAATTATGAGGACACCAACAGTTAGATGAATCTAGACTATAGCACATTTTACCAGACAACTGTCTTTGACTTTTAAAACGTGTTAACATCATAAAACACAAAATAAGAAAACACAAAAAAGACAGGGAGACAAGAGAGCTCATAAAAGAGATGAAAGAAACATGACAACTAATTGCTCTTTGTAATTTTTTTTTTTTTTTTTTGAGACAGAGTCTTGTTCTGTTGCCCAGGCTGGAGTGTAGCGGCGCAATCTCGGTTCACTGCAAGCTCCACCTCCTGGGTTCATGCCATTCTCCTGCCTCAGCCTCCTGAGTAGCTGGGACTACAGGCACCTGCCACCACACCTGGCTAATTTTTTGTATTTTTAGTAGAGATGGGGTTTCTCCATGTTGGTCAGGCTGGTCTCAAACTCCTGACCTCAGGTGATCCACCCACCTCGGCCTCCCAAAGTGCTGGGATTACAGGCGTGAGCCATTTTTGATGAAATCTTTGATCAAAACCAAAAGCAAAACAAAAACTATGGTAAAGGGCATTTCTTTTTCTGAATGTGGACTGTACATTAGATAATATGATTGAATATTTGCTGGGCATAATGAGAATATAATGTTTATGTAGGAGAATGTCCTCGGTTCTTAGGAAATTTAGACTGAAATATTTAAGGATGGAAGTGTCATGATATCTGCAACTTACTTTCAATTTGTCCAGGAAAAAAGAGAGAGAGAAAATGAGAAAGTAAAGATGGGGAAAATATAAAGAAAAGCTCAGTAAGTAGGTAGCACAGATCTCTATTAAAGTATTACATCTGCTATATTTGTATGACAGTAATAGCTTATGAGGTGTATATATATATATATGTATGTGTGTGTATATATATATATTTAAAACATTAAACATTTACTCTAAACAAAACTTAGATAATAATTTGATTTCTCAAGTGATATAAACTGGGCAAATTCTTTAATCCGGATTCATTCATTGATCCTGGCACCTGCCTTTGGGTTCACAGCTGGCTGAAAAGAATTTTCAGTCTCATAGATTGATAAATATTCATCCTTCAAGTCCTAACTATAAAAAGCCAAACTGGTTCAGTCGAAAGCAGACTAGCATCTAGGTAATTTTCCAGAACATGTAAGATTTCAGGAGTTTATCTAGCTTTGCTGAGATTAAAAAGAATAATTTTTGCCAAATGGAGAGGTAGGTCCTCTGTCCTTTGAAATGTTTGCAAGTTTCAAAGCCTGAATATCTCATGTTTACCTTCAAAACACAGTACATTTCTGTTTCTCACAAATCAAGAACAGCCTGACACTTATAATACTAATAATTTCTTCAAATTGTTTTGACGTTTTCTTTTATTTTGAGCAGTGACAGATTGTTCTACTTCTTCTAACCTAACAAGAACAGGCATAGTCACCATATAATGTATTGTGCATTCTGGGGGACTTCTGAGAGTGAGAGTGTGCTCTCTATAGTCTTTTGTTGTTGTTGAGACAGAGTCTCACTCTGTTGCCTAGGCTGGGGTGCAGTGGCACGATCTCTGCTCACCGCAACCTCCACCTCCTGGGTTCAAGTAATTCTCGTGCCTCAGTGTCCCAAGTAGCTGGGACTACAGGCATACGCAACCACACAGGCTAATTTTTATATTTTTAGTAAAGACAGGGTTTCACCATGTTGGCCAAGCTGGTCTCAAAATCATGGCCTCAAGGAACTGGCTTTTTGAAAAGATTAACAAAATAGATAGACAGTTAGCCAGACTAATAAAGAAGAAAAGAGAGAACAATCAAATAGATACAATAAAAAATGATAAAGGGGAACCACTGATCCCACAGAAATACAAACTACCATCAGAGAATACTATAAACACCTCTACGCAAATAAACTAGAAAATCTAGAAGAAATGGATGAATTCCTGGATGCTTACACCCTCCCAAGACTAAACCAGGAAGAAGTCAAATCCCTGAATAGACCAATAACAAGTTTTAAAATTGAGGCAGTAATTAATAGCCTACCAACCAAAAATGCCCAGGACCAGATGGATTCACAGCCAAATTCTACCAAAGGTACAAAGAGGAGCTGGCACCATCCCTTCTGAAACTATTCCAAACAACAGAAAATGAGGGACTCCTCCCTGATTCATTTTATGAGGCCAGCATCATCCTGATACCAAAACCTGGTGGAGACACACACACAAACACACACACACACACACACACACACAATTCAGGCCAATATCCCTGATGCACATCAATGCAAAAATCCTCATAAAATACTGGCAAACCAAATCCAGCAGCAAATCAAAAGCTTATCCTCCATGATGCAGTTGGCTTCATCCCTGGGATGCAAGGCTGGTTTAACACATGCAAATCAATAAACATAATCCATCACTTAAACAGAACCAATGACAAAAGCCACATGATTATCTCAATAGATACAGAAAAGGCCTTCAATAAAATTCAACACCACTTCATACTAAAAAGTCTCAACAAAGTAGGTATTGATGGAACATATCTCAAAATAGTAAGAGCTATTTGTGACAAATCCATAGCCAGTATCATACTGAATGGGCAAAAGATGGAAGCATTCCCTTTGAAAACTGGCACAAGACAAGGATGCCCTCTCTTACCACTCCTATTCAACACAATACTGGAAGTTCTAGCCAGAGCAATCAGGCAAGGGAAAGAAATAAAGGATATTCAAATAGGAAAAGAGGAAGTCAAAATGTCTCTGTGTGCAGATGACATTACTGCATATTTAGAAAACCCCATCGTCTCAGGCCAAAAACTCCTTAAGGTAGTAAACAATTTCAGCAAAGTCTCAGGATGCAAATCAATGTACAAAAACCACAAGCATTCCTGTACACCAAAAATAGACAAGTGGAAAACCAAATCATGAGTGAACTCTCATTCACAATTGCTAAAAAGAAAATAAAATACCTAGGAATACAACTTACAAGGGACATGAAGGACCTCTTCAAGGAGAACTACAAACCACTGCTCAAGGAAATAAGAGAGGGCACAAACAAATAGAAAAAAAAATCCATGCTCATAGATAGGAAGAATCAGTATCATGAAAATGGCCATGGGGCATAACTGAACAAAAGGCAGCAGAAACTTCTGCAGACTTAAACATACCTATCTGACAGCTTTGAAGAGAGTAGTGGTTCTCCCAGCATGGAGTTTGCGATCTGAGAACGGACAGACTGCCACCTCAAGTTGGTCCGTGGCCCCCGAGTAGCCTAACTGGGAGGCACCTCCGAGTAGGGGCTGACCGACACCTCATACAGCCGGGTGCCCCTCTGAGGCGAAGCTTCCAGAGGAACAATTAGGCAGCAACATTTGCCATTCTGCAATATTTGTGGTTCTGCAGCCTCTGCTGGTGATACCCAGGCAAACAGGGTCTGGAGTGGACCTCCAGCAAACTCCAACAGACCTGCAGCTGAGGGTCCTGACTGTTAGAAGGAAAACTAACAAATAGAAAGGACACCCAGACCAAAACCCCATCTGTACGTCACCATCATCAAAGACCAAAGGTAGATAAAACCACAAAAATGGGGAGAAACCAGAGCATAAAAGCTGAAAATTCTAAAAATCAGAGTGCCTCTTCTCCTCCAAAGGAATGCAGCTCCTCACCAGCAACGGAACAAAGCTGGATGGAGAATGATTTTCACGAGTTGAGAGAAGAAGACTTCAGATGATCGGTAATAACAAACTTCTCCGAGCTAAAAGAGGATGTTTGAACCCATTGCAAACAAGCTAAAAACATTGAAAAAAGATTAGATGAATGGTTAACTAGAATAAACAGCATAGAGAAGACCTTAAATGACGTGATGGGGTGAAAACCCTGGCACAAGAACTACATGACGTGTGCACAAGCTACAGTAGCCAATTCAATCAACTGGAAGAAAGGGTATCAGTGATTGAAGATCAAATGAATGAAATGAAGCAAGAAGAGAAGTTTAGAGAAAAAAGAGTAGAAAGAAATGACCAAAGCCTCCAAGAAATATGGGACTTTGTGAAAAGACCAAATCTACATCTGATTGGTGTACCTGAAAGTGATGGGGAGAATGGAACCAAGTTAGAAAACACTCTTCAGGATATTATCCAGGAGAACCTTCCCCAACCTAGCAAGGCAGGCCAACATTCAAGTTCAGGAAATACAGAGAACGCCACAAAGATACTCCTTGAGAAGAGCAACTCCAAGACACATAATTGTCAGATTCACCAAAGTTGAACTGAAGGAAAAAATGTTAAGGGCAGCCAGAGAGAAAGGTTGGGTTACCCACAAAGGGAAGCCCATCAGACTAACAGCAGATCTCTCGGTAGGAACTCTACAAGCCAGAAGAGAGTGGGAGCCAATATTCAACACTCTAAAAGAAAAGAATTTTCAACCCAGAATTTCATATCCCGCCAAACTAAGCTTCATAAGTGAAGGAGAAAGAAAATCCTTTACAGACAAGCAAATGCTTAGAGATTTTGTCACCACCAGGCGTGTCTTAAAAGAGCTCCTGGAGGAAGTACTAAACATGGAGAGGAAAAAGTGACACCAGACACTGCAAAAACATGCCAAATTGTAAAGTCCATCAATGCTACGAAGAAACTGCATCAACTAATGGGCAAAATAACCAGCTAACATCATAATGACAGGATCAAGTTCACATGTAACAATATTAACCATAAATGTAAATGGGCAAAATGCTCCATTTAAAAGACACAGACTGGCAAATTGGATAAAGAGTCAAGACCCATCAGTGTGCTGTATTCAGGAGACCCATCTCACATGCAGAGACACACATAGGCTCAAAATAAAGGGATGGAGGAAAATCTACCAAGCAAATGGAAAACAAAAAAAAAGCAGGGATTGCAATCCTAGTCTCTGATAAAACAGACTTGAAACCAACAAAGATCAGAAGAGACAAAGAAGGCCATTACATAATGGTAAAGGGATCAATTCAACAAGAAGAGCTAACTATCCTAAATATATATGCAGCCAATAGAGGAGCACCCAGATTCATAAATCAAGTCCTTAGAGATCTACAAAGAGACTTAGACTCCCACACAATAATAGTGGGAGACTTTAACACCCCACTGTCAACATTAGACAGATCAACAAGACAGAAAGTTAACACAGATATCCAGGAATTGAACTCAGCTTTGTATCAAGTGGACCTAATAGACATCTACAGAACTCTCCACCCCAAATTAACAGTATATACATTCTTCTCAGCACCACATCACACTTATTCCAAAATTGACTGCATAGTTGGAAGTAAAGCACTCCTCAGCAAATGTAAACAGAAATTACAACAAACGGTCTCTCAAACCACAGTGCAATCAAACTAGAACTCAGGATTAAGAAACTCACTCAAACCGCTCAACTACGTGGAAACTGAACAACCTGCTCCTGAATGACTATTGGGTACATAATGAAATGAAGGCAGAAATAAAGATGCTCTTTGAAACCAATGAGAACAAAGATACAACACACCAGAGTCTCTGGGACACATATAAAGCGCTATGTAGACGGAAATTTATAGCACTAAATGCCCACAAGAGAGAGCAGGAAAGATCTAAAATCGACACCCTAACATCACAATTAAAAGAACTAGAGAAGCAAGAGCAAACACATTCAAAAGCTAGCAGAAGACAAGAAATAACTAAAAGCAGAACAGAACTGAAGGTGATAGAGACATAAAAAAACCCTCCAAAAAATCAATGAATCTAGGAGCTGGTTTTTTGAAAAGATCAACAAAATTGATACACCACTAGCAAGACTAATAAAGAAGAAAACAGAGAAGAATCAAACAGATGCAATAAAAAATGATAAAGGAGATATCACCACCGACCTCACAGAGATACAAACTACCATCAGAGAATACTATAAACACCTCTACATAAATAAACTAGAAAATCTAGAAGAAATGGATAAATTCCTGGACACATACACCCTCCCAAGACTAAACCAGTAAGAAGGTGAATCTCTGAATAGACCAATAAGAGGCTCTGAAAT
>NW_012107430.1:772089-772789 GCF_000951045.1 Mandrillus leucophaeus
GTATACATATGTAACAAACCTGCACGTTGTGCACATGTACCCTAGAACTTAAAGTATAACAATAAAAAAAAAGAATATGTGGCACATATATGCCATGGAACACTAGCCATAAAAAAGAATGAGTTTAGGTACTTTGCAGGGACATGGATGAAGCTTGAAACCATCAGCCTCAGCAAACTAACACAGAAACAGAAAACCAAACATTGCATGTTCTCACTCATAATTTGGAGTTGAAGAGTGAGAACACATAGACACAGGGACATGAACATCACACACCGGGGCCTTCATGGAGTGGGGGGTGAACAGGGAGGGAAAGCATTAAAACAAATACCTAATACATGTGGGGTTTAAAACCTAGATGATGGGTTGATAGGTGCAGCAAACCAATATGGCACATTTATTCCTATGTAACAAACCTGTATGTTCTGCACATGTATCCAAGAACCTAAAGTAAAATAATAAAAAAAGAAGAGTTAGATCTAAAATGAGTACAAAATGCCCAGAATAGTCCAGAAAGACAGCTAATGACCTTTTTCTCGAAAATATCTTAATATCACAGTACCAAATAGCCTAACTATGTCAAGCGAAGTATATAACTACTACTAAACAGTAAAGGAATTAGGTAAAAAACAAACAACGAACAAGAAAAGCTGATGGAACAGTAAGAATTTGTGTTCTGAACCTGAAATGAGAACGCAGA
>NW_012107430.1:772839-775031 GCF_000951045.1 Mandrillus leucophaeus
TTGATCTGATTGTTAAGATATCCTGACAGTTTCTATGGGAATCCCCAGACACATCTCTCTTTTGGATCTATTTCTTCTTCCCCTACATAGTCCCTGTCTCTTATACACATCTAGATGTGTATAAGAGACAGGTAAAGGAATTAGGTAAAAAACAAACAACGAACAAGAAAAGCTGATGGAACAGTAAGAATTTGTGTTCTGAACCTGAAATGAGAACGCAGAAGATGATTAACTGTTGTATTGTACTTAGGATTCCACCACTGGTAAGGGATTACACCTCAGCTCAAGGTAATAGTCACAAGAAACTCTCAGGGCTATTTCCATCTGAAAGCTGCTATCATTTCTACAGAGATAGCACATGTTATCTTCTGCCTACGGACTAAATGGATCCTGCTACAGTGGCTGTAAATTGCACATCCCTAATTTAAGTCTCCTCTTGGCTGTAGCAGCTCTGGGCTGTGATTTGACCAGAAGACTAGAACAGCACTACAGTACAGAAGAAATGCAGACCCACACCCAAGAGACCCAATCTCGTTTCTTTGTTACGATGCACAGAGCCTTGAGCTACTGCTAAATAATAGATTTAAGAACTATTGAAATGCCTTTCCCCACTTCTCTACTCCTGAAGCAATGGGAAACCATGGCTCACTGAAATGATGGAGTCAGAATCCAGGTTTCCCCCAAAGACCATAACATCAAACCACACATCCACTGAATAAGCGTAAAAATTGTCTTGGACCCTCGTCCCCCTTCTTAAAAAACTGTTGAGGTTACATATCTAAAAGCCATCATAGATACTTAGGCCTTCTAATTAAATGTATAAATGCATGGAGACTTGAAAGAAAAAACACTACTTGTTCAGTTATAGAGCCAGCATATATGTACACACACATCCACACGCCACTTATTTGATCGTTTGCTAAATGTGCAAACTCTTCCTCTGTCTACAGTTATACACTAGCATATCTGTCTCATAGAGGAAAAAAAATCAAAGTCATTGGCTGCCAATTTCCTAAGAGGTGAGGAGAAAGCAAAGCAACTGAGAATGAAAAGACTGCTATGGCTTTGACAAGATGAGCAAATAGCTTCTAACAGCCCACAAACTACAGACACACACACACACACAGCATCTGCTTGAAGAGAGAGTTCTAAAAGCCCAACTAAATCTCTATCTGATGGTAAAAGGGAGCCCAGATATTTGGTAGGAAAAGGAGAAAGCATGAAAGAAAAAAAATATAAAGGAAAACATTTTGTGAGTTACATGATGAAAACAAGATCATTTACATATTGTCCAAGTTATCATGAACCAATTAAGGACAAAACAAACAACATGTGACACAATTCCAAATAAGACTGCCATCTCCAAGCAGTATTTTTAGAATTTTAGTACAAATTGCCTAAAATAATGTTTAGTTCACAAAAGACAGTTAGGAGATAGGAAGCCCCAAACCCCACATAATAATGAAAGTGATAAAGACTGCAAAAAGGGTATAGAGAAAATGGTGCAAAGGATAAATCCATAGTAGATGCTTTTCTTTGGGGATGACATTATCTCAGTGGCTACAAATTGTCTACTTTCAAACCACTGCACTACAGGGTGGAGTGATGATACAGGCAAGCCTGAGTGAACAGCTAACCATTCTGTCCACAGCCTTCCTTGACCTAATGAAGAGAAGACAGAGATGAAGCTGGACAAGGGGCTCCCACCTTGTGCCTGAGTCCATTCAGCCTCAAAAGTGGTATAACCAGACAGCATTCACCACTGTCATCCATGAACTCAAGGACCACTGGCACAGAGGAGAGACTAGGGTATTGCTTGCACTCTTAGGCAAATGAAATTTCATATATTTGCCAGTTGCCAGAACACCTAAGACTGGAAGTATAGCCATGAGCAGTGGCTCACACTTGCAATCTCAGCACTGTGGGAGATCAAGGTGGGAAGATCACTTGAAGACAGGAGTTCAAGACCAGCCTCGGCAATACAACAAGACTCTGTCTGTACAAAAAATTTAAAAACTAGCCGGGCATGGTGGTACACATCTGTAGTTCCAACTACTCAGGAGACTCAAGTGGGAGGATCACTTGAGCCCAGGAGCTCAAGGCTGCAGTGAGCAAGGATCGCACCATTGTACTCCAGCCTGGGCAACAAACCAAGACTGTCTTTTATTTAAAAAAAAAAAAAAAAAAAAAAA
>NW_012107430.1:775099-779706 GCF_000951045.1 Mandrillus leucophaeus
GGAGCTCAAGGCTGCAGTGAGCAAGGATCGCACCACCGCACTCCAGCCTGGGCAACAAACCAAGACTGTCTTTTATTTAAAAAAAAAAAAAAAAAAAAAAAGAGGGAAAAAATAGAGTATAATGTATGAAATTACAAATTTCCTTTCTGCAAATCTCAGCTCCGCATGTCTCTTTGTGAACTAAGTAAATGAGTTCAGACAACTAAGAGTGTCTTCATGACTCACCCTGGGGAGGGATATGCCAAGGACACATTGACAAATGTTTCCCTTCATCCTTCCTCTGAGTTTCAGTCTAAGGTGAGGCAAGTAGAAAAGATCTTTTTTTGTTAGTATTCACTACACTTAAATTAAAAACTGAAGTCTCGGCTGGGCGCGGCAGCTCATGCCGATAATCCCAGCACCTTGGGAGGCCAAGGCGGATGGATTATCTGAGGTCTGAAGTTCATAGACCAACCTGACCAACATGGAGAAACCCCATCTCTATTAAAAATTCAAAATTGGCTGGGCATGGTGGCTCATGCCTGTAATCCCACCTACTTGGGAGGCTGAGGAAGGAGAATCGCTTGAACCGGGAGGCGGAGGTTGCCGTGAGCCAAGATTGCGTCATTGCACTCCAGCCTGGGCAACAAGAGTGAAACTCCGTCTCAAAAACAAAAAAAACAAAAAAAAAACAAAAAAGAAAAAACCGAAGTCTCATATTTTTAAAAAGTGATCTGAAAACTCTCATAAAGTATCAGATACAAATGGGTAATCTTAGTAACAAGAATGAGAAATACAATGACTATCATTTTTAGTGTCAGGTCTATGTGCCCTGAAGCATACTACTAACACTATTGTAGTCAATTGTTACCACAAATTTTGGGGGCATTTTAGGGGTGAACATTTTACCAATCTCATTTTACAGATGTGGAAGCTAACCCAGAGAGGTCATGAGACAAGAACGTGGTGGAATTGTGATCTGAATGCAGAAAGGCCTTAAGGCAAAGTCCACATGCTCACATCCCGTATTTGTTTGGGAAAATACATTTTTTTGCTAGCTCTATACTTTTAAGTTCATTCTTGACCCAAAATTCATACTTTTAGGGACTGGTTTTTCAAAACTTCCTTAAAACAAGTTAGGCTTAATGAATTTGTTCAGAAAATTCTTTGAGAGCTCCTTCTGAGCTCAGGCCTGCCTCCATTTTTCTTTCTCTATTCATTTCCCTAGACACATCGGGTCTCATAAGGTGAGTCTTCCCTGGGGCTCTTACTTTTCCAGGTTCTTGATCTGATTGTTAAGATATCCTGACAGTTTCTATGGGAATCCCCAGACACATCTCTCTTTTGGATCTATTTCCTCTTCCCCTATATAGTCCCTTCCTGTACCATGCAATTGAAACCCTTCTCTGCCAGGGCAATAAGCCCCACCACACCACTCACATATCAGAGAGGGCTTCCATCTGCCCACACCCTACAACAATAATCTACGAAAACGTCTTCATCTGATCCTGTTGAGTAAGCACCTTGGAACATCACATTGAAGCAGACAAATCACTTGGCTACCTAAAGTTCAACATCATTCCAAAGTGCCACCGAATCAAAATGACTTTAGTCCCTGAACAAACAAAATACGATCATCACGAAAACATATGCACAACACATTCATAGGAGCACTATTAGTAATACGCCCAAGCAAGAGACTACGTAAATGTCCAGCAACTGTAAAATAGGTATACAACTGAACAGTATTAGAGCAAAGACAATGCAAAAAAAGTATTGCATACAATATTATAGATTTCACAAATATAATAAGCAAAACAAGGTAGACACAAAAGAATATTCACTGTATGATTCTATTCATAAAAACAAACTAAACAAAGGCATCACAAGGCAGGATATTGGTTGCTCCTGGAGCATGAGTTGGGGAAGGCTCTGGGGTGCTGGTAATTTTCTATTAATCAAGGTGCTGATTGCAGAAGTGTGTCCACTTTGTAACAACTATTCCATCAAGCTATCCACTTAGCGACGTATGCACTTTCCTCCATGCATAAGGTCCCTCAGCAAAGAGCTGACTGAGACGGACCCTTGAGAGCATCTGGTCCATGCCCTTTGGTTGGCATAAGACCAACTGTTTCCCATGGACGTTAGGTAGCTCATGGACACAGAGGAAATTCATGAAAGGACTGGAACTGGACATCAGATCTCTTAGCTCCCCACCACAGGTACCAAAGCTGTGTGACAGGATGTTCCTCTAACTTCCTTGCTTTCTGTGACTCCAGCCAAGGTTTAGAAGGAAGAGGAACACATTACTCTTATGAACGCAATCCAGGAGTTTCCAATCTTTTATTGACATCCATGCCAGGAAGAGCATCTAAACACGCTTTAGGATATGGCAAATCAGAGAAAGTCAGACAGTTCACATTCACTGGCTAGGTGACCATCAGCACGCTCCTTACCTCTCTTGTATTCTCATCCAGATCACTGAAGTGTTAACTCCTACCCTGAAAGGGTGCCATGAGGATAAGGTAATAAGTAGTGTCAGGGCCATGCCTGGCACATGGCAAGCATTCAGAAACACTATTTGTAAAATGAATATGGAATCGAATTAATCAAATGCTTGTCACTTGGTAGAAGCTCAATAAATAGTAGTTATTATTACTGAGAAAGAGAAATAGGGAGAAAGTGGGTAAATATGCTTGTGAGAAACCAACACCTCATATTCTAAGCTTACTGGGTCATTAATAGGTCAAACAGCTATTCTCACTGGTGTAGATAAGGTAGTGAAATGGTCTGTGAGGTGGAGAGTGATGAAGGACTTGAGAAGAGGGCTGTACTTTTTATTTTATGTGCTACAAGGTGTGTATTTTCCTTCTCAGTGCCAAATGAAGATTTGCTCATCGCCTGCCACACCATGTCTAAATCCTACAGCCACCTATGTTACTCTTAGAATTTACAGGTTTTAAAAGGGGGAGTGGATACAAACACTCCTAGACTTAATTAGTAGACTCACTAGAGTCAAGTAATTCTACTTCTGGAAAAAAATTCACATACTCTAGGGGAAATTGCAGGCTTTAGAGAGGTCTGAAATGAACCATGACCAGAAGTTACTTCACTTACCTTTTTAAAAAGCAGGTTTAATACTGATTTTTTTTTTCAGTTCTTCAAATCTTGGATGTATATAGCAAGCTAATCCACACAAGTTCTTTGATACTGAAAAGAAACAAATACAAAAACAAGTAAAAACTGATTTCAAATTATAGTACACCAGAAAAAATAAAAGCGGCAAACAGCTAATTATTATATAAACAAAGAACATCGAACTAGATAACACGAGTGTAATTGAAAACAACAAAACATGTGTTAAGGACTTCCTTCCATCCATCCTTTCTCTCTTATCCTCCTTCTTTCATTCTTCCCCATCCAGCACTCCACCCTTCTCTACCTTCCCTCCTCAGTTAACTGGACAACCTTAAATATTCCCTGATGACTGATTTTTTCTGCTGAAACCAAGTAGCACATGGTATGTACTCTATGAATGTTTGTTGAGTAAATGAATGAACCATGTTTTGCAATATTTTGTTGTTAAGATTTAAAAAATAAGAAATGCCCATAATTTATTATTTTGTTGTCCAACAGGAACAAGTTATAGATAATATGTATATACATATACTGTTTCTGACTTGAGTTTCTGATTCTTTTATCTCTTTTAAATAACTCATACTTAGGGGGAAATCCCCATTAGTATATATAGGCACATACATCTCCACCATGATACAATAATAAAATATATTTTGGTACTAAAAGAATATTTAAAAGAGTAAAATTTCCTTTTGAGATGCCCTCTCTTCAAATACCTCAGAACTACCTGCATCCAAAGGAGAAAGCAAGATGTCTCCCAGTTAAATACAAGAGCTATTGCCACATGTGTTTTACAAATGCATACAGAGTCAGGGCCAGTCCTAGACAAAATTATGATGTACGGATATGGCTGTTTCTTTCCTTCTATCTGTCCTTTTGAGGATTCATTAACCCAAGATGTTTAATCAAGCAGGGAAGCAAAAGGATCAGCTCCAAGGCTGCAAGAACTTAATGGATATCCTTCATGAGGACATTTTTATTAAAAAAGAAAAAAAAGCTTCAGAAAAGGCAGGTGCTTAACAGTGAAATAAAATGCATTACTGACTATGGAATTTCAGAAATGAATGAGGTTGTGGATTTTCATCATGGAATTTCTCAACACCCCATCAAATCACATCAGCTAAGTATCTGTCCATTCTGCTTTCTCCTACAGCTGGCTTCATATATGGCCCATATATACACATTAATCCCAGCAAATTTTAAGTAATTTATGATATATACGTAGGCAAGCTCAAGTTTAAGACTAGGTTGTGCTCTGAAAGTAAACAGTCATGTTAATGAGCAGTTTTCAAAGTGAGCTCCTAGGAATCCCACCCTCATGTGCTTCTGAGAACAGAGGCAGAAGTGAGTGGATGTGCAGCCTTGTGCGGTGCGATTTCACTTTCATGTTTCATACTTAGACCCAAGATTTAGTTGGGGAAGTGGTTCCTCCAGCTGCTTATGAAAGAGCTGAAACAATCAATGGAACCAAGTAACAATTAGATTAAAAG
>NW_012107430.1:780671-784127 GCF_000951045.1 Mandrillus leucophaeus
AAAGAGGGAAGAAAGGGAGGGAGGGAGGGAAGGAAGGAAGGAAGGAAGGGAGGGAGGGAGGGAGGGAGGGAGGGAAAAGAAAAGAGTGGGAGGGAGAGAAGAAAAAGAAGAAGGAAGAAGTAGAAGGAGGAAGAAGAAGACGGAAGAATAAGAGGAAGAGGAAGATGATCAGGAAGAAGAAGCAGCAGCAGAAGGAGGAGGAGGAAGAAGGACGAAGAAGAAAAAGAAGGAAGAAGAAGAAGAAGGAGGAGGAAGAGGAAGAAGAAAGAAGAATAAGAAGAGAAAGAGGAAGAAGATGAAGGAGGAGGAGGAAGGAAGAAGAAAAAGAAGAAAGAACAAGAGGAAGAAGGAAGAAGAAGAGGAGAAGGAGGAAGAGGAATAAGTAGGAGGAAGAGGAGGAAGAGGAAGAAGAAGAGGAGAAGAAAGAAGGAGGAGGAGGAAGAAGAAGAGGAAGAAGGAGGAGGAGGAGGAAGAGAAGAAGTAAGAAGAAGAAGGAGAAGGAAGAGAGAAGGAGAAAGAAGAAAGAAGAAGGAGAAAGGAGAAAGAAGGAGAATGAGAAGAGGAAGAGGAGGAGGAAAAAGAAGAAGGAGGAGGAGGAGAAGGGAAAGAAGATTTACAAGCTTACGTTTATTTTGGACTTCAATCTTTGTCTTAAAAACAGTTTCTGAGATAAGCAGTTTCATGCAAAAGGTTTACTGGAGAGTGATCTGGGGAGAGACACCTGTAAGGAAGAAAACAAGGGAGGATTAGGCAGATGGAGAAGTGGGAGGAGTGGTTGTAACTGAGGCCCAGCTGATCCTCTAGGTTGCTCTGGAGCTAGAGTGGTTCTTTAAAGTTATCCCAATTTGGGTAAAGGAGCCAGGATTTTTTTTTTTTTTTTTTTTTTGAGACGAATCTCGCTCTGTTGCCCAGGCTGGAGTGCAGTAGCGGGATCTCAGCTCACTGCAAGTTCCGCCTCCCGGATTCACACCATTCTCCTGCCTCAGCCTTCGGAGTAGCTGGGACTACAGGAGCCCGCCACCACGCCCGGCTAATTTTTTTGTATTTTTAGGAGAGACGGGAGTTTCACTGTGTTAACCAGGATGGTCTCAATCTCCTCACCTCGTAATCTGCCCGCCTTGGCCTCCCAAAGAGCTGGGATTACAGGCATGACCCACCGCCCCAGCTGGGGTCAGGATTTTTTTATCCTTGCATCATCCACACCTGGGAGGCATTGTAATCTTGGATCAAGGTGGTGCCCTGCAGCCAAGAGCAATTTCAAATGAAGGATGCACCTATGAGCCAGCACTTCCAGCTGCTTAGGAATGAGTACATCATCCCTGAAGATGAGATCAAGATGGAGACCATAATACCTACCTTTTCCTTACAGACACATTTGTATTGGGACACATTCTCTTTTTCATTCTTCTACTCATTGTTCTGTATCAGGGCAGTTTACAGAGCACCTTATTACAGCCATCCCAGTCTCTTTACATATATCCCCTACCTCCTTTTCTTTGGGATTATTCACATTTATACAGTCAGATATCATTTTATAATTTCTTCCCTTTATTCTGTTACATATGCTGTATTTGTCTGTTCTCACACTGCTAATAAAGGCATGGGTGGGTAGTTCATAAAGGAAAGAGGTTTAATGGACTCACAGTTCTACACGGCTGAGGAGGCTTCATGATCATGGTGGAAGGCAAATGAGAAGCAAAGGCACGTTTTACATGGCAGCAGGCAAGAGAGAATGAGAGAGCCAAGGAAACCCCTTATAAAGCCATCAGATCTCATGAGACTTATTCACTGCCACGAGAACAGTGTGGGGGAAACCACCCCCATGATTCAATTATCTCCCACCCGGTCCTTCCCACAACATATGGGAATCATGCAAGCTACAATTCAAGATGAGATTTGGGTGAGACACAGCCAAACCATATCATATAGTGTTTTTCTGAATCTTTATAAATCTGCTTTCTTAAACCTATACATTCTGTTAGAATGCTATTATTTCATAGTAACTTTCTCCCATATAACCAATCTTTTCTTTCTTGTTGGTTAGAAAAAAAAATTTTGAATATTATTTGCCATTTTGGTTTTATCTACTTTCTAAGAATGTTTTAGTTAGAGTTATTGGTTATAAACAACAGAAAATAAATCTGGCTCAGTTAAGGAGAAAAATAATTTTGGGAAGGGTTAAAGGTTGCACAATAAGCAAGAAAACTTACCAAACTTGGGCAGGAAGCTAGACAGACAAAGCACAGCCAAGGTCCTGCCCAAAGAGCCATTGGTGTAGGATGTTCTGCTGGCAATGATCCTGTTGGAGAGACAGCTGTGCTGCTGATGTCTGCAGCCTCTGGATGCTAACTCTCACGCCTCTGAACTTACAATGTCTCTGTACATAAAGTAACTGTACTCATGTTACAGTCCATGCTCTAGCTACCAGAATTAAGGAGAAAGGCTGGGCCAGGCAGGGGGGCTCATGCCTGTAATCTCAGCACTTTGGGAGGCCAAGGCAGGTGGACTGCATGAGATCAGGAGTTCAAGACCAGCCTGACCAACATGGTGAAACCTCATCTCTATAAAAATACAAAAATTTGCCAGGCGTGGTGTCAGTTGCCTATAATTCCAGTTACTCAGGAGGCTGAGGCAGGAGAATGGCTTGAAGCCAGGAGGCAGAGGCTGCAGTGAGCCAAGATCATGCCACTGCACTCTGGAGGACAGAAGACTCTGTCTAAAAAAAAAGCGAAGGGAGAAAAGCTATCATTCCCCTGCAGCTTCCATGTAGTGAACAGAGACTGGCATTCCTTATGTTTTCCCTTGTGACTCTCCCAAAGAGGAAGGTGGTCATATCATGATCTACCAAAATAATAAATGACCATTAACACAAGACTCAAGAAATGCAAGAATTGTAGCCGGGCACGGTGGCTCACGCCTGTAATCACAGCACTTTGGGAGCCCGAGGCCGGCAGATCAACTGAGGTTAGGAGTTTGAGACCAGCCTGGCCAACATGGCGAAACCCCATCTCTACTAAAAATAGAAAAATTAGCTGGGTGTGTTGGCGGGCACCTGTAGTCCCAGCTACTCAGGAGACTGAGGCAGGAGAGTCTCTGGAACCCAGGAGGCAGAGGCTGCAGTGAGCCATGATCATGCCACTGCACTCCAGCCTGGGAAAAGAGTAACACTGTCTCCAAAAAAAAAGAAAGAAAAAAAAAGAAAAAAATGTAAGAATTTGTCAATAGTATCCCTCAAGATAATTAGTTTTCAGAATGTTGGTATACTTGGATTCTTGCATGCCACTTTTACTTGCCCCTCTGAAATGTTTATAATTTATGTTAGGAGAGCATCTTTTTAAAAATAATTAATTAATTAATTTGAAAAGTTTTTGTAGAGAATGATGGTTTCCAGCTTCTCAGCAAACTATCGCAAGGACAGAAAACCAAACACCGCATGTTCTCACTCATAGGTGGGAA
>NW_012107430.1:786021-786931 GCF_000951045.1 Mandrillus leucophaeus
CTGGGCCTTCTCTTCTTCCCTACTCAGCCCCCTCATCTCCTGCCCTGGAACATCATGAGCAGAAGGAAGGGCACCTACACTTCCATGAGGACTGATCAACAGTAAGAGGGCAAGATTAGGGTGCAGGGGGCCTGCGGATGTTCACAGGATGGTGAAGCAAGACATGGTGGGTTTCTGTAAGTCAGTCACTTCCCAGGCCCTGCCCTGATCCCCACCAGCCTTTTTGCTGGGAATTCCATGTGCAAGGTTTACATGCTTCACCTGGATCAAGGCTCTTGGCTAGGAATGAGAAAGGAGAAAATTAACAGAACAGTCTAAAAAGAAGAAAAATATACCTATGTTCTATGAAATCCAATTCAAAACAATATGTAAAATGAAAAAAGGGGGAAATATGGAAGGAGCATTATGAGAAAATAAGCATTGCCTGAATGTGCTCCAGAGAAATTCACATTGACTAAGAAGCACTGAGTATATTCAATCCCTCCCTCAGCACAGAGCTCTAATTATTTGGCCCAACCAGGACTGAATACAAAAAAAATTTATAAACATGAACCATTATATTTTTTGAGTTTTCATCATACTAAATAGTAAGTATAAGTAAAAGTAGCTGTACTTGATGGCCCACTAGGAACAAACAAAAAACTACTGTTGGAGTACAACCTTGGCAGGCTGAGGTGGGAGAATCACCTGAGCCTAGAGTTTGAGTCCAGCCCAGACAACATAGCAAGAGCATGCTTTGAAAGAAGAAAAGACAAAAAGAAAAGAAAAGAAAAGAAAAGAAAAGAAAGAGGGAAGAAAGGGAGGGAGGGAGGGAAGGAAGGAAGGAAGGAAGGGAGGGAGGGAGGGAGGGAGGGAGGGAAAAGAAAAGAGTGGGAGGGAGAGAAGAAAAAGAAGAAGGAAGAAGTAGAAG
>NW_012107430.1:791783-808418 GCF_000951045.1 Mandrillus leucophaeus
GGCCTGTCATGAGGTGGGTGGAGGGGGAGGGATAGCATTAGGAGAAATACCTAATGTAAATGACCAATTAATGGGTGCAGCACACCAACATGGCACATGTATACATATGTAACAAACCTGCACGTTGTGCACATGTACCCTAGAACTTAAAGTATAATTTTAAGAACAGAAAAGTTTTTAAAAAAATTTTTTTAAATTTTTTATTGTAGACAAGGTCTCACTGCATTGCCCAGACTGGTCCTGAACTGGGTTCAAGTGATCCTCTGACCTCGGCCTCCCAAAGTGCTCCAATTACAAGTGTGAGGCACCCAGATAAGAAAGAGTTTTTTATATAATCTGCTGTTCTATGTCCTTATTATACTCCAACAACAATAGCATTTTTGTTTGTTTCTATTTTTTTCTAGGCTGAGGTTTTATCAGATGTTACAAATGTGTTCTGTGGGGGAAAATAATATGTCTTTAATCATATAAAATGAGAAGTGCCATAAACTATAACTCTCTTTTGAACACAGTAGCATATGAAAGGTTTTGAAAAATACAGAAGTAAAGAGGTAGACGTAGGTTGGGCACACTGGCTCACGCCTGTAATCCCAGCACTTTGGGAGGCAGAGGCAGGAGGATCTCTTGAGGCTAGGAGTCCAGCAAAAATGGGACTGTGGCTCCCAGAATCCTGAGCCATCACTGGAATTCCTAGCTTCTTGCAAAACAGCAGTGGCAGTGTGGTGTTAGAAATCTCGGCAGCACAGCACTCATGGGATCTGGGCAATGTTCCTTTCCCTTTTGCTCCTCCAGCCTTAGGAGTTGGCAGCTTCCAGTACTTACTGATATCTGGGTTGCATCCATTCACATTTTTGTCTCTTCAACCCCACTAACACTTTTGCAAACTACCTGCTGTGTTAATGGCTCAGTGTTAGAAATACCTAGAGTGGTTTCTGTTGTTCTGACAGATCAGTTAAATATTCAAACATGGCATTTTTCCCCCAAGAAAACATATTAACATCTTGTATGACTACAGTATTCTGCACACCATAGTTTAGGAAATATAAAAAACCTAGAGTTATTTATATTGTTCTGACTAGACACTGAAATATACAAACATGGTATTTTCTCCCCAGAAAATATATTGACATCTTTTATGATGATGATATTCTGTATGACATAATTTATTTAGGAAATGCAAATAGCCCAAATCCCCTTCACTTTTGTTTTCTAGTTGTTTTTTTCTGCAAATAGGAACTTTGACTACTACACTACTATTATTACTCACATTATATTACATTATATTACTAAAAATGATGACAGTCTGAACTTTACCACAGATTAGTTCTGCTTGCTTTTGAACTACATACAAATGAAATCATACAATATATTATTTTTATGTCTGTCTTCTTTTAATATTTTGTATGAGATTCATCTATGTTGTTGAATGTGGTTTGTTCATTCTTATTTCTGTATCATTATTATAGCATTATCATTCATTCACAATTTATTTGTTCATTCCACTCATGATGAACATTTGAATTTTTATCAGGTTAGGGCCATTACCGTAACTGCTATGAACACATTCATCCATGTCTTTTGGTGGATATAAGCACTCACTTCTGCAGTGTTCATACTCAAGAGTGGAACTGCTGGTTCAATGAGTGTACATACGTTTGACTTTGTAGATACTGCCAGAATTTTTTCCAAAGTGGTGTACAAATTTGCACTCCCATGAGCAATGTATGAGAGTTCCATTTGCTCCACATCCTCACCAAAACTTGCTGTTGACATTCTGGTGGAGGTACAGTGTTATTTCACTATGGCTTATATTTGGTTTCTTGATACCTAAGCATGATGAACACCTTTTACACTTAGTGGCCATATGGATATTCTCTTTCTTTCAGGTACACATTTCCACTCATTTAAGAATATTGAATTGTCTGTCTTTTTATCATTAATTCGTAGGAGTTTCTTACAGGAGGAGCCTTGGAAAAGTTCACAGAAAATGTGTATCATGAAAAAAAAAACTATGCATAGATTTATTTGTTTTTGCACCAAAATAAACTCATACTAACTTAATATAACATGTCTGAACAGGATCTAGTTTGAAGTCCTAAGAAGGATAAGATATCAATTTGAAAAGAGCCCTTATCAGAGCAACATGAATTCAGCTAAAATTGAAGCAATAACAAGACATCAAATTTATGGTGAAGCTTAAGTGGAAGAATGGTGAAATTATTGATGTTTTACAAAAAGTTTATGGGTACAATGCTTCAAAGACATTAGCAGTTTACAAACGGATAACTCATTTTAGGAGGAATGAGGTGATACTGAAGATGAAGCCTGCAACAACACACTACTCACATCAATTTGCAAGGAAAAAATGTAATTTTCTTCATGCCCTAATTAAAGAGGACTGACAATTAACAGCAGAAACAATAGCCAACACTATAGACATCTCAATTGGTTCAGCTTACACAATTCTGACTAAAAAATTAAAGTTGAGCAAACTTTCCACTGGATGGGTGCCAGAACCATTGTGCCCCCAAGAGCAGAACTTTCCATGGAAATTTTAAACAAGTAGGATCAAGATCCTAAAGTATTTCTTCAAAGAACTGTAATAGAAGATGAAACATGGTTTACTAGTATGATCCTGAAGACAAAGCACAATCAAAGCAATAGCTACCAAGAGGTGAAAGTGGTCCAGTCAAAGCAAAAGTGAACTGGTCAAGAGCAAGGGAGGGCTGAGCACAGTGGCTCATACCTGTAATCCTAGCACTTTGGGAGACCAAGGCAGGAGGATCACTTCTCAGGAATTCCAGACAAGCCTGACAACATAGTAAGACCTTGTCTCTACAAAAAATTTAAAAATTAGCCAGGCAAGGTGGTGTGTGCCTATAGTCTCAGCTACTTGGGTGGCTGAGGTGGGAAGATCGCTTGAGCCCAGGAGTCCCCTTACATAGTCTATGTATGAGTTTTTTATTGGATACATATATTAAAGATATTTTCTCTCAAGGCCAGGCACAGTGGTTCACACCTGTAATCCCAGCAGTTTGGGAAGCTGAGGCAGACAGATCACTTGAGTCCAGCCTGGGTGACAGAGCAAAACCCTGTCTCAAAAAAAAAAAAAAAACACACACACACAAGAGCAAAGATGATGGCAACATTTTTGGGAGATGCTCAAGGCACTTTGCTTATTGACTTTCTAAAGGACCAAAGAATGACAATATTGCCAGGCGTGGTGGCTCAACGCCTGTAATCCCAGCTACTTGGGAGGCTGAGGCAGGGTATTTGCTTCAACCTAAGAGAGGTGGAGGTTGCAGTGAGACGAGATCACACCACTGCACACCAGCCTGGATGACAGAGTAAGACTCTGTCTCAAAAAAAAAAAAAAAAAAAAAAAAAAAAAAAAAAGACAATATTATGACAATGCTTATTGTGAGAGTTTTGAGAAAGTTAGCCAGTTAGCAGAAAAATGCCTGGAAAGCTTCACCAGAGAGCTTTTCTCCACCATGACAATGCTCTTGCTCATTCCTCTCATCAGTCAAGGGCCATTTGTGAGCATTTTGATGAGAACTCATTAGACGTCTACCTTACAATCCTGATTTAGTTCCTCCTTACTTCTTTTTGCCTCAAAATATCTTTAAAGGGCACCAATTTTTCTTTAGTTGATAATGTAAAAAAGACTTCATTGACATGGTTAAATTCCTAGGACCCTCAGTTCTTTAGGGGTGGACTAAATGGCTGGTATCTTCACTTACAAAAGTGTCTCGAGCCTGATGAAATATGTTGAGAAATAAAGTTTATGTTTTATCTTTTATTTTCATTTTTCATGAAGTTTTGGAGTCCCCTTGCATAGTCTATGTATGAGTTTTTTATTGGATACATGTATTAAAGACATTTCCTCTCAAGGCCAGACACAGTGACTCACACCTGTAATCCCAGCAGTTTGGGAAGGTGAGGCAGGCAGATCACTTGAGGCCAGGAGTTCGAGACCAGCCTGGCCAACATGGCAAAACCACATCTCAAATGAAAATGCAAAAATTAGCGGGTGTGGTGGTGCAACTGCAATCCCAGCTATTCAGGAGGCTGAGGCACAAGAACTGCTTGAACCCAGGAAGCAGAGGTTGCAGTGGGTTGAGACTGCCACTGCACTCCAGCCTGGGCAACAGAGCAAGACTCTATCTCAAAAAAATATGTCTATGTCTATATCTATCTTCCCTCAGTCCATTGCTTTTCTACTCGACTAATTCTGTCTTTTGATAAATAGAAGTTATTTTTTCTTTGAGACAAGGTCTCACTCTGTCACCCAGGTTGAAGTGCAGTGGCCCATTCATGGCTCACCGTAACCTCAACCTCCTGGGCTCAAGCTAATCTCCCACCTCAGCCTCCTGAATAGCTGGGACTACAGGCATGTGCCACCACACCTGGCTAATTTTTTAAAAATATTTTGTACAGATGGAATCTTGCCATGTTGCCCAGGCTAGGTCTTGACCTCCTGGACTCAAGCTATCTGCCCACCTTGACCTCCCAAAGCATTGGGATTTCAGGTGTGAGCCAACACACCCAGCCTGAAGTTCTTCATTTTACTGAAGTATAATTCATCAGTCTTTTCTGTTACAGATAGTACATTTCTGTCCTGCTTATTATATTTTTCTCTACACTAAGGTCATGAAGATATTTTCCTACATTTTCTTCCAGAGCTTCATTTGGACTGGTCTAAACCTACATCTAGGTCTTTGGCCATCTCAAATTAATTTTTTATGGTATACAGTAGGAATGAGGGTTAATTTTTTTCCACATTGATACCCAGTGGACCTGGCACCATTTATTGAAGAGACCATCCTTCCCCCTGATGAATTGTAGTGGTGTCTTTCTTACAAATCATGTGACTGTTTTCATGCAGATCTGTCCCAGGATCAGCATTCTGTCCCACTGATCTGTGTGTCTATTCTTGAACCAACATTACACAGTCTTAGTTATTAGAGTTTCAAAGTCAATCTTGTTATTTCTTGGCCCTTTGCATTTCAACGTATATATTTTCAAGGAGAATCTTCAGTCTAATTAAATGTAATTATCAAAATGCTTGGGTTTAAGTGTACCATCTTTCTACTCTTTGTTTGTCCCACCTGTTTTTTATTCCTTTATTTCAGCCTTCGTGCCTTGTTTTGTATCAAATTATTGTTATTTCATTTTTCTCCTCTATCAGCTCTTAGAACTACAGGTGTGTGCCACAGTACCTGGCTTTATGTTTTTTTTCTCTTTTTTTCAGGCAGAATCTTGCTCTGTCACCTAGGCTGGGATGCAGCGGCACGATCTTGGCTCACTGCAACTTCTGCCTGCCAGGTTCAAGCGATTCTCATGCCTCAGCCTCCCAAGCAGCTGGGATTATAGGTATGTACCACCATGACCTGCTAATTTTCGTATTTTTAGTAGAGATGGGGTTTCACCATGTTGGCCAGGCTGGTCTTGAACTCCCTGCATCTGCTCACCTTGGCCTCCCAAAAGGCTAGGATTACAGGTGTGAGCCATGGTGCCTGGCCTGGGCCTGGCTTTCTATTAGCATTTTCAACAACTTTATTGAAATATAATTCATATATCATGTAATTCACCCATTTACAGTATACAATTCAATGGCTTTTAATCTATTAAAAAAGTTGTGCATCCATCACCTCAATTGCTTTCGCATTTTCGTTGCCACAAAAAGGAATCCTGCAGCCCTTAGCTATTATCTTCAATTCCCCCATATCCCCCAGCCCTTGGTAACCACTAATTTTCTAACTCTATAGGGTTGCCTATTCTGGATATTTTGTATAAACATTTAGAAAACTGTACACAATGGATATTGGTGTGATATTATCTGAGTGTGTGTGTATATATAAGATAGTAAAAAGGAAAAAAGATAAACTTCTGAATAACATATGGAATGAGGAAAGAATGGGAAGAGAAAAAGTGGGGATAAATTTTTATATTTTCATGGGCATGGATAATCATGGGCACTTAAAGATCAGATTTATGTTTATAAGAAAAGAACAACTATTAAAAAGTGGGTGAAGGACATGAGCAGACACTTTTCAAAAGAAGACATATGTGTAGCCAACAAGCATATGGAAAAAAGCTCAACATCACTAATCAATAGAAAAATGCAAATCAAACACACAATGAGATACCATCTCACACCAGTCTGAATGGCTCTTACTAAAAAGTCAAAAAATAACAGGTTCTGATGAGGTTGCAGAGAAAAAGGAGCACTTATATGCTGTTGGTAGGAGTGTAAATTAGTTCAACCATTGTGGAAAGCAGTACAGTGATTCCTAAAAAAATCTAAAAACAAAACTACCATTTGACCCAGCAATCCCATTACTGGGTATATACCCAGAGGACAAATCATCCTATCATAAAGACATATGCATGCATACATTCACTGCAGCACTATTAATAACAGCAAAGACATGAAATCAACCAAAATGCCCATCAGTGGTAGACTGGACAAAGAAAATGTGGTACATGTACACCATGGAATACTATGCAGCCATTAAAAAGAACAAGATCATGTCCTTTGTAGGAATGTGAATGGAGCTGGAGGTCATTATCCTTAGCAAACTAAGACAGGAACAAAAAGCCAAATACCACATGTTCTCACTTATATGTGGGAACTAAATGATGTGAACACATGGACACATAGAGGGGAACGATAGATACTAGGGCCTGCAGGAGGTTGAAGGGTGGAGGGTGGGAGGAGGGAGAGGATCAGAAAAAATAACTAATGGGTACGAGGTTTAATACCTGGGTGACAAAATAATCTGTACAACAAACTCCCATGACACAAGTTTACCCATGTAGCAAACCCGTACATGTACCCCGTACTTAAAAGTTAAAAAAGAAGAAATCAGATTTATAAATTAGGATGCTGAATTCCAGGTTCTTGGTGAAGTTTCTTAAAAGAAACTAACATTGCACAGATGTGCCAACAATCCTAAGTATAAAAGTTTTGGTTCTCAAATATCTGCTGAAGAAAGACTGGTACACATTTTGGCACTGTAATAAGAATCAACAAGCTGACACCAGTTTTTTCCTTCAAAATACTTCAAAGGAAATGTGCATCTCAGCCACTCCTATCCTTTTTTCTAGAAGGTAAATAAAGATGACTGATGCAACTGGTGATTAAAAGCCTGTATTGTTCTTAAATGGACAAAAAGGGCCTTGTAAGGATTTTTAGTTTCATTATTTATAATTATTTTTTCTTTTTATTTCAAGAAAGTGCCAAGCTTGTTCCTACCTTAGAGTCTTTACACTTGCTGTTCCCACTGAATGAGTCCTGGTTCTTTGCTCAGTGGTTTCCTCTAATGATCAAAGTATTGAGGGCCGGATGCAGTGGCTCATGCCTGTAATCCCAGCACTTTGGGAGGCTGAGGTGTGCTGATTACTTGAGATCAGGAATTTGAGAACAGACTGGTCAATATGGCGAAACCCTGTCTCTACAAAAAATACAAAAGTTACCTGGGCATGGTGGCACATGCCTGTAATCCCAGCTGAGGCATGAGAATCGCTTGAACCCAGGAGGCAGAGGTTGCAGTGAGCCAAGATCGTGCCTCTGCACTCCAGCCTGGGCAACAGAGTGAGACTGTCTCAAAAAAAAAAAAAGAAATACTGAGTTCATATGCCATCTCCAAAGATAAGCCTTTCCATTTAACTATATCTAAGTCTTCCC
This sequence comes from Mandrillus leucophaeus, assembly GCF_000951045.1. Lineage (NCBI taxonomy): Eukaryota > Metazoa > Chordata > Mammalia > Primates > Cercopithecidae > Mandrillus > Mandrillus leucophaeus. Next base: position 799,477 of record NW_012107430.1, read on the forward strand.
CACTTCTCACCATCTCTTCCCATCTCCTGTATCATCCTGTTTTATTGTCTTCTTAGCTGTTATTTACACTATCTGAAATTGTCTTTTTTTATGTTTTTATTGATGGAATAAATGTTCTTCTCCTCCCTCTACAATGTCATTTCTATAGGAACAAGAACCTTGTCTGATATATCTATTGCTGTATCCCAGTAGTGCCTGCATACAATAGGGGCTGCAATAAATATTTGCTGGATAAATTAATATCTAAAAGAACTTTCCTAGTATCCTCAGTTTTTCAGGCCACTATGCTGAACTCTCCACAATATTGTCTCTGCCCTATTATCACATTAAGGTAACAAAACAACATATAGTCAACAGAAAATTAAATAAACTCAATAATTAAATAACATACGTTTTGTTCAAGGAGAGTCAATGTTCAATATCATACACTTTTTTTTTTTTTTTTTTTTTTTTTTGATACAGAGTCTCGTTCTGTCACCCAGGCTGGAGTGCAGTGGCGGGATCTTGGCTCACTGCAACCTCCGCCTCATGGGTTCAAGCAATTCTCCTGTCTCAGCCTCCTAAGTAGCTGGGACTACAGGCGTGCACCACCACTACTGGCTAATTTTTGTATTTTTAGTGGAGACAGGGTTTTGCCATGTTGGCCAGGCTGGTCTGAAACTCCTGACCTCAGGTGATCCACCCACCTCAGCCTCCCAAAGTGCTGGGATTACAGGCATGAGCCATTGCACCCAGTCTCATACACTTATTAATTCTACAAATCTTCTTAATTCAGTGAAGTCTAAGACCATGTAAGAGACTGAGCTTTTATGATGTTTCTGATTCCTACACTTACAAGACATAAATGAAATGTGTAGATTTAGAATGACATATTGGGAAGTGCCTTGTTTGGAATCACAGGAACTGCCACACACAGGCTCTGGGTCAATGGATAATTAACTTCTGAGCCTCAGTTTACTCTCGGGAATAAACTCAATTTACCCTTAGGGATACTGTCTTAGTCTGATTTGTGCTGCTATAACAGAATACTAGAGACTGGGTAATTTTAAGTGAATAGAAATTTATGTCTGCAGGCGGGGAAGTTCAAGATCGAGGTACCAGCATCTGATGAGGGTCTTCTTGTTATGATGTCCCATAGCAGGAGGTGGAAAAGCAAGAGAGCTTGAGAGACAGACAGAAACAAATGGGGCACCAAACTTGTCCTTTTAGAAGGAACTCCATCGTGTAATAATGAATCCACTGCCACAATAATGTCGTTAATACATTTATGAGAGCTCTCATGGCCTAATCACCTCTTAAAGGTTCCACCTCTTAGTACTGTTACAACGGCAATTAAATTTCAACATGATTTTTGGAGTGGACATTCAAACCATAGCAGATACCTACTCCACAATAACTACAGGGATGTTGTGAGGCTTAAGAAATAAAGCAAACCAGCCTGGCATGGTGACTCACACCTGTAATCCCCGTACTTTGCGAGGCCAAGGCAGACAGATCACTTGAGCTCAGGAGTTCATGAGCAGCCTGGGCAACATGGTGAAACCCTGTCTACAAAAAGTATTAAAAATTAGCAGGCTGGGCATGGTGGCTCACGCCTATAATCCCAGCACTTTGGGAGGCCAAGGTGGGCAGATCATGAGATCAAGAGATGGAGACCATCATGGACAACATGGTGAAACCCCATCTCTACTAAAAATACAAAAATTTTTGTATTTGTGATGGCACACGCCTGTAGTCTCAGCTACTTGGGAGGCTGAGGCAGAAGAATCACTTGAACCCAGGAGGTGGAGGTGGCAGTGAGCTGAGATCATGCCACTGCACTGCAGCCTGGTGACAGAGCAAGACTCTGTCTCGAAAAAAAAAATAATAATAATTAGTTGGCCATGGTGGTGTTTCTGTGATCCCTGCTACTCCGGAGGCTGAGGCAGGAGAATCACTTGAGTGCCACTACACTCCAGCCTGGGCAATGGGAGTGAAACTCTGTCTAAATAAATACATAATAAAGCAAACCAATTATAAACAACATTTACTGGTCATTTAGTACCAGACTAAATCCTTTACATGATCCTATGTGGGTTATATTAATAATACATGTAAAGGATTTAGTAAGTATTTAGCAGTATGTTATTATTATTTTGTATATATGGTAACTGAGACACGGAGTGATGATGGGACTTAACCACGGTCACATGATGCGTAAGTGGTGGTATAGCCAAGGTTCAAACCCAGAGCCTGTGCTCTCACTCATTGTTCTTTACATTTTCCATAGAGTAAAGAGTTTTTCAAGGATGATTTGTCAAGAATGCTTTGACCAAGAAGGTCTTGCAGCAATAATCAGGAGTTCACTTAGTAAGATTCTGCCTTTCCTAAACTCAACTCATGGCTACTAAACCTAAAGCCAATGCTACTGGTATTCTCAATAGCTGCATCTGATTCCCAGCAAAGTCATGAGACTAAAATGCAATGCTGAGTCATCCTATATGTCCCAGGTTCTGCATAATGTGCTTTACTTGGCAACAATTCCCTTGCTTTGCTTTAGCCAAACTGGGGGAAAAAAAAAGCTGACATTGCACTTAAATCTCAAGTCTGAAAAAGCCTTTCTGAATTCCTATGGATCAACTGTTGTTAAAATAAGTACAAATCAAGAGAATTAAGTTTAATCCATCTAATAAATAAAGAGAGCCTTAGCCAGGGCTAGGGGTGTATCTGTTCCAGCAGTGTTCTAAGGAAGAATAAGTAATTACTGTACTCTTTGATTACTTGCTGATGCATTTAGAATAAGCCAGTGTCTGAGACAGCATTCTATGTGAGGATGGAACTTAACTGTCTTCTAAAATTACAATGCATATTTAATCTCTTATTGGATCTTTTTTCTTTGGAACGGACTTGTTCTCAATAATTTCTTCATTGTGCTGAGAACAATAATTTTAAGATTATGGATATGACCATGGTATCTAGGAGTTTTATTACATTTTTGGCTCTGGCAGAAGAAAATTGTGATTTAAGAAAAGTTCTCCAACTTTTGCCAATTTGGGGTCTGAAAAATATAAATATAATTAATGTAAAAAGTCTGGATAATTCTTTTAAAAATGAACCTCTTTTACTCTCAGAAGAGTTATGTGATTTATGAGGGTCATCTATATTATAAGAATTCTGTTTTGTTGTTTTTTTTTTAAGTAGAGGTGGGGGTTTCACCATCCAGGGTGGTCTCGAACTCCTGGCCTCAAGTGATCTGTCTGCCTCGGCCTCCCAAAGTGCTGGGATTACAGGCATGAGCCGCTGCGCCCTCCCAAGAAATGTTTTAAAATATGCTTTGTTTTTATAAAATTTGGGTTGGTATTGATGGATTTCATTAAGCAATATTTCAAAAATAACAATTGTTAATATTATCACTGGTCTCATCATAAATATATTAGAAAAGTCTCTAAATATTGGGAAGCTGTCAACTCATAGGGAGGATACAAGTTTTCCAAAATTCCAGTTTTCACTTGAAAACTCAAATTTTTTTCACTAGCAAACAATACTGTTCAGTTGTGTTCCTAGAAGTGACGGGAATACTTGCTTCATTTTATGAGATAAAATGATATGATGGTCTGGTTATAAGTTTAGTTTACTTCAATATTTGATGTTAATGGCCCTCAAAGCTAAAAACAATCCTGCAGAGAAGTATGGATTCAAAGGGAAAGGTTAGCTTCACTTACTAAATCAGAGTATTAATTTTTCAGTTCATTCACCAATTAAAAAGATATGTTAATTACCCTGATCTAATCACTATACAGTATATGTACTGAAACATCACTATGTACCCCATGAATATGTACAATTATTTTTCCAGTTATAAAAACAAAACAAAAAAGAAAGAGGAGCAAAAAAGGGAAATTTTTGTTTAAGTAATAAATTTATATCTTCTCTGATGTCAATAAATTACTCTTGGAAGCAATAAAAGGTTTTGCATTTTCACATTTTAAACAAATAGGTTCAAAACTAACTTTGAAAATACTTAAAACTAGAGCAGATAAATTTGTTGTAGCAACATTTTAAATCTTCAGATAGGAGAGTTTTATAGATGGACATACATCATTTTTGACAATAAACTCTTACAACTATGGAAATATTTCCAAATATCTTATGTCAAAATGCATTTTGTTTTGGAGTTTTTTTTCAAAATGTGGATATATATTTTCTCACTTACTGTAAAGTGTTCCCTTTTCCTGGAAGTGAAACATTAAACATGTTTTGGTATATACATTTGTTTTATTTTGTTTCTCATTTTTATTTCCATACAACCACTATGAAACATTTTACAGTGTTTTTAAAAAAATTAAATACTATTACACCTATTATATGATCCAACCATTCTACTCCTAGGTATTTACCTAAGAGATATTAAAGTTTAAGTCCATACAAATACTTGTATGTAAATGTTCATAGCCACTTTATTTGTGTTGGGCAAAAATTAGAAACAACCCAAATGTCCTTCAACAAGTAAACTGATAATGGTTTAGCCATACAGTGAAATATGTCACAGTAACAAGTATCTAAGTAACAAAAAGGTATGACCTATTGATACAAATAAAGTACATATTGTAGATTCCATTTATATAAAACTCTAGAAAATGCAAACTAATCTACAATGACAGAAGGAAGATTAGTGGTTGTCTGGGGTAGGGAAGCAGGAGCAAGGAGGGGAGAGAAGATAGCATTTCATAAGGGTATGAGAAAACTTTATATATTTACCATCAATATCATCAAGATGATCAATATATTTGTCATCTTGATTGTGTTGGTTTCATTGGTGTATACATATGTCAAACTCATCAAATTGTACAGTTTAAATAGGTGCAGTTCACTGTATGTCAATTATACCTCAATTTAAAAATGAAATGAAAAAACTACAGTGAGTTACCACTACACACCCACTAGAATGGCTAAAGTTAAAAGACTTTGCCCAGTGCTGGTGAAGGTGTGGGGCAGCTGGAACTCTCATACACTGCTGGTGAGAATGGAAAAAGGGTACAATGACTTTGGAAAATAGATTGGCACTTTCTTGAAAACTTAAAATACATTTGCCAAATATCCCAGCCATTCCACTCCTACATATTTATTCCAGAAATATGGGAACATGTCCACACAAAAACTTGTATATGAATATTCATAGCAGCTTTATTCATAATAGCCCAAACCTGGAAATAGCCCAAATGTCCATCAACAGGTCAATGGATAAACACATTTGATAGATCTATTAAATGGGATACGCTATTCAACAATGAAAAGATTGATACACCAACAAGATATATAAATCTCAAAATCAATATGCTTAATGAAAGTAGCCAGACCAAAAAAAAAAAGAATACATGCTGTATGATTCCATTTATATAAAATTCTAGAAAATGCAAACTAACCTATCAGAAAGCAAATCAGGAGTTACCTGGGGCTGGGGGTAGAAGGAAGGACAAAATTAAAAGGAGCAGGTGGAAACTTTTGGGGTTGATGAAATGTTCGTTGTCTTGATTTTGATAATGGTTTCATAGATATAAGTCGAAACTTACCAAATGCGGAAGGTTAAGGTTGCAGTGAGCTATGATTGTGCCATTGCACTCCAGCCTGTGTGGCAGAGCAAGATCCTGTCTCAAAAACAAAAACAAACAAAAATTTAGCAAATTGTGCACTACACACACATACATACAAACACATACGTAGTTTATTGTCATCAATTATACTTCAATAAATCTGTAAACAAACAAAAAACTGGAATATGATGGTTGCTAAATGCTATCAATGAATACTTTGGGGGAAAAATGAAAGGCTAAGGGTATTAATCATCGATTGAAGGCAAAGTGTGAAAGCTAGAAGGCCTCTTTGGCAGCAGATGCTCATCTCCTGTAGTCTGGAGGCAGAAAAAACTGAGGATCAGATTCAGCCTTTAATTCCAAGAGTAGTGAACAAGCTCTAAAATATGTGATTCTCAACTCAGGCAAGTTGGCTTCATCAAGGTCAGGGAGGGTATTGATGAGAAGGACTGTGATCTTAAGACTTGGAATGGGTCCTCTTGGTTAATATACTGAAAACCTTGAATCACAATTCCCCTCATTCCTCTGGGCTGGCACAAGCAGCCTTCTCTTCTCCCTCTCTTAAACGTTCTACCCATTTCCTGGAAGATGATACCAAGTCCTCTGCTTTGCAAGATAGATGCCACCCCCCACCCACCCACCTGTGCCACCTGATACACTTTGGATGTGTGTCCCCACCCAAATCTCATATAAAAAATCCCCAGCGTTGGAGGTAGGCCATGATCAGAGGTGACTGGATCATGGTGGCAGATTTCTCATGAATGGCTTAGCACCATCGTCTTGGTACTGTCATCATAATAGTGAGTGAGTTCTTGTGAGATCTGGTCGTTTAAAAGCACCTCCCCCTCATTCTCTTGCTCCTGCTCTGGCCATGTGATATGCCTGCTCCCCCTGCACTGTCTGCCATGGTTGTAAGTTTCCTGAGGCCTTCCCAGAAGCCAAGCACTCGTTAGCATTGTGCTTCCTGTACAGCCTGCAGAAATGTGAGCCAATTAAACCTCTTTTCTTTATTAATTACCTAATCGCAGGTATTTCTTTATGGCAACGTGAGAACAGAGTAATGCAACTCCCACCTCATATTCTGGCGACCCAATAATAAATTAGGATCAATCATGATATAACACAGCTTGGGGGTGCTGGGCCTGTTATGGAGGAAAAGGTGCTGCAGGTCCTAGTTAGGATATACTGGCAGGAGCTGAGAAAATACACATGAGACTGGAACATGAAAATGCAGTCAAGGAGAATAATGTTGGATAAGGGAGAGTATATTGACATAGTGATGGATCATTCTCCTGTCATATTACATTCAACATCTTGGGTAACAACTGGTTCATAAAATTTCTACAAATGTAACAATCTCGTGAGAGTTGATGAGAACAAATCCATCTTGTGAGAGCTGGTTCTAGACACCACTAGCTAAGGCTGATGGTTAATGTTGGTAACAAACTACACTACCTGATGGCAATGAGAATAACAGGATCCCCAACCAAAGGTGCCTGGTGGCAAACCTAAATCATCAGAACCAAAATAGGCTTAATTACTCTAATAACAGCAAAGTCTGAGTAGCAAGTAATGGAGTTTCTGGCCCTTGGAGAGCTATGAAGATTAAAAGAACATGAGTCTCTAAGAGCAAGAGAGATGGGCAGCATTGCAATCAATGGAATCAATTAAATGGGATGCTATTCAAAAATAAAGACTGATGCACTAACAATATGTGTAAATCTCAAAATCATTGTACTTAATGAAAGAAGCCAGACAAGAAAGAGTATGCCATATGATACACAACAGATGACTAAAATCCTGAGAGCACTTCCCAACAAAAAGTCATGATCTCTTCCCTGTTTCAGAACTTGAGACCCTTTCAGATTCAGAACCCAATGACTGAATAACAATGAGGATCTTGCATGAGAAAAACCCTATAACACAAGTGTTTACAATGATTCTCTCATACCTATCCCAAAGAGACTTGTGGCCATTTACTCAGATTACTGTATACAAGGGAAAGAGACAAGCCAAGGCATTTTGAGGAGTGTTGGTGGCAAAGTCTGTTTTGACATTAATACCTAAGAATTAATGCAGAATTAATTCAAAGGGGCATTATCAGTGGCCACCTTGTTGGGGAAAAGGGTTATGGTTGCCAGATAATACATGGGGTCCTTGCAAAGATCCCACTCACAGTAGGTCCACTGGTCCACTGGTTTCATGACCCATCACTGATTATTTCCCTGGTCACTAACTTTGTAGTTAGCACAACCCCCACACTGGTTTCTTAACCAGTGGTGTAAGAGCTATGGAAGTACGGAAAGTCAAGTGGAAACCCTGAAACTGTCCCTCTCATGCTGTCTCAGCCAATATAGTAAATTTTAAAAGAATACTGTATTGACAATATTGTACATAAAAGACAAATATTATAAATAATTGTAAAAATGTAAAAAAATTATAATATATTATAAATTAAAAACAATATTGCCTGGGATTATGGTAGACATTAAAGCCATCCTTAAAGACCCAAAAGTTGCAGGCACTGTGATCCCCATCACGTGCCTACTTAATTCACTGGTCTGACCCTATAAAAACCAGATATGTCTTTAAAAGGATGATACTGGACTCCTGCTCATCTATAAACTGATTTACCTTCCATAAAAATGCCATGAGTTAGTTACTAATATTATCCTCATTTTACAGTTGCACTGAAACATAGGTAACTTGCCCAAGGTCACAGAATTCAGTGGCAATGCTGGGGCTGGGAGGCACAAAAGCCTGTATTATTAATCATATTTGTATACTGCATTTCCATATAGGACTGTCCTTCGGCTATGAAGTGGCAGATTTCTGATGTGTGGTCTGTCAACACACACAACACATGCACATGCACATAGAAGATAATTTATCATCCAGAGAAAGTGCTCACACAACTTTCTTTGTGGTTGATGCCAGTGCTTCACTTCTTTATGGTGGGCCTAAATGGACACATACCACGAAGTTGTGTCCCTAATATTTTGTTTTGCTTTCAGACGAAATAAACATTTGGTCATCATATTCATGTTACTGGCTCCAGGTATCTTCCTGGAACTAGAATCATAACACCAGCTCTGATTGGATTCCAGGGTAATCTTAACTTGTAGCTGCTGCTACCAAGCTAGCTAATCCCAGTAGTATTTGAGTCAGGAAACATCCTTTCCAACCATTTCCTCCAACCACTTCCTGTATAAAACCAAAGTTCATGCCTGTAATCCCAGCACTTTAGGAAGCTGAGGCAGGCGGATCACGAGGTCAGGAGATCAAGGCCATCCAGGCTAACACGGTGAAACCTCGTCTCTATTAAAAATACAGAAAATTAGCCGGTGTGGTGGCACGCGCCTGTAGTCCCAG
>NW_012107430.1:809413-811393 GCF_000951045.1 Mandrillus leucophaeus
AAAATATTTTTATAACAGTTTTATTGAGATTTTATTCACATACCATGCTTTAAAAATATGCAATTCAGTGGTTCTTAGTATATTCACAGAGTTGTGCAACCATCACATCTAATTCCAGAACATTTTGATCACTCCTCCCAACTCCACAGGCATTGACTTTAATGTAATGGCATATACATATATACAAATACATATATAAACCAATTATTCTAGCACCATTTCCATTCTTTCCCCAGGGACTGCAACCGCATCTCTCATAAATTAACTTTTCATGTCTGTGTGAATTTGGTTTCGATCTATTTAGAGACTGGTGTACAGTATTTGTCTATTCCTGCACAAATTATTAAAGCAAGCTTTGCCATTCTGTTATCCTTCCTCATGACTATCTTGATTACTATTGGCCCTAACTCATCAAGTTCCACAGAAATCCCAACTGGAATCTTAGTTAAAATTGTGTCATCTGTGGAGCAGTTGAAGAAAACTGACACATTTACAGTACTGACTCTGTTCCACAAAGATGGTATCACTTTCTACTTATTTTGTTTAAAAATGTTTTAAATGAAGTTTTATAATTTTTTTGTTATATGCATCCCTAGATATTTTACATTTTTGTTATATTCGTTGTATTCCTGAATCCTTATTATTTAATGTCACTGAAAATGTGCTTAAAAAAAAAACACCTGCTTTTCTTGCCATTTGTTGCTGGTATGTTACATATTGGTTTTATGTCCAACGACCTTCCCAAAACCTATCCATGGAATCTTCTTGATTTTCTATGTAATTGTATCATCTTTAAGTAATGGGAGTTTTGTTTCCTTTTTCTCTTGCAATTTTTATCTCTTTCATGCTTAGATGTGTCGGTGAGAATCACCACCTCAAAGGTGAGTAGATGTGGTGGTCTTAATAGGAAGCTCTGCTTATTCCCAAGCTGAAAGGGAACAAATTTGACCTTCCAGTAAGATGGTTACTATAGTTTTGTATATACCCTTTATATTTTAAAAATTCTTTGCTGTTTCTCTTTTGTCAAGAGCTTTTTCATAAATGGATTTTGAATTTTATCAAATGCTTCTCGCAAATCAAGATAGACGATCACACTGATTCTGATTTTGATCTGTTAGAATGGCAAATTACATTACTATATTTGATCAAATCAAAGATTCTATCAATTTTAAAACACATCATTATTTTATGTTTCAGCAAGGAAGAAAATAAAACAGTTGCCCTTTGAATATTCCAATTTACAATGTTTTTTAAAAGGGCATCTCTAAATTGACAAAAATACAAAAACTACATTTTCTAAAGATAGAACTGCCATGCATTCCTGAGATTAAACACACATTTATTGGGATATATGTAATTTTTAATACCCACTGTCTCTAATTTGCTATTTTTCCATGTTTAAGGGTGAGACCTGGTTGTTATTTTTAATTTTTGTACTGATACTATAAAATTTTGGCAAGAGTTTTATACTTTCTATATAAAACTGGAATTCAAAGGAACATGGCATATTTAGCAAAACTTACTCACTAACTCACTATTCTCATTAATAAAACTCTCTAGGCTTGGTAGCTAGAAAGTTTTATTATTGTCTTTTGTTTTTGTTTTGAGACAGGGTCTGTCGACAAGTCTGTCACCAGGCTGGTGTGTGGTGTCACGATCATGGCTAGCTGCAGCCTGTACCTCCCAGCCTCAAGCGATCCTCCCAACTGAGTAGCTGGAACTTCAGACATGCACTACCACACTGGGCTAATTAAGCGTTTTGACAGCTGGGCACAGTGGCTCACGCCTGTAATCCCAACACTTTGGAAGGCCGGGGGCAAGCAGATCACCTAAGGTCAGGAGTTCAAGACTAGCCTGGTCAACATGGTGAAACTCTGTCTCTACTAAAAATATAAAAATTAGCCAGGCGTGGTGACTGGTGCCTGTAATCCCAGCTACTCAGGAGGCTGAGGCATGAGAATCGCTTGAACCCAGGAGACG
>NW_012107430.1:815573-821886 GCF_000951045.1 Mandrillus leucophaeus
TGCTCTCTTTGCCCTAGCCTTACCCCTGGGGCTATCAATGAGAGTCTATGAGATTTTTTTCCTACCCAAGTGAATGAGGTCAAGCAAAACAAACAAAAATCCAGACTAGGTACAGAATGACTATATTTGAAATGATTATTAAAATAGCGCTATGCTCTGAATGCTTGTGTCCCTCCCAACCCCACAAATCTGTATGTTGAAATCCTAACATATGAACGATGATGGGTCGAGCCTTTGAAAAGTGACTCGGTCAAGAAGGTGAAGGCCTCATGAGTGGGAATGGTACCTCTAAAGAGGCCCAAGAGTTTCCTTTGCTTCTTCTACCATGTGAGGACAGTGAGAAGGTGCCCACCAGACATGAAATCTGCCAGTACTTTGATCTTTGACTTCCCAGGCTTCAGAACCACGGGAAATAAATTTCTATTGGCTATAAGCTATTGGCTTATGGTATTTTGCTATATATAGCAGCCCCAATGGATGAATACAAACAGGGAGAGAGGAACTATTGCAATAGGGTCAGGGAGACTATTGCAATAAGGAGAATGCTTCAAAGGTAAGATCTGCAAGCATCTCAAAGATCAGATACAAACAGGTTTTTCTCTTTTTCTCTTACAGGGAGGAATAAACAGGCTAGAAAAAAACTAGTGTGGAGGAGAGGAGCAGGTGACATTAATGGGACAGTTGAACAGGAAATGTCCTTCCGGGTGGCTAGCCAATTTTCAGGAGGGGCGGTTAAGGGGGGACTATTCCACAGTCCAGTGCTGGCTCAGGCTGAGGGTGGATCAAAGTCCAGCGGTTTACCGGGAAGGGAGAAGCATAAAATTGGGTCAAGTTAAAGGGCATTTTGTTCAGATTAGTCTATGAGGAGAAATAGTTCAACTAATTATTCTGAGGCAAAGAATAGGATTTGGAGGGTCTGAGTCTGGCTTAATCATAGGTAAATGAAGGGGTTATTCACAGTTCTAGTGGTTCTTTGCAATAAGCCATTTCCTGAAATGTAACAAGAGGGAGAGATTTCTTAACTATCACTGTTTTCCAGGAGCACAGGGCTCAAGTAAAGGTTAATACTGTAGTCAGAGGCCAGGTACCACATAAGCAGGAGACAGGTTGGGGACCATTTTACATGTCATACTACTACCTCTCTACATTTAGCATGTCCTCAATGGGACTATTCTCACTGGCATTTGTGTTTAGGGGAATAATAATTATATCTATTCCAGCAACACATCTGAAGTATAAGCCATGATCACAATGCATCAAGTCAACCTGAAGGGTCTTAGCTACCAAGTAATATTCATCTCCCTACCTCACTGGTTACCTTGCCCAGCCGCCAAGTTGAATTCAGGTGCCCCTTCTCCTTACTGGACCAGTTATGATAGTAATTTAGGCACCCGTATTAAGAAACCATGAAGCTTTTCGTTCCTCCTTTCCCATAGGCTTCCAGAAAATTTCAGCAGGGGTATAGAGTCTGTGGTCCTTCAAGAATAGAGAGAATATGGCTTAAACCTAAGGATATTTCTACTTTAAACAACATAGATATGGGTAAAAGAAGAAAGAGGGACCTGGGAATGCAAGACACAAACATCGTTTTTGGTCCTCTCGAAGCTGGGTACCAGGCAGTAAGGTCATTGCTGATAAATCCATTTTGGCTTTGAGAACCCCCTAATCCAATAGTCGCATCACACAGTTTTCCAAGTGGGGCCAAGGGGTGTGTATGTCTTGGGTGACCTGGACTTAACTGGCACTACAATAACCTTGTTAGCAATAATGGCTTTAGAGTGATGTGGTTAGTGAATTTTTTTTTATTCTCCTTCTTTCATTCTTTCACTTCCCTAACTCTTCCCGTATTTTGTGTAAATGCTAATTCCTTGATCAAATTCCTTATTCCTGCAATGTTTGTAGGAGCATTATTTCTCATGGCTACATTGCATTAAGTCTACCTCATATTGACAAGTTTTGCTACCAGAAGTGGTAGCGGAGACACAGAATCTTAGGGATGGAAATCTGGAATTTGTTCTCTGATCTGACTGATCAAAAGGCAATAATGTTTCCATTGCCAAGGTAATTGACAGTCTATGGTAATAGTTACTTATCACTTGTAGTCACTTGGTTTGTTAACTAATGCCTAGACACAGGATTTACTTATATTAAATCAAAGTGAAATGCCAGAATATCCTTCCTTGGTATACAGGGAATGGTATCAAGGAATGGTATCAAGGGGTGAAATTACACATAACTTACTCACTCACATCCTATCTTCTCTGGAAGGACCCAGAGGACACTCTCTTCATTAAGGCTTAAAAAAAAAATCATTGGCAGGGTGTACTATTCTTGAAAAGCTCTAATGGCTATTATCACAGGTCAGGAGTGATAAAGGATACGCCCATTGAAATTGGCTTCTGGCCAGGGGCAGTGGCTCATGGCTGTAATCCCAGCACTTTGGGAGGCCGAGGTGGGTGGATCACCTGAGGTCAGGAGTTAGAGACCAGCCTGATAAATATGGAGAAACCTCGTCTCTACTAAAAATACAAAATTAGCCAGGCATGGTGGTGCATGCCTATAATCCCAGCTATTCGGGAGGCTGAGGCAGGAGAATTGCTTGAACCCGGGAAGCGGAGGTTGCGGGAAGCCAAGATTGTGCCATTGTACTCCAGCCTGGGCAACAAGAGTGAAACTCCATCTCAAAAAAAGAAATTGGCTCCTTAAATTCAATGGAGATGATGGGAGTTAGGATGTAGTTAAAGCACAAGCGGAAAGATTTAACATCCAGAAACAAAGAGTTTGGTTACCATATCCGGCAGCAGAGCAAAATGGTAATCAAAATGGTTTCACCCACAAAAATCTTTAGGGTTAACTGACAGTGGTGCCTAGAACTGAAATAGAGAAGCAGGATATTAAACTTTTATTAATTTACATATGAAAAAAGCAAACTGTAGGTCGTGAATAAATTTCTATCTTTAATTACAAGCCACAGCTTCTTATCCAGTTTTTAGATTTAAATCAGCTTAGATCATTGACATTTAATTATTGCTGTATTAATGAAATAAAATAAAATTTAGGTTTACTATTGTTTTATTCTGTTTCTTGTTCCTGGGTTACCTGAATCTTTTTTAGTATTCCACCTTAATGTACTGATGCTTTTGAAAATAATCTGTGTAGGTTTTTAGGGAAAAATCTGTGTTGCTCTAGGGATGATACAAATACTTAATTTCTTATAGTCTACTGTATAGTATCAATATCTTGAGGTCAGGAGTTTGACATTAGCCTGGGCAACAGAGTGAGATCCCATCTCTTAAAAAAAAAAAAAAAAAAGAAAGAAAAAAATTAGCTGGACGTGGCAGTACATGCCTGTAGTCCCAGTTACTGAAGAGGCTGAAGTGGGTAAATCACCTGAAACTAGGTTGAAGCTGCAGTGAGTCATGATCACAGCACTGCACTTCAGCTTGGGTGACAGAGAATTCAACTTAAAAAAACAAACCTGTATATGCTCTACAGAGAATCACATAAAACAATGTTAATTTTTTTCTTTCAATTAACAAATGTAATTTTTAAAACCTCAAGAGAAGTCTGTTGTATTTACCCTACACATTGTGCCTTCTTTATTCCCGCCATTCTAAGTTTCCTTCTGCTATAATTTCCCTTCTAGAAAGAAGGGAAATCTTTTTAGCAGCTTTTTTTTTAGAATTGTTTTTAGAAAAAAACTTCCCTTGACAATTCTTTTAGAGCAGGTTGACTAGTGATAAATCCTGTTAGTTCTCCTTCATTTGAAAAATATCTTGACCTTTTCTTTTTATTTGTACCTTTTTGACTCCTTTATAACACTTAGGTACTTTGAAAAAGTTTTCTGATCAAATCTTCTCTCCCCCCAAAACTATAATGAAGAGTACAGATTTATGCCAAATGTCTGTGATAGCAAAGTGTTTTTAATAAACATCAATGAAAATACACATAGTTAAAAGTTCAAAAAATTTCTATGACTAGCCAATAAATTGCTGCAACTTTTACAGCTAATGCTGGTGTTCCTGAAATTTGAAACATAGTACTTTTCAAGAACTGTGGACAAGTTTGATTACCACAAAAATAACAGGCAGAGTGTTCTATTGTTTTTTTTTTCTCCTGAAACTTAAACTCTGAATAGCAACAGATTGCAGCAAATGTAGCTCAGGATATTCTGAAAAATACAGCCCCAGGAGATGGCCAGTTAAAATGTGGACCACATTTCAATTCCACCTTTCCAGTGGAGATAATCAGTAGACTCAAAGAGATCCAAGGGTTGGATGAGTAACCATAGTGGAAAATGCTGACACAAAGTATTATTTGGCAATAATAAACTGAGGTGAAATGGTGCCAAGTAACTGATGTAGTGGAAGTTATGTTCTGGTCTGACTAGAATACAGCAATAAAAGTTGAGAGGTTAATAAGGGTAAAAGACAGAACCTTCAGATAAATGAAGAGAATGAGAAAGAATTGATTCAAAAAACATACTTCATTGTGATGACAAGCAAATTAAGGAGAAGGATGGAAAAAAAGCAAGGTGAAAAGAAATAGGAAAAATAGTTCAGGCTGTAGAAAAATTTTTTCACAACAGCAAGGAAATTCTCTTGACAGAGAAATTTCTTGGTAAAATAAACATGGAGATGAACTAGAACAGGTATGAGGTTCTGGAAGAAGAAACATTTGCATAAATGTGACTTTCTTATCCAGCCACACTAACTCTATTTCTTAAGAGCAATACAATTTCCAAAACTTTCTTGTTCAAAGCTCAGATTTACACAATGCCACTTCTAAGATGCAGGACACTAGCCTAAACTAAAATGCTCCTTACGTCTGTTCTTACTGTCTTCTCCTCGGGCTTTAGAGATGTTTTGATTTGCAAAAGTACTGGCCAATACAACAAAATAAAGACATAAATTAAGCCATAATAGAATTTTACATATGTTTCCTTATATTATGTTCATTAATGCATTACCTGCCGTAATAATTTCACTCAGTTAAAAAATGAGTATGATGGTTTAAAGCTGGTTCAGTCATGATTTTATAAGCTTATTTATCAAGAGTGAAAATAGAAGACTATTAAAAATAGCTAAAAAGGTAACGTGTCATAGTGTTTAATGTTTCTGTAATTGTTGATAAGGCTTGTATCTAAGTCTGATGCAGAATTATTAATGGCACTCAAATAGTTCTTTTCTCAGCCCCATAGTATCCACTGGTGCTATGAATCTGGAAGAGACTGGCTATGGCTACCACTTCTTGTCTTCAGTTGTGACTGTGCAATATCAGCAAGTGCGCTTTGTATCTTTTCCAGAAGCATGTCTCCTCGATAAACAACATCCTCCAGACATGTAGCAGCTTCATGGTTTTCTTCTTCTAGCTTATATAAGCTAGCAGCCTTTGTAAAACACAAATTTTAAAATCTTTAGAGTTTAGAAGGAGAGAAGCTGTCGCAGATGTACTTATTTTTAAATCTGGATGACTTTGCAATCATTGTGATATATTTTTCAGTAAAGAAATTCTAAAAATCAGATAACTTTTAAGAATTTTCCCCATGTGAATTATTAAAAAGAATGACTTTTCAATTAGAGATCTCTAGATATCTGTAAGTAACTCCCTTCCACACTATGTTTGGACACCATTATTCTACTCCACATCTAGAATGCCACCCTCCTCTCATTCTTCACTAGGAAAAGAGACAAAATTGAGGAAAATAAGAGGTTTTCTTATCAGGGAAAATTGAATATTATCACAAAAGGTACTATGATTTGAATGTGTCCCCTCCAAAATTCATACATTAAAATCTAATCCCCAATGTGATGGTACTAAGAGGGGGAGGGGCCTTTAAGAGGATATTACATCATGAAGGCAGAGCTCTCATAGATGGAATTAGTACCCTTAAAATATGGCTTGAGGTTGAAGAGGGAGCTCTTGCTCTTCTGCCCTTCTGTCTTCAGCCATGTGAGGAAACAGGAAGAAGGTCCTCAACATGGTCCTAAACATGGTACCATGTTTAATAAAAATTCATTACTCATGCACAATGAGTAATAAACGCCTTGATCTTGGACTTTCCAGACTCCAGAACTGTGAGAAAATTAATTTTTGTTCTTTATAAATTACTGTCTCAGGTATGTTGTTATAGCAGCACAAATGGACACAGACGAAAGGTATTAAATCTACCTCCTTTAATTCAAAATTCTCTATTACTGGTAAAATTCTCAAAGGAATAGAGGCTTACCTGTAAAGCAGCTGTAGATTCTTCACTGGGTAAGGAATCTATCAAAACATCAATGTCTTTTGCTGTTCGGGCAATCAGTGCTGC
>NW_012107430.1:824516-825592 GCF_000951045.1 Mandrillus leucophaeus
ACCCCGTCTCTACTAAAAATACAAAAAATTAGCCGGGCGAGGTGGCGGGCATCTGTAGTCCCAGCTACTGGGGAGGCTGAGGCAGGAGAATGGCGTAAACTCGGGAGGCGGAGCTTGCAGTGAGCTGAGATCCGGCCACTGCACTCCAGCCTGGGCGACAGAGAGAGACTCCGTCTCAAAAAAAAAACTTTTAAGATCCATTTAGTCAACAAAACTTTATGGAAAATAACTATGACGAGTACTACATTTAAACACTATAGAGACATAGTGAATGTGACATAGCTTCTGCACTCATGGTTTTCAGAGGGTAGAACAAATGTTAAAAGTTATACAAATCTGCTTAGGATAAATGCTAAGAAGATTCCCCCTATTTTGGTTCACATCACTCCATATTCCAATTTACTTCAGAACCTAAAGCTGAAAATACTCAATTCATTATAACTCCCTAACCACGTACTGTTTTTCCATCACTTAAATGTCTCCTGAGTATATGACATTTTTTTAACCTCCTTAAGGAGTATCTCTTTGCAAACATGATAGTGCTTATACACAGTAGGCATTCATACTAGTTATCCTAAAGGCTTTTCTCCAAAATCTAATCATCAGCATGCCTAACCTGGAGTTAAGGCCATATTCACTCTGTCCTTACTATCCTCCTAGTTACAAGACATGTATGAATATGCAAAACTTTCCCTAAAATAAGATTTCTATCCAGCAGCATCATTAAAATTTGATTTTGTAAAACCTCAAAGGAATAGTTCCCTGAGGAAGACTGACTGGCAGCTCAGGCAAGTCCCTGCAGGGCAGAATTTATTTTGGTGAATTCAACATTTAGAGGCTGGTCCTCTCAGCCTTAAAAACTAGTGTTATTCACCCAGGGTAGATCAGTTTATCACAAGTAGATTCACACTCTTCAAGAGTACAAAGCCTGATATATTAAGAAAAATGCCAAGTTATTAGCTTACAGTAAGGGAAAAACATTGGCAAAGAAACCAGGTACTTAGGTTTTCCTCTCAGCATGTTTTCTCTCTAGCCCCTTATCTAGGACGTTAAATCACAATCAGACAATGAGAAAC
>NW_012107430.1:829112-830803 GCF_000951045.1 Mandrillus leucophaeus
AGCCTGGGTGACAAAGCGAAACTCCGTCTCAAAAAAAAGATTCTAATGAGTCTAATGATTAAATATACACCAATCCTGTTATACATTTAGCTCAAATTGGGAATTAAGCATAATGTATGTCATTTCATTTATCATTACAATATAGTGGTCACTTGAATAAAGAAATTTATAAATGGGATGCCTTCCTTGTTAAGGTCCCTCACTCAGCTAAATTAATACAAATTCTCCTCTAAAGGAGTAACAATCTATTATCTGACATGAACCAGAATTATGAGATGTTAGGTGAATTGACTAAGTTTTTTACAACAAACAAAACTTGCAATATCCTCAAGTAACAATATTTTTAGAAACAAAATAAGCTGAATTTCTCAAGAAATCTAATTTTAAAGGATAAAAAATGTGAGAGTCAAAATAAGAGAAGCTAAGAAAATCTGTTTACCTTCTGTAGGGTTAGCAGGCTGGTCTTTGTTAATTGCTGTCTGAATATTACTGAAAGAGGCAGGAGGACCACATTGCTGCAATACTCCAATGGCATTACAAAACTGATCTGCAAGCTTAGGCCAAAGAAAACACGTCGAGGTTAGAAAGGACTTATCAGTTTTAAGGACTTTATTGGTAACAGCAACAACAATAAGTTTCTGTAATGATAATCTCTGAGCAAGGGAATAAAACGAAGAGGAGTAATTGTTGATAAAATAAGCTAGTTGATTACATGTTTTAATTCTGCAAAGAAACTAAGTTTGGTATCAATCTAGGTGAAGTTAAATTTGATATAAATCTAGTTGGAACAGTTGAAATACAAAACAATCTTTCTTTTCTTGTGATAGTAAAATGATAAGAGAACACTGGCCAATACTTATTGTAAGCCACAAGTAAAGACTTTTTGCGGACAGTGATGGAAAAGAGCAAATTTGACTTGTAAATATCTAAGTATGGCATCACGTTTAATAAAAATTTATTACTCATGCACAAAGTATATGATTCCTTTTCTGAGACTGGAGTAGTTATGAGTGTAAAAAAATAGTGGGGAAAAGGCTGCTCAGAAAAGCACCTTGAGTAATCAGAAATGTATCTGTTCAAGACTCAATTTTTAAACTCTTGTACTCTAAAAGTACTCCGTAAGTACTTTTAAAGATGGAGAATATCAATTCCTTACCATCTCCAAATTAAATACACCTATCCTCCCCACCAATTTCTCTCACCTAGTCTTGACCTCTCAAACCTCCTATTTCTAATAAGCATTTCCTTTGGGTTTCTCTGCCATTGTTTCAATGACAGAACTCAAAGGCAACTGTTTCCTCTGTTTAATATTTAATTTGTATTGAAAGTCTCCTAGTCAACCAGTCTAACTTCAGATTCTTACTTTCCTTTGATCTTCAAATTCTGCTAATACTACAAGTCTTCCTCTTTTCCTTCTATCATTATTGTTGCTTAGTTCAACCAATTATCTCACACCAGAATTATTACAATAGCCTTCTTGTTGTTTGCCAGTTCACCAGGTTATTTATTTTACCCTGATAAAAACATTTGAGCTTACTCCACCACTGTCTTCAAGGTAAATCTCCAACTCAGGCTGTTTTGAAGCTTTCAATAATCTAAGTAAACTCTACTGACTTGTTTTCCACTACTCCTTCATATTTACCTAACTAGTCATAAAGTCACTTATGACTAAATGGCTTTGCCCAGGTTTT
>NW_012107430.1:832318-839482 GCF_000951045.1 Mandrillus leucophaeus
TGGCAAAGAAACCAGGTACTTAGGTTTTCCTCTCAGCATGTTTTCTCTCTAGCCCCTTATCTAGGACGTTAAATCACAATCAGACAATGAGAAACATAACTATCAATGGAAAACTATTTAACAGAAAACTATGTAACTGGTAATGGTAATAAGTATACCCATTGCCGCATGAGAATACCCACTGAGGTCTTGGTCAACGGGATGCATATATTATGTCGGTCCCCTATGGTTATAACAACGCTGAAAAACTCTTACTGCCTAGTGACATCATAGCGGTCTGTGCTTGTGGTGACGCTGCTGTAAGGCAACCTACCGCACTGCCAGTGTATGAAAGTATAGCACATACAGTTAAGTACAGTCCATGATACTTGATAATGATACTAAATGACTTTGTTACTGGTTTATGTATTTACTGTTTTATCGTTATTTTACATTGTACTACTACTTATTAAAAAAAAAAGTTATCGCCGAAACCATGCATTTCTCAGAACATAATCTCTTCATTAAGGGCCCATGACTGTATGCGCATCCTCCGGCTTTGCTTCTGCTTTCCACTCAGGCATAGCTTGGAGGAAAAATAACCAGAAGGAACAAAGCTGGGGAGCTACTTACAAGACTTGGCCTTTAATAGAGTGTAGAATTTGGGGGAGACGTTAAAAAAGACTTGTAAGCCGGGCACGGTGGCTCACACCTGTAATCCCAGCACTCTGGCAGGCCGAGGCGGGAGAATCGCTTGAGGCCGGGAGTTCGAGACCAGCCTGGGCAACATGGTGAAACCCCGTCTCTACTAAAAATAGAAAAATCAGCCGGGCGTGGTGGAGGGCGCCTGTAACCCCAGCTACTTGTTTGGCGGAGGCGGAGGGTGCAGTGAGCCGAGATGGCACCACTGTACTCCAGCCTGGGCGACAGACACAGTCTCCAAAGTAAAAAAAAAAAAAAAAAGAAAAGAAAAGAAAAAAGAAAGACTCAAATAAACGGAAAGACATACGAGAATCAGAAGATTTCCTATCATAAAGATGTACCCAAACTGATGCATTCTTAGGGGTGGCCAAGAGACAAGAGATGGAAGGAGGCTCTGGGCCCACAGGAAGGAGCGAAGATGAAAGAAAATCTCTCACCTCAGCATCGCTCCGCACCAACCTGAAAGCGCTGGTGAAGGAATACTCTCGGCTGGCATTTCATTACAAAAACCCAGTCATCCACAGCACGAGATCTCCCTTGGTGGATTCAAATTGATGAGGAAAGAAAAGAGCTCCTGCTTCTCCTCCCAACCCCCAAAAGAGATCCCGTAAGCACCGCTGCCAAGAAAATAAAACTGTCCTCAGGGAATACGACAGGACCGCGCTGCCGACAAGTCTTGGCGGCCTCACCCGGACAAGAGCAATCTTCCCGGTCTCCTCAAGCGAAAGAGGCTGCTCCCTCCCGCACCTTCAAGCACCGCCCGGCAGCCGGCCTCACACCTCCGAGTTCGCGGTGGCGCCTCCCGAGAGAGCGCTTTATGCCGAAGCCCTGTTTCTCAGTCCGCTTTCCACTTCCAAGTTTTGCCTCTTGGGCCCCTTTTCTCCCTTGCTTTACCTCAGGAAAGAGAAAGACAGAGGCTAATCGAATGAAATTCCTCACCGAATTCACAGCGTCTTGAAGCTGCGTGAGCCGATCCGCCATGTTCCTCCTGCAGCAAACAGACGCCAAAACAGCTGCTCTTCCGCGACTGGGCAGCTCTGGTACGCGTCATGGCCAATCCCAGCGCTGCCTTCTTGGAAGGGGTGGGGTCGGAGAAAACTCCCCGCCCCGTCATGAGTGGGTGGTACTGCCGAGGCGGCGTTAGAGCGGGCTACACCTCAGGAGAGGCTGCATCTTTTGAGTAACTGGGGAATGGTCTGGGGTCCATCGCTTTGAGGGGCTGAAATACTCTCTTTGAGGTTGTTAGGTGTTAAAGGCTTCAGAGATTGTTGGATTCAGCGGGGATTTTTTTTTTTAGTGATTTCTCCTATCCTCTCGTGTGTTTACTTATTGACTACATTGAAGAGTAGATATATTTATTTATTTATTTTTGAGACGGAGTCTGGCTCTGTCGCCTAGGCTGGAGTGCAGTGGCGTGATCTTGGCTCACTGCCAGCTCCGCCTCCCGGGTTCACGCCATTGTCCTGCCTCAGCCTCCCGAGTAGCTGGGATTATAAGCGCCCGCCACCACGCCCGGCTAAATTTTTTTTTTTTTTTTTTTGTAGTAGAGACGGGGTTTCACCATGTTAGCCAGGATGGTCTCCGTCGCCTGACCTCGTGATCCGCCCTCCTTGGCCTCCCAAAGTGCTGTGATTACAGGCATGAGCCACCGCGCCCGGCCAAGAAAAATCAGCTGCACAATTTAGATTTAGAGTTGGGACTTATTGAGAGCTTAAGTGTGAAGAGTGATAATAGAAACTTGGTATTTAAGGAAATTTAGCCTGAGGATAGTCTGGTAAGAAATGAGTTTGGAGTCGGCAAATAACAGGTTTGGAGACATCAAACAAACTCTCATATCCTCTTTCTCAGGCTGATTATCCGTGATTACCTTCCTGCGGCTGCGGGGTAGGTGGTGGACACAGTCCCCGGGGAACTCGGCTTGCTGGATTTATCCCAACCCTTGATGGGAAGCACCACTTCTGCTTCACACCCATGCTTCACACCCATGCCCCACCCTCATCCCCAGTCTACAGACTTACTGGGGCCTCATTAAGAACGTGAATGAGGCATGTTCCCTATAATGGGACTAATGAGAAATCACTCTATAATTTGTTCTAACTGTAACTTGGGGGGAATCTACAACCTTCTCCTCCCACCTTCACTTGAGCGTGTACCTTACTGAATGCCTGCCACATGCCAGGAAGTATATCCAGTGCTCAGTGTGCAAAGATGAATAAGCCAAGGACTCACCAAGAGGAAGGTTTTGCAGTTGTCCAAGATTAAGGTGAGCTGCGCCTAGAATAGGGTGTTGACCCTGATAAGAGAGGAAAAAAAGACTAAAATATATTTTTGAGAAAAAAAATTAATACAGATTGGTGACTGATTGAATACAGTTTAGTCCACTCCGTAAGAATACTAAGTTTTGCAGCGTGATTGAAGGGAACTTGGGCACTTGAAGTAGAGAAGTCACTTCAAGACAACTCATATTGTGACACAGTTTTTGTCCTGCCACTATCTTCCTAGTAGGTCTTCCGTGCCTCCACAGAGACCTCAGGTTGATGTCCAACTATCTCTGCCTAGTTGTCAAGATTTACTATAATCTGGCTCCAGCAAACAGACCCAGCCTCACCTCTTGATAATTTTCTGAGTGAAATAATCCTCTGTTTCAGCCAAGGGCCCTGACCCCTTGGTTTTCCTGGTTCTTCAGCCTCTTTTGGCCACGGATCTTTTTAAGAATCAGATAAAAGCTGTGGACCCTTTCCCCAGACCAGACTCTCAACTTATCCTACATTTGAAAAGGGGTTTATGAAGCTCTTGAAGCCGTAGACTTCAGCAATAACCCACCTGCCAAATATAGTCTGTGCATCTAGCTCAGGATTTCTCAATGGCCGCACTCTTGACTTTTTAGGCTAGATTATTCTTTGTTGTGGGATGCTGACCTGTGCATTGTAGGATGTTTAGAAGCATCCCTGTTCTCTACCCCTGAGATGCCAGCAGCATTCCCCCAATCCATTTATGACAACATAAAGTATCTCCAGATAGTCCCAAATGTCCCTGGGAGGCAAAATTGCCCCCAATTGAGAACCACTAGTCTAGCTGTTTCCTCATTCTTTACCTTTCCCACAGCAATTTCTTTCCTGCTATTTAATCCTTACCCTACCTTTTTAAGTTTTGCACTTCTCATATAAATTTTATGAATTGCAAGAGTCCATAGGGACCTCTCCTTTCTTCCTTTCATGATTTGGACACTTTCTCATATGCTTTTTCATTTGCTTCTCTGGCATCGCCAACTGGATTATATGGTTTTAGGAGCAGGAACCCAGTATTACAGATCTCATAGTTTAAACACACAATTTTGGTGAATACTTTCTTTGAAACTTTATATTATTAAAGGTTTCAAAGATACAGAAGAGTAGAGAATATAGTGAACCCTCACATAACCTTCACCAGCCTCAGCAGTGAGCCACTCAATAGTCAATCTTGTAAGTGCTTTGGTTTTTATGACTGTAGCAACTATTTTTTCAGAAAAACACCTTTAACAATTTTTAAATACCTTTAATACAGTTGCAATTTATTAAACATCTAAAATGTTCCTTGTGCCGGGATGAATAACTATAAATAAGCATTTTTCTACACCACACTCCTTGAAATTCCCTAAACATGTTCTGCTGTTTTACAAAAATGCACACCATATAAAAACACCTATAATTCTTTCTTCCATGTATGAAATGCCCACACTTCCATCCACATCTCCACTTTGCTCCCTTGGTGATTGTCTACACAGTCCTAAAACCTTATTTTATTATTTATTTACTTATTTGAGACAGAATCTCACTCTGTCACCCAGGCTGGAATGCAGTGGTGGGATCTCGGCTCACTGCAACCTCTGCCCCCAGGGTTCTAGTGATTCTTCTACCTCAGCCTCCAGAGTAGCTGGGATTACAGGCGCCCACCACCACACCTGGGTAAGTTTTTTGTATTTGTAGTAGAGACGGGGTTTCGCTATGTTGGCCAAGCTGGTCTTGAACTCCTACCTGAGGTGACCGACCTGCCTTGGCCTCCCGAAGTGCTAGGATTACAGGCGTTGAGCCACTGTGCCCGGCCTATTATTATTTTTTTACTCACCACTATACTAGTGAACAAAATCTTATTTTAAACATATCTTTATAAAAGCCTTTCCTGAATTCTGAAAGTAAGTTAAATGCTCCCAATCTTTAACACAATTGTTCCTTACACTTCTGTTATTGCACTTAGCACACTGAGGTATAATTATTTGTACCTCACGATAATTCACCCACCAGTCCACGGGCTACTTGCAGGCAGAAAACATATCCTGTTTCCATATTTCCAGTACCTAGCACCTAACATTTAGCCTGGCACATATTTATCAACCAAATGAATGAGTTTCCTAGCATAATAATTTCCATATAATAGCTACTAAATAAGCATTTATTGAATTTAACTTAATGAACAGTCAAATAATGTAAATCACTACCCACAAAAGAGCACACGAATTAAAAAATACAGGATGAAGGTGAGATTAGAGTGGGAAAGAACGAACAGGCAAATTTCACAGAGGTTCAATCCTGCATTTTCCCTGGATCCCCGCTCCCAGCTCCATTTAAGGTATCTTAGGTTTTATTTTAAAATCTAGGGTAAGTTTTTTCCCTTCCTCCTTCTCCCCCTCCTGCCCTTCCTTCCTTTTCTAAATTTTAACAGACTTTTGTTTTATTAGATACAGAGTCTTGCTCTGTCACCCAGGCTGGAGTACAGTGGCATGATCATGACTTGCTGCAAACTCAAACTCCTAGGCTCAAACAATTCTCCTGCCTCAGCTGCTTGAGTATCTAGGACTACAGATGTGCCCACCACGCCCAGCTAATTTTTTTTTCTGTGTTTTTTTTTTTTTTTTTTTTGGTAAGAATGGGGATCTCACTATGTCGTCCAGGCTGGTCTTGAACTCCTGGACTCCATAGATCCTCCTGTCTCGGCCTGCTAAAGTACTGGGATTACAGGCATGAGCCACTGAGTCTGGCCTAAACAGACTTTAAGGCTCTAGTAATGCGTATCTTGGATTTGGGAATCTTTTCAGTTTCTGCATTTCCTTTCAATACATAGGAAAAATGAACTCATCTGCAAAGTTGCTAAGCTTGTTTGCTTCTCAGCTCTCCAATGGAACTCTGACATGAGCATGGAACCCCAGCCAATCATCCTCCCAAGCTGTCACAATACCGTACTTAGAAGCCAAGGTAATGAGGCCCTGTTCTGGTTGCTGACACATCTGTGATCAGCTGTCATGCATGTACAGGCAACTGCAGGCCTGGGGAACTGCGATGCAAAGGTATGGAGGAGAGAGAATAGGCTCAGTTCAGGAAATTGAAATTAATTCAACGTGACCCGCATGTAGAGGTCTGATTTTAGTTGCAGCAAGAACCTAGGGAAATGAACAGGAGTTGCATCACAAAAAGCATTTATGTGTCATACTCAAGAAGATGTACTTATATCTTGAATGCTTTCACAAGAAAACCTTTAAAATTATATGTATCTTTTACAAAATCATAATTTCTTATTCAAAAATGATACACTTCAATGTAGAATTTTTACACAGAAATGTGCAAAGAAAATCATTCTTAACCACCTAAAGATAACTATTTTAAACATTTTGGCATGTATTTTTCAACCTTTTTTTCTATGCACATAACCAGGAATGCATACTACAAAGAAAACAAGGCAGGCACAGTGGTTATGAGCCTGCAGTCCCAGTTAGTCTGAAGGCTGAGGTGGCAGGATTGCTTGAGTCTGGTGACAGAGCAGGAGCACCGTCATCTTGGACAAACACCGCCACTTTAAGTTCCAGCTCCCTTTCTAGCCTCATGCATTTCAAGGAAATCACTTCTCTTCTAACTATAAGCAGCCAGAAAGAGGAGACAGTAAAACACAGATAAGACAGCTCAGGCACAAAGGGAGGTGAGGGGAAAGTCTCTTGGGTAACTGCCAAACTTCACCCCCATACAATGGACCCCAGTAAAACAGTGGGCCTTAATAAGTACATTCCGTTCCCTTCAGATGCACTAAGATAGGGAAGGTAAAAGCAGACTCAGGGATATGCCTGCAGCTGCAAAAAGATGTATGGGAACAGACACACAACTCTCCCTCCCAGATAAGCACAACAGACACAGAAGCAGTCTAAGCCTCTGATAAACACTCCCACCCTAAATCCTTAAAAACTCTTAGTCCATAAGAGAGTGTGCCTCTAACCTAACTGTCCAGAAGCCCCTCTCAGGTTTGTTTTCTCTACAATAAACCCATCCTTGACTTCTAAGTCACCTTTCCTGTTTTTTTCTCTTTCTTTAATTCTTACATCTGGGAGTTTGAGGCCAGCCTGGGTAACATAGTGAGATCTTGTCTTTTAAAAAAAATTACAGGCCGGGTGTGGTGGCTTGTAATCCCAGCACTTTGGGAGGCCAAGGCAGGCAGATCACAAGGTCAGGAGTTCGAGACCAG
>NW_012107430.1:840337-841982 GCF_000951045.1 Mandrillus leucophaeus
TTACTGGTAATTTGTATTTCTTTTTTTTTTTGGGTGAAATTCCCTATTCGTGTCCTTAGCTAATTTTTATTTTTTGGTCATCAACTTGCCTTTTCATATTGCTTATGTGTTTAATAAAATTTAAATATTTATGTAAAAAGTATTTATGTAGCCCAGTCTACCAATATTTTCCTTTATGGTTGTTTCCTTTGCTGTTTTGCTTCTTAGAAAGCTCCTCCCATTTTGAGATCAATTTATAAAAAAAAAAAAAAAAGAGAGAGAGCCCTCTTCTGCTAGTTCTTTTATGGTTTATTACTTTGCGATTTTGTTTTCACAATTAGTGTGAGATAGTGTTCTGATTCTTTCTGCCCATAGTGCAGCTAATCAGTAATAACACAATTTATTGAATAATCCATCCACTGATTTAGATGCTACCCTTATCATAATTGTTCCTTTCATGTTCCTTGGATTTCATCTACTGAGGGTTATAGGAATAGGGGCACGTGGGAGAGTGAATAAGTATTACAGAAATAGATAGTAGTACCAAAGGTGTAAAAATTTGGACCGGGCAGTGTGAGAGCAGAAAAGGAACTGTGCCTGTGGCAAAGATTATTTGCTTGGCCAAACTTTAGTACGGCTTCTGAATCTTCTGCTAGGTCCATCTGTGCACTTCTTTGTAAAAATCCAGTTTTAGCGAAGAACCCCCCTTTCCTCCATATCTAATGTTTCCTCACCCTCCACCATCCCCCAGGTGATGTTCTGTCTTCAGGATGAGTCCTGTTAGGTCAGTTTCACTAAATGCCCCTTACCTCTGATGTTTCCTCTTAGTAATTTTCCATCCGCTGAACTCCATGCTGCTGGTTGGCTACCAATTCCCTCTTCCCCGTGCTGTATTCAGAGTTGAGCCCAGTCCCTCTTCCGCACTGCAAGACCCAGTTGCAGTGGTCCCTATGCCAACTGAGACAGTCCTCAATAGTCTTCGTTCGTTGCTTCAAGTATCATTGAATAATTTTGTCTTTAACACCTCTTCACATTATGGTCACAGCTATAGATGGTTAGTAGTAGGTTAACTGAACATGTAATTTCCAAGCTGTAAGTTGCTCATCAAAATATGTAAGTGAAAAAAACCAAAACCAGGGAAGGAAAGCAAGACAATCCTCCCCAAATAACTTTAAATCTATGCGTCTAATTCCACATCATCGATGAGCCATCTGTCACATGGACTACTGTCCCTTAAACAGCACTCAGGTATGAGACTTGAGAGGAAGTTCAGACCAAGGCCGTGTCTTCGAGGATATTTCGCTTAGAGAAAACGAAACTGTTTTTAAATGTAGTGCTCATGACTAGTGCGCTACTACACAAACAGCATTCTCCTGGCGTTGTTACACTAACATAAGCCTCAGCAGCGAAGACAGTTGCTACCGGGGGAAATAACCTTCGACTGTGTTTTTCGCAACCGATTCCTCTTTTTTTTTGCTGTTGTAAAGGACCGTTAAAGACGGAAACAGAAGGTTGGTGACGTTAGTCCGCAACAGAAAGTTATTTTGTACTTTCACAGTGGCTTGCCTACTTGGTGAGATAAAAGTGGGAAGACTGGACCTCAAGCCAGGATGTCCTGGGGGCTCCCGGGAGCGTCGCGGGCTGCGTGTTCCCCGCGCGCCGGCAG
>NW_012107430.1:842332-846415 GCF_000951045.1 Mandrillus leucophaeus
TCCCTGGCCTTGGCGTGGGCCCAGCCCGGCCCTGGCAGCAATGGGGCTCCTGCAGCTGCTGGTCGTAGCGGTGCTGGCATCCGAACGCCGGGTGGCGGGTGCAGCCGAGGTCTTCGGGAACTCCAGCGAGGGTAAGGTCGGGGCACCTGGCTTCTGCATCCCAAAGTTGCTTTTGCATTTCTTGCAAGGTCAAAATCAGCCCGGGGTCTGTCAGCCTAGCAGGGCAATGGTGCTGGGGGCGTTGGTACTTGCCGGGTGGTGAGTCCAGAACGGGCACGAATGGTGTTTCCTGCAGTGGAAACACGCATGGCTAAGGAGGCCTTATTATTAACCTCCTCATTTAGCGGAGAAAATGGGAAGAGACAAATAATTCTCTTTCTTTTAACGCAGTATTATCTCCCTTAGGGAGCAGCCATGTTTGTGGCTTTAACTTACTAAAGCGCCTCTTTACTCCCCAGTGGACTGAGCTTCTGGATAGCAAGACTTGGGGTGGAACTAGGGGCTTAATGACTGATGGCTCTCAAGCTGCATGGAACTTTTACACCCACGAAATCTAGAGGCTTTTCAAATTGGTTATGTTCTACAGAGTTTGAGAGGAAAAATGAATCCAGAATGGGGCTTTATTTATTTTTAAAGAGCCTTTACCATCTAATTTATTAATACCATCTGGAGACAGGAAAACATTACATACTCACAATGAGAAATAAAGGACTTTCTGAATAACAGATACATAGACATATAGATAGAGAATGTACACCCTCAATTCTACAGGTTCAGCCACAGATGAAAAATAAACACAGAAACACAAAAGCTTGCCAGTCCAGTTATCAGAGTTGTTCTCCTTACTTGAGGGCAACAAATTTCTCATCGATTTGACCTCAAAAAAGACAAGTGGACAAAAAGTGTGTTCTCTGTTGTCTCATATCCAACAGGAAATAGGTCTCTATGAGATATTAATTCGTTTACAGATCACAAAATTCCCAATCATTGCAGCTACCAACAGGAAATAACTTGTCATCCATAAGTGAACTGTAAAAAGTAACAATTTAATAGAGAGTAAAACTAAAATGAGAAAAACAAGAATCAACGAAGTTCTCTTGCCACTTCAAATTCACCTGTGGGAGCCAAGAAGAAACATGCCTGGGCTTGGCTCCCTATGAGTACACCATTTTTGATGATTTCAGGTGCCTTTTTTTTTTTTTTTTTTAGCCGGAGTCTCGTTCTGTCACCCAGGCTGGAGTGCAGTGGCATGACCTTGGCTGACTGCAACCTCCGCCTCCTGGCTTCAAGCGATTCTCCTGCCTCAGCCTCCCTGGGTAGCTGCGATTACAGGTGCCCGCCACCACACCCAGCTAGTTTTTCTATTTTTAGTACAGACGGGGTTTCACCATGTGTGCAGGCTGGTCTCAAACTACTGACCTCGTAATCTGCCCGCCTTGGTCTCCCAGAGTGCTGGGATTACAGGCGTGAGACACCGCGCCCGGCCGATTTCAGGTGACTCTTGCTCATCTCAGTGAGAACTCAGAATGGAGTGTTAGATTGTAGGTCTTGTGCTTGGTGAATGAGTTTGGGCAACAGCTCATGGTTTGTTAATATAAAATGTCAAAGGCACTAGTTGTGCCAGGCAGATCATCATGTGCTTTTCCATGAAATTAAGCGCATTCTGTTTTGTTTTGAGGTTTATAGACTAGTCGCAGTTCTGAAACATAATATTTTCTGAATAATGTGATTGTGTTCCTATGCACTTATATTTGAAAAGCCCTCGTGCAAACTGAATTCTAGGACCTTTGTATAGGACTGAGGCCAAAGTTGAAAAGGGCAATTTTTTTTTTTTTTCCAGAAAAACCTTGCTTATAATAGAGCACTAACATTTCCTGTGTATAGTGTGTGCCAGGTGCTTTCCATGTGCAGTGTTATTTAATCCCCACCACCCTACAATATAATGATCTTCCTCACTTATCAGAGGAACAAATGAACAGCTGCTAGGGTTACAGATGGGACTTGGACCCAGGTGAGTCTCCCTGCAAATTTCATAGTCCTTCCACTTCAGTAAAGCTGCCTTCCAATAAGAATATCTTACATGGCATGGTGCTTTGTACTTAATCCTTCTGTGAATCCTCATTCTTCAAAATAGCTTTATGATGGAGGTAGAAGAGATGCTATCTCCATTTTAACAGGTGAAGAATTTGAGATATTAGAGTTTTTATTTGATCGAGGCCAGCCCCTGAGTCAGAAGAGCAGGCATCCAGACCTTTTTCTTTCTAGTTGGTGTTTTAGTATTTCATACCTAGAAATTTTTATACAAAAGTTAAAAAATATGAATAAGTTGAGAAATTAATATTTTTTCAGACACTATTTTTTACCTCTTTGCTATGATTAATAGCACTGATATTCCTCAATGTTATTCTTTTTGCCTTGCATTGGTATTGTCATTCTGTGCAAAAGAGGGACAATGTGGGGACTTAACTGCTGAGTGATAATAAAAGCTGATATTCTCCACATCTGTCAGATAAAAATCAGTATGGAAAGGTAGAAGGATGTAGTTCAGGATTTGCATAATCTTCCTAGAAAATGACTGGATTGATGTTTGATGATGATGATTCTGATACCCATACAAACTGAAGAAATTGAGCATCTGCTGTAATTTAGGAGGATTTACCCATCTTTGGCAGGGTGAGCTAACTTGCATGACTTCGGTAGTGGCCTGAATGCTAAATAAATCTTGGAACGTGGCAGATGGAGTTCCTAGAATGTCTGAAGAGGGTGCTTTCTGTGACCAGTGGGCAAATGAGATGGATCACACTTTTAAGCAGTTTTTCCTTCTCTTGGAGTCCCAGTTCACTGCTGCCTTTAACATCTTTCATTTGTTTAAATTCATATCCAGTAACTCCCCTGGAATTTCATAGTAATTGGACTTGAGCACAGCATCATTTGGGCCTTGCAGTCTTCGTGCTGTTGATGGTGCTTTACCAAGGTAGCAGGCCATTTGTGGTTAGTCGCAAGTGCTGTCTTTCTCTAAAAAGTGTATGATGCTAGTATGTTTATTTTTGTGTTTCCTTTCAACCTTTAGGGCTATTGAACATTTGTAAGAAGTTAACAATGAGAAATTGGGAGGGGCAGTTGACAGCTGACCAACTCAAGTAGCTGAACTGTTTTTGTTTTTAATCTGAAGAGAAGACTAGGCTATGATAGATTTCTCTTAGAATTTGGTTGTTGTGTTGAAACACAAACAGTGGAAGTAAATTTTAGTAAAATAGTAAAAAGGAGGAGTTGGAAATTTTTATGGTTGCCAGATTAGGATCTGATTCGGAAAGAAAAAGGAAAAGGTTAGGATTAGGCAGCACTTTTTAAAGTGGAATTATTGGAAAGAAAAAGTGATTCTGAGTAAGAATGGAAGATGGGTGTGAAAATTGTTTCAAGTCCCTTCTATAGGTCAGATGGCAAAAAAAAAGCCATTTCTTTTTAGAGGAAAGCTAGTGGAAGTGCCCCAACTTGATGTTAGCCATTTGCTTTGTAATATCTTTTGATGTGCTGTCTTTTTTCCTCCTACTCTCCAAGTCATAAGATCTAATTATGCCTCATAAAATGCTTCTAATAAATCCTTTTCCATATGCCTTAGAGGTGAAATTAAATTCCTGTTAGCTTCTTCAGGATATCTTTTGGGTATGTGTCTTCTTTTGCTAAATCTGTTTTTATGAGCAGAAATTGTATAAGTTTCTAACAGACTGAGCTGTTTAAGTTGCCTTGACTTTCAGTATCTTTTGTTGTTACTCTGTGGAAGTCTATTTCTCAACGTAATGCTTATGATGTGCCTGGAATTTCTGTGACTGCCCTGTACATGTTAGTCCCTTTCTTCCCGCTAATTTATTTGCAGGGCTGCTTTGAGTGCCTGATTCTCTTTCTTTCTTTCCTTTTCTTTCTTTCTTTTTTTTTTTATTATTATACTTTAAGTTCTAGGGTACATGTGCACAACGTGCAAGTTTGTTACATATGTATACTTGTGCCATGTTGCTGTGCTGCACCCATCAACTCGTCAGCACCCATCAACTCGTCATTTACATCAGGTATCACTCCGAATGCGAT
>NW_012107430.1:846465-849198 GCF_000951045.1 Mandrillus leucophaeus
AGTTCATTTACATGTAAGGTTAATATTGTTGTGTGTGAACTTGATCCTGTCATTATGATATTAGCTGGTTATTTTGCTCGTTAGTTGATGTGGTTTCTTCCTAGCATTGATGGTCTTTACATTTTGGCATGTTTTTGCAATGGCTGGTACTGGTTGTTCCTTTCCATGTTTAGTGCTTCCTTCAGGGTCTCTTGTAGAGCAGGCCTGGGTGGTGACAAAATCTCTGAGCATTTGCTTGTCTGTAAAGGATTTTATTTCTCCTTCACTTATGAAACTTAGTTTGGCTGAATCCTTTTCTTTCCATAAGGAGATGAACCTGTGAAGCACAGGAAAGCTAATGGAAGTTAATAAATGATACTTTATTGTATAGCCTTGGGCAGTTTAAAAAATTGTTTCCCATTTGTTTGAAACTTTCAGCAGCTAACTGATGGTAGCACAGTTACCTCAATTTTACTTTGAGGGAACTGAAGCCCAGAGGAAATACATTACTTGCCTGAGGTCACGTAGTTCAGCCATCATTTAACAAACATTTACTATATGCCAGTTAGGTGACTATACTGTGTTAGACGTTGGAACATCAAAAATGACAAAATCCTGCACAGCCAGGAATCAAACCACAACTGGTTTGGTTAAAGCGATCTTCTGATAAAATTGTGCAATGGATGTCGGATTGCCAAGGTTACACTGCAAAAGTATTTTCACACAGAAGTTAGGTTAAAGATAGCTAAGACTGGGAAAAAAATACATATATATCCTTTGCTTGTTTATCAAACACTATGTTAGGAATTCTCAAACCTGGCTAAGCATTAGAATTACATGGAGAACTTTTTATAAAAAGTATATTGGTGAAGAGACAGCTAGAAATAGAAATTTAAAAGAAAAAACAGGGCCAGGTACTGTGGTTCAGTCTGTAATCCCAGCACTTTGGAAGATTGAGTGGGGGAGGATCTCTTGAGGCCGAGCATTCGAGACCAGTGTGATCAACATGGCAAGACCTCGTCTCTACATAACGTTAACAAATAAAATTAAAGAAATGAAAAAGTACATTTCAAATAGGCTCAAGAAACATTACGTATTCTGGGATGATTATCATGGGATATGTAAAGACCTCTACAGAGAAAATGACATAATACATCTCAACATTCTTTAGTTAAATTGAGAAACTAAAGAGAGGAATATCGCAGATTCATAGATTACAAAATTCTAAAGATAAAGATATTTTAAAGATATCATTTCTCTCTAAATTAATGTATATAGTCAGGGCCATCCCAATCAAAATCCCAGCAGGTTTTTTTTTTTTTTTTTTTTTTTTTTGGTGGATATTGACAGGCTAAAGCTTATATGGAAATGAAAAGGACCAGAAATAGTCAAGATAAATTTGAGGAGGAAGAACAAATTTGGAGCAGGAGTTAAGAGAGTTGTAATATTTGTGTTAGGATTGGTGTCTATAGCTAGACAAATAAGCCAGTAGAATACAATTGAGACTCCAGAAGCAAACACATACGTTCACTTGACTTATGTGAAAAGTGGAACTGCAAAGCAGTAGGGAGATGCTGGTATTTTAAAATTATTTTATTTGTATAAACTTATGGAGCACAAGTGTAGTTACAGGATATATTGTGTAGTAGTGAAGTCAGGGCTTTTAGTGTATCCATCGCTGGAATTACGTACATTGTACTCATTAAGTAATTTCTTATCTTCGGCCCCCTCCCACCTTCCTCAGTCTTCAGTGTCTATCAGTCCACAGTGTAGGCCCCTGTGTACACATTACATAGCTCCCGTTTATCAGTGAGAGAACATGCAGTACCTACAGGGTGGTATTTTTAGTGAAGGTTGCTGTCAAGGAGATAAACATATGAAACAATGAACTGTGACCTCTATCTTACACCATGTATAAAAATCAGTATCAGACTGATTTTTAGCTCTAAATGTGAAAGATAAACTTCTAGAAGTTAACATGGGACTGTATCTTCATGATCTTGGTATATGTTGGCAAAGATTTCTTTAAAATGACACAAAAAGGACTAATTATAAAGGAAGAACCTGAGAAATTGACTGCTAAAATGAAAACTCTTAATCTAAAGGTAACAAGAGAGCAAAAAGACAAGCAACAAGAGTAGGAGAATATATTTGCAACATATCTGTCAAAATACTCATATCTATGATGTGTTAAAAACTCCTAAAATTGAAGAAGGGCAGACAGTTCCATTTTTAATATATGTAAAAGACTTGAACAGACTGTTTTCACAAAGAGGATATCCAAATAGCCAATAAGCAAAGCAAAGGGTTCCTAACACCCATGAGTAATTAGGGAAGTGCAAATTAAAATCACAGCCAGACACCACTATCTATCCAGCAGATAAATGAATGATACCAAGTGTTGGTGAGACTGTTGGGCAGTTGGAATACTTTCCTACAGTAAGTTGATGAGGTATACATTGGCAAAACATTGTTGGAAGACTGGCAGTATCTACTGAAGCTGAAGATGAGAATACCCTATTACCTGATAATTCTACTTATAGATTCCACCCAACAGAAGTGTGTATATGCATGTACCAAAAGACATGCACAGAAAATGTTTAGAGTTATTTATAACTCTAAACCAGAAATACAGATGTTTATTAACAGTAGAACAGATAAATACATTGTGGCATGCTCATTTCATGAAGTATACAAGAACGGTAATGAGTTATGGCTACTTATAGCAGCTGGAATGAATTGCACAAACATAGT